>NC_137965.1:13565929-14142089 GCF_963924665.1 Micromys minutus | reverse complement strand
CCAGGGCCATACAGAGAAACTCTGTCTCAAACAAAACAGAACAAAACAAAACCAGTCAACGAACCAAAGAAATATAAACTAAATAAGAAGAATTAGTATCAGTGAGTCAATCTGAAATAAATGTAATTAATTGGGAGCCTTCCTAAGTGCTCAGCTGCTATTTTGAACCTAGTCCTCAAATGGTGCTTAGGAAACTAGTGTTAGGAAGCCAGGGAGTCTGTTGTCTTTCTAAAGGTGCAACTGGTTCCTTTCAAGTCAGGTTTCTGAGAACTGACGTAAGAGGGGGTTCCATAAAGATTATGAAGCGTAAGAACTGTTCCATAAAAGTGTTTTGGGTTTGGTTTGAACTTTGGCTTGATTCTGGGAATCAAATTCAGACATTTTATTACTGAGCCACATGCCCGGCTCCTTAAATGTTGTCTACCTCAATGTAGTCTTGTTCTTTCTCCTTCCTTCCCTTCTTCCTTCCTCCTTTTCTCAAGAAATAGCAAGGATTAAAGTTAGAGCCTCGTATGTTTGGCAAGGTCCCCATCCATAGGTACAACCCTAGCCTTACAAAGAGGTTTTTATCATTATTATTTATTATAGATACTGGTGCTGACTTCTTGCTACTAAAAAAAAAAAAAAAAAAGAACTTAAAAAGCAGAAAGGTTTATTTCCATCCTGTTGATATCCAGCATTGCTTTAGACACACAGAGCACATGGAAGAGGACTGTTCATTTATTTCTTGGTACCAAAGGGAAGGATAATATAAGCACCCACAGTCTCCTTACACAAAGCACCTAAAATCCCCCTTAAGACCCCATTTCATAAAGGCTTCTATCTCCTTCAAGTAGCACCAGGCTGAGGACCGAGCTCTTAACGTATACCTGTAGGATCCAACATAGCATGAAACAGTGAACTTGTATGTTCCCATCCACCTTCATGATTATTAACATATTACACTTCACATGAGTGAAATACGATGAAAATCTCTCATTCAAATGGCTGGGGTGATGGCTCAGCAGCTAAGAGCACTGGCTGCTCTTCCAGAGGACCTGAGTTCAATTCCAGACACACAAGTCACTCCCATCTGTAACGCTAGTCTCAGGGGACCCGATGCCCCCTTCTGGCCTCCTCAGGTACTGCATGTACATGTTGCACAGATGTACCTGCAGGCAAATACACATAAATTAAAAAAAAAAAAGAAAGAAAAAAAAAAAAAGAAAAAAAAATAACCTAAATAAAACAAAAGAATGTCCTGATAACCCTGTCCAATCCACTGGGCTTGAATATCAGTGAGACAGTTTCATGTTTTACCCATGCGTCATCAAAAGAGATACACCAACCGCTTCAGTGAAATCTACTTTCTTCTTAAGTGTGTAGTGTCCCACGGTGGTCTTTCTTTACTCATGTCTGGAGGTTTATGATATTGATCATTATCACTTTGTTCATGCAATGCTTCAAGTGTTTCTTTATGTACGAGCAACATCACCCTCTGGTCTGATAATGGAGATTGAACAAGTGGATGGGAGCATTTTCAATGACTCCTAGTCTTTTTTTTTTTTTTTTTTTTTTTTTCTACTGTCAGAGGTTGAGGTGTCTGTTTGGATGCTTCTTCTTCTTTAAGTTCTTTTTCTTTCATTTCTCTTTTCCTTCTTTTCTTCCTTCCTCCCTCTTTCTTCCCTTCTTTCTCTGTCTCTTTCTTTCTTTCCTTCCTTCCTTCCTTCCTTCCTTCCTTCCTTCCTTCCTTCTTTCTTTCTTTCTTTCTCTCTCTCTTTCCTTAGGGCTTAAAATTAACACCCAAGCTAGTATTTCAGCCATTGGTTAGATTGTTTTTGCCAACCCCTCTTTCAGATGCATGTGTTTTCAAAGAAAGTCTCATAGCCTATGGTATCGTTGGCACTATTCTGATACTACAGCTCAGGACATTTACAAAGTAGTAAAATGTGTTTTCTTAGCATTTTAAGGAACTAGAAGTATATGCCATTGAAGCTAAACAGATCAAGCAACTTGTCTTTTCAAATCAAGTATTTATTTTAAGTCATTCAAAATAGACATTAGTCCAGTTAAATAGAGCCTGGTAAGTTATGGAAATGTTAAAGAAAATCTTATGAATTTAAAATCTGGAATTTAAAAATCTGCTTTGTAGTTATAATTGGCTATGAATGAGATTAGAACCACATGCGACGCATAGTGGTGTACACCTTTAACACCAGCATTTGGGAGACAGTACCAGAGAATGTCCAGGAGTTTAAGGCTAACCTGTACAACATCAAGAGTTTCATGATAGCCTAGAGTTACATAATGAGAGCCAGTCTCAAGACTTTGAGTTGTGAGGCCTATTTTCCCTGTGGTGAAGAGTACACATAGACTAGTAAGACCTACTGAATTAACTATTAAATCAGCTTTCTAATTTTCCTCTTCTTTAAGTTCTATTTCTTTCCTTTTCTTCCTTACTTCCTTCCTTTCTTTCTTCTTTCCTTCCTTCCTTTCTCCTTTCCTTCCTTCTTTTCTCCCTTCCTCCTTCTTCTTTCTCTCTCTCTTTCTTTCCTTCCTTCTTTCCTTTCTTCCTTCCTTTCTTCCTTACTTCCCTCCTTCCTTCCTTCCTTCCTTCCTTCCCTTCTTTCTTTCTCTCTCTTTCTTTCTTCCTGCTTCTTTTGAGATTTCATGTAGCCCAGGCTTGCCTTGAACTCGTTAAGTAGCCAAGGATGTCCTTGAGCTCCAAATGCCCCTAACTCCAGACTTCAAATTTTGTGATGACAGCTCTCACTGCCACAACTGCTTTGTTCCATGGTGACGACCAAACACAGGAACACATGGATCCCTAGACTCCCAAACCCAGGGATGTGTGCATCCCCAGAGTCTTTTGATTTTAATAGAAAACAAAAATAATAATTTTCTTGGGCCTCAAAGGGTATTATAGATCCTCATCACATTGCCAGACCAATGGCGCCCAGAAATATATTCATTTCCCAAAAATAAAAAGGTGGGACATTAGCCCTTAACCCCAATTTTAGTTAAAGATTTGTATTTTTTTAATTGGGTATGAAATCCTTTTTGTTTGTTTTTTGTTTTGTTTTGAGACAAAGTCAGGCCAAGCTCAAACTCACAGAGATCTGCCTGTCTCTGCTGGGGATGTGCCACCATGAAATCTTATTCTTAAGAGCTGACGGAGTGACAATAATCCAATAATCTTGATTTCCTACAGGAAAATAACATATTTTTATCATCGATAAGTAACTAGGAGCCTTGTCTTAGGGTTTTTACTGGTGTGAAGAGACACCATGGCCACAGAAACTCTTACAAAGGAAAACATTTAGCTGGGGCTGGCTTACACTTTCAGATGTTTAATCCATTATTGTCATGGTCGGAAGCATGGTGGCATTCAGACAGACATGGTGCTTGAGAGGTAGCTGAGAGTTATATATCTGAATTGACAGGCAACCGGGGGGGGGGGAGAGAGAGAGAGAGAGAGAGAGAGAGAGAGAGAGAGAGAGAGAGAGAGAGAGAGAGAGAGAGACATTAGTCCTGGCTTGAGTATCTGAAACCTCAAAGCCCACCGTCAGCGACAAACTTTGTCCAACAAGGCCACAGCTCCTAATAGTGCCACTCCTTATGGGGGCACTTATGGGAACCATTTTTATTCAAACTACCACAGACCTCCATTTCAAAGAGTTTAGAGGCTAAGGTCATAAAAACAACATAATTTATATAGAAAAGAAAACAACTTATTTTCAAGTTTTTCTTTTCCGGTTTCATAAAAGATCTTACTTTTAATGAACAAGATCATTTCTTTTCTGTTTAGTTTCAATCTTGGAGGAAAAACTTCAATATTTGTGCTAGAAATGAGAAAAATATTTTTAAATATAAGATCAAAATGAGTCATATTTTTTTTTAAAAAAAAAGATGAAGACAGAAAGAAACTGATCGTGGTACCATAAAACCCATGATTTTGAGGCTGAGGCAGGATTGCAAGATAGTAGGCAGCATGGTTTTTAAGATTCATGTTTTGAGGGCTGGAGAGATGGCTTAGTGGTTAAGAAAGCTGACTCTTCTTCCAGAGGTCCTGTGTTCAATTCCCAGCAACCACATGGTGGCTCCCAACCATCTGTAATGAGATCTGGTGCCCTGTTCTGGTGTGTCTGAAGACAGCTACAGTATATTTATATGTAATCAATAAATAAAGCTTTTTTAAAAAGAGATCAATGTTTTGAAAGAAATCCCTTTTTAAATTGACCAGAAGTTTGAGAGAAGTTTGTTGTGTGATAATTTTACTACCTTTAGCAAGCTAAAGTGTTGAGACTAATCATGGAGTAGCATTTGGCCAGCAGCCCTTTCTCTGTGCTTGTTGGCTATACAGTGAATGAGTTTCCAGTACACCTTTTCCAATATATTTTTTAAGTATAAAGTATCTACTTTCTTTAAAAAGAGGAAAAAAGGTAAGAAGTACAGCCCCATCCCACCCCCAAGCATATACCTTATTCTTCAAAGTAGAAAAATCCGCAGATACCTGCCTGTGTGGTAAGTGACTATTGAAGGCTGTGCTTAGAAACTGGCTGTTGAGATGTGAGAATTTTGTCCCCTTCTGTGTTTTTCCCAGAACATGCTCGCGGAGATAGAACAGAAAGTGGTGGCCCTGTCCCAGCTGTCTGTGCACAATGAGAACCTATTGCTGGAGGGCAAGGCTCACACGAAGGATGAGGCAGAGCAGCTGGCCATGAAGCTGAGGATGCTCAAAGGGAGCCTCGTGGAGCTGCAGAGGGCCCTGCATGACAGACAGCTCAACATGCAGGTGAGTGTGGCTGCCTGAAGCCTGGGCTGACGGCGCTTGTGACGCACTGACCACACTCATCTCTGCAAGTGTGGCAGCGCAGAAGAAGTTGGAGGCCACATATACATATAAACAGGCTTGGTTTCAGTAACTTTTCAGCACCTCTGACTCTTTACACTCTGCCTTGGGTCTGGGTTTCCGGCTAGGCTGTTAGCATTGACTGACCACGTGGATCTTCGGAGGATGAGGTTCTGATGCAATGAATTTGCTTTTCTTTTGGATTCCTCTTACTGTCCCCTCTCTAGACGTATTCAGACCATTTTATGTGGCTTCTGCATTTAAACCATCTCTTCCCCACCCCCTTATGCCAGGTCATTGAATCTTCCCACCCTAACACCGTGATTCCTCATTGTCAACTTAATTTTACATTTTGGAGTTGGAGTTTTCTGGGCACTGTTTTCCTGACCTGCCTCTCAAGTTTCTTTAGATTTCAGCTTCTTTGTGTCCTTACATTTTATTTATTTGTTTATTGTTTATTGGAAGAACATTTTGACTCTAGTGATTGGTTGTAGACACCTGTCTCACATTTTTAAAGGGCACGTTTAACTTTGTCATGTTAGGCGATATGCACGAACTTTTATTTTACTATATTTGTCTCCATCCCCCCTCTCTTTAATAGGGTCTTACTATGTGTCCCAGGTTATCCTGGAACTCACTGTTGTACACATTGAAGGAGTGAATGGTGTGTGTGTGTGTGTGTGTGTGTGTGTGTGTGTGTGTGTGTAAAACAATCCAGCCAAAGGGAAAGCTAGTGTTAGGAAGACTGCCAGATGGGATTACACTCTTCATCTCCAAAGCCAGTGTGTAACAAATGAAATTAAACTCTTGTCTTAAGCAGCTTAATCACAGTGCACACTGCTCTAGGTTCTGGGAAGTTGGAATAAGATGCCAGCCGCTTCAGTGTCTAGTGAGGGTGAATCTCTGCACAGTTCACAGATGGCATCTTTTCCCTGTGTCCTCAAGTGGGGAAGAGGCTAGCTGAGGCCTCCTTTCTAACAAAGCTAGCTATGGTACGGTTACCTCCCACAGTCCTTCCATCTCACATCACAGTAGGAATTAGGTTTCAGTGCTGAGAAAGAAGCCCAAGACAGCATCATAGATGCCCTAGAGACTTTGATCTTAACGGAGGAACATGAAAGGCCTTTGAACTGTTGGGAAATAGCCACAGCAAAGGGCACAGGGCATAGGGCACAGGTGCCCTTTTACCCTCCCCCTCTCCTTCTTCCCTTCCCCTCCCCTTTCCTTCCTCTTCTATTCCTCCTCCCTTATTCTCCTCTCCTCTTCCCTTCCCTTCTCTTCTTTTTTTTTTCTACCTTTTCATCCTTCTCTGGTTCCCTACACCAGAATCATATCTGCCCTGCAGACCTCAGCATTTACTGTGGCCCTGAGCTACACTCCTAATCTATATGTCTCAATGCGGCTGTTTATGTGTGGGGTGTAATATCTGTTGCCCATTTACTTTATTTCTCTGTTTTACAAAGTGAACGGGCATGGGTATCAGTGAAGACCCGGTCTCCCCATTTCTCCCGGATAGACATGAAGAAATGCAGACCTAAGGACATGTGAAAAGCCCCTGAATCCCAAGCTGTCTGTCTTCATAGGGAGCTTAGGTCATTTCCACACAATGTGAACAATGGAAGCAGGGTAAAGTTCCCCCTATAGTGAGTAGCAAACTGCTCTGTGAAGAAATGGTTCACCTCAGGTTTAGCAGCCCCAGAGTCTCACTGCTCTTCCAAGGAACATTCCAGGAAGAAAGGCGGTGGCTGCCCTACTTTCCCAAAATAAGCATCCCTGGATGTTCTGCCCAGTGAGTCTCTAGTAACAGAAACTACCTCAGTTCTCCCTCCGTTGGCAGAAGGAAAAGCTGTCATCTCCAGGATTGTGATGCTTCTGCCAGGACCATCTCATCCCAGGGGGGAAAGAACTGAAGCATGAACTAGATCCTTAATCAGTTTTGCTTTCTGAGGGCCAAGTCTTGGCTTCCAAAATGACCGAATGAAGAAACTTTACTAACTGAAAAACCCAAATAGAAACACATAGAAATCACAGTATAAGCGACAGTTTTCTGTGAGTTTGCTTGTTTAATCTGAAGCTGTGGCCTTTCTTAGTCAGACAGATGAATTCTCAGAACCTGAAAGTCCATCAGTGTACAAATGGTTCTTGAGGGCTCACATTCCGACTGCTGTCTTTTACAAGCACAGCCTTTCTTTGGCGATTTGAAAGACGCCCTGGGAGTCCCAGGAGAATAACTCATGTAGAAGTGTGAGTGGGTCCTGTGTACCATGGGGAGTCTGTAAGGGATCTTCTGGATGGGCTCCGGGAAACAAACGTTGGCTGGATTAAACAGCAGAAAGGAAGTGGCCTGGATCCCAAGAGAAAAGGCACAGAAGCTCGTGGCCAGGGCTGGTATTCTGGCAGCTGGGATGTCTGATTGGGGACTTGAGTCTGGCATGCTGACTCCTTGAGATGTCATTGTGGGTCTTGTGTTTTTATCCTGCCAAGTTTCTCTCCAACCTGCTTTTCCTCCCTTGCCTGAATGAGCCAGGGTCTCTGAGAGTTCGTTCTGCGATGACAGTGTTCTCTGGTCTCCTGTGCTAGAACCCCGCTCACCTAAACCTCGACTTTCCAGAGATCCTGCTGTCTTTGGGAGGAATCCCTGTGAAGGAGGGATGCGTAGTGAACAAGGGGTGACGAGTCACCCGCTCCAAACGTGTTGCAAGATACAAATAGCATCTTTTAGGCCAAGGACACTCACATTGTCCTACTTGAGTTGGGAAGCTGGCGCCTGTCAAAGGAAAGGAAGCTCACGCCCGGAGCGTAGAAGTGTGGGATGGGGACTATATCTTCCACATGTAGATGGCTTGCTTCACCTTAGAGCAGTCACACCAAGGTACAGAGACAAAGATGTAGTCCATGGTCTCAGTCAGTCAACCGTTGGATTAGAGTTGCCATTGCTGTGATGAAACACCATGACCAACGCCCCTTGGAGAGGAAAGGGTTTCTTTGGCTTATGTATCCTGAATCGTATTTCATTGTGGAGGGCATGATACAATCAGGACATGAACCCAGAGTCAGGAATGGATGCAGAGGCTACGAAGGAATGCCGATTATTGGCTTGGTTTGTGTGGCCTTCTCAGCCTGCTTTCTCATAGCACTCAGGAGCTAGCCCAGGGCTGGCCCTCCCATTCCAATCTCTAATTAAGAAGGAGCCCCATAGGCTTGACCACAGTCTGATCTTATGCAGGCACTTCCTCTATTGAGGCTCCCACTTCTCAGATGACTCTGGCTTATGTCCAGCTGACATAGAACTAGCCAGCGCAACCATGAATCATGGGATTGCAGGAAAGAAAACTCAAGTATAGAAACCCAAAGCTTTTTCCCTGAAGGTGAGTTAGAATGCAGAAACTCAGAGAAAAGGCGGGGCCTCTGTCGGTAAGCTGGCTGAACTGGAATGGGGGACTCTTATCTGCCTTCCCACTTGGGGGTGGGGCAAGGGACAGAGGAGTGTCAGTTCCAAGGTTGATAGCAAGATGATCCAGGTAGATACCTCTTCAGACTCTAGCCACAACGGCCTCTTCCATGCTGATGTTCTCAGTTATATTTCTGTGGGAGGCCATATTGGGTCCATAGCCGTTCTCTACTTCTGGGATTCCCTCCCTTGGTCTGTCCAGGTTCTCCATGTTCCTGTAGTCATTCCCCTCTGACAGTGCTCTCAGACTAACCTAGCCTGCCTTTCCTGTCACCTTCTGTCCCTTTGCCTCCTGTTCTCTCTTCTGGCCCTCCTGTGTAACTCAGCCTTGCTGGTAAGTTTGTTAGTTATCTGGGTCCCAACTCTGGCTGCTTCTTGCATAGGACTCTGGGACACAATAGCAGTGCGTCATGCATAATATGTATTTAATGGGTAACATATATATATATATTATATTTACATATATATATATATATATATATATATATATATATATGTATGTAAATCTGACCTATCTCTTCACATCTTCACACACTCAGGCCCTGAACTGAGTCTCCTTAACTGGTCCCAGTGTGAAGCCTGAGGCCAGGTGGCCCTTTGACCTTCCATTAGAATAACAAGGCAGGAGGGCTATCTGGGTGATAAGTCACTGCTTTTTTTTTTTTTTTTTTTTTGCTTTCTTCCATAGCCAAACTCCCAAAGCAGAAAGGAATTGGTGAATTGGTGGGGGCAGGGTGGTCATGGGATAAAGAGAAAGCAACATGTTTTGGCTTTGTTATTTGTAATCATGGCACCAAGTCCCTTAAAACTCCCGTGACTTTATTTTTTTTTATTTTATTTTTTAATTTTTAGGATGGCAAGCACTGTCCCCACAGTTAATTGACACTTTATTATGTTAATATTTTCCTCCAGCTCCATGTCCCAGCCCTCCACCCCCCAAGGGCATGTATCCCAAAGATCCATTCTCTCCATTTCTCCAGGAGAGAAATGATGAAAAGAAGACCTAAGGACATGTGGAAATCTCTTTGAGTTACACAAGCACATGCACACACACATGAACGCACACAGTTTCTCTCTGTAACTCTGGCTCTTCCGGAACTTATTCTGTAGACAACGATGGCCTTGATCTCAGAAATCCACCTGCCTTTGCCTCCCGAGTTCTGGGATTAAAGGCGTGCACCACGGCAGCACTGGAAAACTCCAGTTTGAGCAGGAAGGGAATGGTTTCTCTGAAACTTGCAGTGTAGAATAGACTGGCCTTCAACTCACAGAGATACACCTGCCTTTGCCTCCAGGCCAATGGGAGCTATTTATTATACAGATGTATATAACTAGCTCCTTTTGAATAGCATGAGTTCACAAATGAAGAGTTCTCTAGTTAATTCAAATCTAGGGGAATCGTGGGTGCCGTTGGGAGCCACAATCTACTTTCTTTTTTTATACATTTATTTTATAAACATTTTATATTTGTCATTTATATAGCATTTTACATTTTTGCTTAATCTTTGAAACTATTATACATACATACATACTTACATGCATACATATATACATACATGCATACATACATACATGCATGCATACATACACAGTGTACAATGTGTCTTGATCATGACCACTTCTTTTCCCCTCCTTAGAAGCCCCAGGACCCTCATACCATCTCTCCCAACTTGGTGTCCTCTGTAATTTTAAGTTTTTAATCCCCCAAATCTAGTTAGTGCTGCCTTCTTGTGAGTGCAGTTTTGGGGGTGGGGTGAGTAAAGTCTTTCTGCCTCTCGAAGGAGACTGTTCCCGTGGTTGACCACTTCCTGTATCTCTTGAAAACAGTGCAGAAGAGGCTAGGCTGGGGGGCAGGTGGGTGTGGGGGAGCAGAGGCTGTTCAGCCATCTTGAGAGCCCTTGCTGTGTGTTTGTTACTAAGCATCTCAGCACTCTGAAAAAAGGATAGAGATAACTTTAGGGCCAAGAGACTTAGTTTTGCTTCGTGTTTTCAGAAGTTTGACTCCATGACCTGGCGTTAATGTTACTGGCAAGGCAAAGACATCCCAGCTTAAGAGCAAGGCAAAGCTTTTCGGGCTCAGGCAAGGAAAGAAAAAGCACCCTTCAAATGGAACCAATGACCCTCTCCCCATAGGTGGGCTCCTTTTTGCCTTGTTTCCAAAACTTCTCAATACTCTACTTTGAATCCATGGGCAAGCGAAAACTGTGGATTGCGACAGAGCCCTCACGACCCAACAGGCACTTGGAGAAGTACGTCTTCCCCGTCTCCCATGTGCCTTGCACCCAGCTAAGGTTGACAGCCAGGTTTGACCATCATGTTGTGCTCTTTCCGAATTCTAAAATGGGAACCCAACTGTGAACTCACTGCTGCTGAAAGGTGCTGATCTCTTTGGCGTGTAACCTTCTAGAAAATCTGTTTGAGGAGCAAGAGCTTGCTGTTGTGCCCGTTTTGGATAGATACCGTGTATCCTGGAGAGCAGTGTCGCAGGGTAGGTTCAGCTTTTAGAGGAAGGTCAGCAAAGTTTTGACATGTAATGATTATCTGGTAACATTTTAGCTTTGTGTGACTTCATCAAAGGGTTGAGTTTTATATTTATGTGAAAACAATTAGAATAATATTTGATGGCTACTCTGGAAAAAATGGGCTTCCTTATAAATGCTTTTGGGCAAAATCATCTGCTTATTCTTGTTCTTAAAAGTGTCAAAATCTCGTGTTACCATCTTTTTTTTTTTTTTTAATGTGGTGTGATGTTGAAATGATGGTGCTTTGAAGTCATTATACCAACCACACCAAAGGAGTCGTTTTTCCAGTGGTGTGAGGTTTTCCTGTGGGTGGTTTCAACCCTTCGGACAAGGGACTATGGCGCATATCCTAGGTACCAAAGCAGACCTGACCTCTGGGTTCTCCCAGCATCCTTCAGTCCCTACCTGGCATACCCTGCCCCCATTCCTGAACTTCCCAGCCCTGGGCTGGGCTACCCTTCCCCCAGAGGCTCTTCCCTATATAATCCAAACATTTCACTCCCCTCCCTCCCTCCCTCCCTCCTTCTCTTTCTCTCTGTGGCACCCATACTCTTTCTGTCCTTTCTCCCTGTCCTCCTTTCTTGGGGCCAGAGAACTGTCCTCCCCAGAGGAGCAGCTTCTAATCTGGCTTGAATTGGCTCATTTCACTGGTGGAGGATTAATCTGTCAGTATGGCCCCTGATTCCTGTCTCATCTTATTCAAAGCAGGGAGCCACACAAGAGAAAGAGGAGAATGATGTTGACTTCACAGCCACTCAGAGCCCCGGAGTACAGGAATGGCTGGCTCAAGCCTGCACCACTCGGACCCATCAGCGGCAGAGCCGCCTCCAGCAGCAAAAGGTAAAGCATTTTCCACCTTCTTCTAGGCAGCTCTGCTGGGACTGAAACTTGAGGGTGGTGTTTCTATGGCTGTAGGTTTTGTTGACATGAGTTTCGTTCTGTTCTGTTTTTAACACTGGGAATGGAACCTGGGCCAGGCGAGCACCCCACTCAACGACATCCCAAGGATTGACACAGTGGTTCTTCAGTATATGCGATGTTTGCATTTGTTTTCCTATACACAAAAGTCCCCGGAGGCCTCTGAGAATGGGCAAAGCTCTGAAATACATTTTTGACCCCCAAGAAATGAAATGTGCTTCTTACTGTCTAGCAGACTCCTCACAAGATCCAAATGTAAATGGTTATGACACAAATGATTCTGTTGATTAATTTTTTATTCAGGGAAACCAACTCTGTGTATAAGGCATATATCAGTATCTGCTCATGTCGACGTGCGAACTCACCTACTGTGAATGAGCTCAAACCAGATCGGCTGATAATAAAGCATATAATAAAGCATATGTCCTGAACTGATGTTTGAGAGGAGTCTGTCCTGGCTAGTCCCAGGCAGCATTGACTTTGAAAGGAAGGAATGCATTTGACCACACGGGGGCACCACTGTCCAGCAAAATGTTCTGTTCCTGTTGCTCTTTCAGCATTTATTTGCCTAAGCCATGCTCAGATTTCCAGCTATTCAGAACCCTTGTTACATTCTGTTGATAGAAAGCAGGGATGGTGACAGCAGCCATCAAGGGCTCTTGGAGTGACCACAGTGTTTGCATTTGTGCAGGAGTTGGAACAGGAACTAGCTGAGCAGAAGAGTCTCCTCCGCTCAGTAGCTAGCCGTGGAGAGGAGATTCTAACCCAGCATTCCGCCGCAGAGGGCTCAGGTGGCCTTGGGTATGTTTTGAAACTGCAACTTTTCTCTTCTTGTGTTTCCCTGCCATTTGAGAAAAGGGAACACCTAGCTCCTTAGTTACTTCCCAGACAAGGCATTACCCCCCCACCCCCACTTCACTTTAGGATATTAAAGACCCCTACATCGCCAAGCATTTTGTCCTGCTGATAGAACAATGGCTACTGATAATGGCTAATGATTTTACCTTCCTGGATGCTCAACACACCCATTCCCAGGGACGGTCATTTTCTCAGTCAAATGAAAAATGTGTTATCAAATCCAATCTACGATATTTCCAGCTGAGGACCATACCTAACCAGAGTGTTTTCCTCTCAAGAACCCTTGCAGAATATTCTAAAAAAAATAATTTTCTTTAAAAAATATGGATGTATGTGCAGGCTAGGTGTTATGACTTCCAATCAGCTGTCTACCTATAATTACGACATGTAATTTTTTTTTATCCTGGGGATATGGACACTTTGAAAGTCTTATGTGCAGAAGGATGAAATATTAAAATAGACAAGGGGAGGGGAGAGCCTTCGAACCAGAGGTAACGGCATGATAGCGGATGGGATATGCCTGTGTATCGAGCTGTAATCTGTATCTGTAATCTTTAACAAAATTACATCGTGGTATCAGAAATCATGCTCACGGAAACTGAGGACCAATGTGGATTAAAACTAAGTATCATGTCCATCTGGGTCTCTGGAGATGGCGCACGTGGGCACTAAAGTGTTTGTGTGGTTTAGTCAGCACTGACACTGTGATTCTGAGTGTCCATCCATTGCGGATATTATGGGATGTATAGTTTTTGCATTTAAGTCATCCTCAAAGTGTGGAAGAGTCAAAAGAGTTGCTACTGCGCCCCCGTGTTCAGAAAGACCTGTGATAAGGTCTTTAAAATACATCATCAGCAAAGCCCCAAACAAGGGAGACACTGTTCCAGGTTAGCAGAACAGCATCTTCACCCTCACTCCCTGCTCAGAGCATTCAAACATCCTTCCTGGTCTCTCAGATCTTTTAAGTCTCTGCTTTTACAAAGGAGACAGCTGGGGCCTCGGGCTTGGCAGACAGTCAGTTCCACAAAAGAGCTGTGGGAATCTTGTGCAAGTTTCTTAAGGTTAAAAAAAATAAACGTTGCTTTTTTTTTTTTTTTTTTCCTCTCCCCTTCTCTTCTCCTTGGCCTTCAGCATTGGCTAGAACCCAGACAACAGATAAACATCTACAAGTTGCTTTAGTTGCTCTTTCAAATATTAAACTCAGGGAACAAGAAATTTGTCTGGCTGTGCAGGCTTTCTGTGAAGATTAACTTAAAAATAATTATCACTTATGGATTCTTCAATGGTTATATAAATTCCTTAGAAAAATTGTCCTTCAGTGTCATTCAGTCCAGTTCACACCCTCTTGTCAAATCCCCAGTTATTTCTAAGGCTATGAAGGAAAACCAGCTTAGAATTTATTGACATTAAAAAAAATTTCCCCCCCATGAGAATTGAAAAAGAGAACTTTCTAATGTAAAACTAATCCGCTACTGTTTTCTATGTGCCAGTGATGAGGTATAAGACCATGAGTGGCAATTAGTCCCTTGGTTCCATGTGAATTTTCATGCAAACAATGAATAGAGACAGGTATGCTGTAACCAGTGCAGAAGAACATAAAGAAATTTAATTTCATAGATTTCAAACTCTTTCCCACTGAAGGTGTGTGTGTGTGTGTGTGTGTGTGTGTGTGTGTGTGTGTGTGTGTGTGTTTACAATCCATTCAGTTAGGGGCTTTTATTTTTCAGCATTAATTTTTAAAATCAATGTACGTCAACAGGTACATTACTGACCCCCACATACTAGATGGTAGCCATTCATACATAGAGCTATAGGCATCATGTATGTTCTAGTTTTCAAAACCGTGCAACATTTAAGTGTCATGTTCACTCATACGATGAGACAGCTGATGCTCCAAGAGAAGTGGTGCACATTATCCCGTGTTCCGGTGCTAACTGCTGTCACAGACACTCTGCTCCCCTTCTCTGCTTGCCCCATGCTGGGGATGGAACCCAGGGCCTCATGCATGCCAAGGCAAGGCTTCTACCACTGCCCCCATCCCCCAGTTCCTGCCCCCATCCCCCAGTGCCTGCTCCCAGCCCCCAAGTAGACCTGAGATCCCTACTGTCCTTAAATAGACCTGAGATGCCTGCTGTCCTTCACACAGCACAGCTTCCTTCTGTCTCCTCATCTTCTGTCCCTCTATATCCTGAACATCCCTATACCCATCATGGTAAAAGTCCTCCTTAGACCACCGTTTTCCAGTGTTGAACCAATTTTGAGGCTGATTATCAAAGGATCCCAGTCTATGGTCATACTGTAGTTCATTTCATACTTAGCCATTTTCAATGGGTTTTTAATACTCCCTGTGTTCATGATCAGATATATAAAGAAAATGTGGGTGAAGACTTAGTGTTTCTACTTTGGCTTTTTTGAGGTATAAGCCCATGAATAAGATAATCTTGCTCTAATCTTTGAGGCTAGATCTGTCTCACTATTTTTTCCTTCTCTCTTCTTCTCCTTCTTCTTCTTGCACACATTGTAAACTTAAACTGTTTATTCTTCTAATAGTGAAAAACCTGATGTGTTATCCCAGGAGTTGGGGATGGAAGGGGCAAAATCATTTGCTGAAGACCAGATGAGAGTGAAGTGGGAAAGTCTACACCAAGAGTTTAGTACCAAGCAGAAGCTACTACAGAATGTTCTGGAACAGGAACAAGAACAAGTGGTATCCAACATTTTCTTTATTTCTTTGTTTCCCTTTGGGCTTGTGAGACAGGTCTCCTGCAACACAGGTTGCCCTGGAACTTGCTATAGAGCTTAGGGCTGCCTGATCCTTCAACCAGTGTCTTCTGGAGACTGGGATTATACACAGCTTTAATATATTAACTGATATAAGAGATGCACAGTGTATGCTAATGGAATAAAACTGTATAGTAATCTGTATTTCTGTTATATATTCTGAAATTCTATGATGAATACAATATAATGAGATAAAGTATGAGGCAAGTTATTTATCTTGTATTTTACTTATGAAGACATGCCCCACATTTTCCACAATACTTGTCTTTGTGAAAAATGTATCTGATTTCTGTATTTCCCCCAAAGATGATTAATGTCTGTTTTTTTTTATTAGCATGAACCATAAAAGTTCGATTTAATTTTTAACTTTGAAAATGATGGTTTTAAACCAAGGATATACATATCAAGAGTATTTGCACAAATCTGAAATTTAACTGCTAGGTCACCCCGCTCTCTCCTCTGTTGCTTCCAGTCTTGAATACTTTCAGAGGGTTTTAATGAGAAGCATATTGGAGCATTAGCAGTTCTTGAAAACAAGGGAAGCCAGTGGTCAAGTAGGGCAGTTAACTGGCCCATCTGTAAGGCTGGCTCCTGGGATGGATATTGTGTGATATTGGACTTGGTTCCAACACGCATGCAAAATCCAAGGCAACAGAAAGTTCCAGAAAAGCAGTAATGATTGGTTCAGTCCTTGCAGAAGCTGGAAACCAAGGGGGAAGGTCGGAGGAACTTGAGAGTTTCAAGGGGTAATGAGCCTTAAATGTGGTGCCTACAGCAGCTGTGGCTCAGAGGGGCATGGGGACAGAGTCCCAAGGTTTGGTTCTGAGTTAGCAATGCCCTCTTAGCTCACCGTAGGACAGCAAATTTTTCTCCAGTGAGGTACTGTTGGTCCCGAAGAATCTGTACCTGTCATCATTCAGCCCAGGACTGTGTAAGATAAGGAGATGGCTGTGCAGGGGATGGAGGGTGACACTTGGACAGAGATAAATGAGACCTGTCAGGGCAGGCAGTGTAAGATGGACAGGACTCGGCATACGGAGGTGGTCTGTGGTGACAGACTATTGCATTTCTTCAGACAGAGGCATTTTCCAAAAGCTCGTGGCAGGCCTCATCTTCTGCCTCTCTGCGCTCCCCTGGCCAAGGAGTCTGCAGGAGTCACCATCCGCTCTGGAGGAACGTGCTCCACTCTTGGATATTCTCTGTGTCATAATCACATCCCTTAGACAGAAGCCTACACCCACCATTACACCCATTGTCCACTGAGGCCATAGCAGATAGTTGGGATGAATTATTTCCCTAAAAATAGAGATAAAGCCGGGAAGACATTTCTGAGGTAGCTGTGGCAAAAGTTCAGGTGTTTCTACCATTGTTTTCCTTTTCAATTCCATCATTAAAAATCATGATTGTTACCGGATCTGGCCACTGTACACGGTGATGTGGCGTGTTGTGAAATTAATGTATCTCTAGCCAAGGCTTTCAATAACCTACTTTGTGTGCACCTCCAACTTAGAAATCTGTGCACAGCTCACCTACTCTTAAGTAAGCCACCCCTGTTTGCCCTCAGCTTTACAGCAGCCCAAACAGACTCCTGTCAGGAGCGCTACCATTGAGAGGGGAAGCTCAGACACAAGATAAGTCTTCAGTGACTTCATTGCTGGATGGGCTGAGCCAGGCCTTCGGGGAGGTGTCATCGCAGGTACGCCTGGGCCATCATTGTACTTGTCTTGGTCTTGTCTTTCTGGGAGTGGTTCATCTGTTCTCTGCTAAGCTGTTCCATCTCTGCCCATGACTGTTGAGGCCTTGCACTAGTGATGGGTCCTGAGGCATAAAGGTGCTGATTCCTGGATCTCATTTTGCTTCGTATTTCTCTATGGTTCTTCAAAATACTGACATTTAATTAATTAATTTTACAAAACGATGTGATGGGAGTAGAAAAGTGGAGGCAGAGTGTCATGTAGCCAAAGCTGTCCTCAAGTTAACTTCTTGGCTGACGATGAGCTTAATTGTCTCATTTTCCTGTCTTCACTTCCCAAGAGCTGGGGTTACAGATCTGTACCATTGCACCTGGAATGAAATTGATTGTCTTATCTGTTTTGTGTGGCTCTCTGTGTCCACCCACCCCCACCCCACCCCCAGAGTGGAGGAACAGACAGACAGAACATCCACTTAGAGCAGAAGTTATATGACGGAGTCTCAGCCACTTCAACCTGGTTGGATGATGTTGAAGAGCGTTTATTTGTGGCCACAGCACTTTTGCCAGAAGAAACAGAAGCTTGTCTCTTCAGCCAGGAGGTAAGGTTGACAATTTCTTTCTGTGCATGAAATCTACAAGCAATTACAATTAGTAATGGGTAATTATATTTATATATAAAGAATCCCAAGAACGAGGCAGCTCTTCATAAAGTGTGTTTCCGAAAAACATCGTGTGGGACAGAATCTTTTAAACATAAAAAAGCTCTCAAAGATATGTATGATATGTATTTTTATGGCTTTTTAATGTGAGTACAAGAGGAGGAGAAATGGAAAACTCTGAGTTATTGTACATTTCAAATTCTCCCTGTATTAAACACAAGCTATTATGAATTCCTAACCAGCATTTAGTTTTTTTAATTTAATTTTTAGCAGTGCACGTTTTTATTATCTAATGATATAAAGTCTCTGAGAAAAATCTCTGCTAGAACAACTTTCCTATGATCTATAGAAGTTCCCAAAAGAGACTCAGCTTGTGTCATTGTAGTTATTGCTAAGTGAAAGGTTTCCTAGAATTCCCAGGGGACCAAAACTTGATTTACAGAAGTATAAACAATGAGGTGAAGCCTGGCTTTCGTCAACCCTAGGCTCTTGCCAAGGACATTAAGGAAATGTCTGAAGAAATGGATAAGAACAAGAACTTGTTTTCCCAAGCATTCCCAGAAGACGGTGACAACCGGGATCTCATTGAAGACACTCTGGGTTGTCTTTTGGGCAGATTATCCCTGCTGGATTCAGTAGTGGATCAGCGATGTCATCAGATGAAGGAAAGACTCCAGCAAATCCTCCGTTTCCAGGTAAAGGAGAGGACACCAAGGGTTTGGGCCACTTTCAAGGAACAGCTCAAGTCATCGGCAAAGAGTATCTTCCAAGCATTCATTATGTGTCGCATGCCTGCAGCGGGTTCCCTGAGGGTGTGTGTGAAGGCACATGCATGTGTGAGTGATCTGAAGTGTGTGCATGAGTGTGTGTGGGTCATTCCTCAGGAATCATCTGCCATATATTCATTTTAGCTTTTACTTCATTTCTTTATCTAATATGTGTGTAAGGATGGTGGGAAGTATGAATGTTGAGGTCAGAGGTCAACACATGTGAGTCTGTTGTCTCCTTTTTCAATGGGAGTCCTGGGGAAGATGCTCATTGCACCTGGGTAGAAAGTGCCTTTACACACTGAGCCATCTTTCTGGCCCATCCACATTGCTTTAAAGCATAAAGAGCCTGTGACTCGGTGTTTTCAAGGTAGGCTGGCTGCCTAGTGAACCCCAGGGATCTAATCTCTTCCTCCCCAGGCCTAGAGGTTACAAGCCTGTGTTGCTGTAACAAGCCCTTTACATGGGTTTTGAGGATGAGACTCACATCTTTGTGTTTACCCTACAAGCGTGTTAGCGCTGGGGCTATCTCTTAGCCCATCTTGTAAACATTCTTAATGGGTAACAAAGAGCTGGAACATTGTAGAAAACAAGGTGGATTGAACTAAAGATTTAGAAAGCCAAGTTCCATCCTTTTAGAATTTGGAAAGTTAAGAAAAACCACTTAGTCAAAGTAAGAGTTGAATGAAAGTTTAGAATCAACCAATAAAAGCGAAATTATTGTTTATTGTCATTTCCAGTTGGTAATAGTGGAGTTTAATTCTTGTTACCAGAGAACATGCAGGAGGTATTGGAATTTAGAAGACACCCTAGAACTCACTACTCAAAACTCTTTGAAATAGCTGTGGTCTAATTTCTTCTACCTCTCTCAGAATTATATTGGAAATTATTACACTACTTTCTAGTCCAAACTCTTCAGATTTATTACTTTTTATTGCCATGTTAGAGTTTCAGGGCCAGATATATAATTTTGTGCTTATGAAACCTTTTCTGTCTCAAGTCACTGGAAAAAAATGGAAAAGTCACTGATAAACTTTTAGTGCTGATGTGTTTCATGCCCGATAAAAAGGACCCTTTTCAGAATACTTAATTTCAATGGAAGCTATCTTCAGCCATCACAGAAGAATTTGATGTAATTTTTGATTTGTCAAAAAAAAGTTACTATGAAGAATCAAATATTACATTTACCAAGAAACATGGAACTTTCTAGATAGTCATATAAAGGGACAGATCATTACTACTTTCAAATAATCTGTAGTCTTAAAAAATAGAAATGAGGGATGGAAAGATGGCTCAGTGGTTAAAGATGCTTGCTGCCAAGCCTGAAGACCTGAATTTAATCCCCTGAGCCTATTTGCTGTCAGGATAGAACTGACCCCCACAGGTTAGCCTCTTACTTTAACATGTGTGCTGTAGCACACATACATGAAATAAACACACACACATATAATATGAATATATATCATATGAACCATTTTTAGATCTCTATAACATCCCCACTAGGTATTTGTTGTTGAAATAGAATGAATATTA
This sequence comes from Micromys minutus, assembly GCF_963924665.1. NCBI lineage: Eukaryota > Metazoa > Chordata > Mammalia > Rodentia > Muridae > Micromys > Micromys minutus. Next base: position 14,122,076 of record NC_137965.1, on the reverse strand, counting down.
AGACTAAGTTTCATAAAGCTCACAAGTTTATTTTGTTGGCTTTATCTGCTGTCCTTAGTTATAAAATCAATCCTGCAGACTGGGCTTTGAGTCCCTAAGTAGCCCAAACTGTCCTATCCCAACAACCATGTGCTTCAAATTCCAGCTTTGACACTTGCTACTGTATAATCTTAATTGCTTCATTACCTTGAGCCTCAACATCCTCATCTATACCCACAGCCCCTGCCTCACAATATTGTAAGGCTTCAATACGTTTAAACTCTTTGAGATACTCTCAGTAGATTTTAATACATAACAAGTAGTCAACTAATTTCACTACCGTCATATTTTGGTATTGAGTAGTGTCAGAAAAGACAAAGGATCTAAAATCAGTGGAACATTTACATTACTTCTCCAGGTTTCCTTGGCACTCAAGAGGTGGGAAGGGATTTAAGAGAGCACTTCTGCAGTGTATGGTATGGGAGCAGCGGGCAGGAGAGAGAGGCAGACCGACTCAAGGTTCATTCTGAGTAGGAAGGCATTTGGTGATGGCTTGGATGTGGGGAATGAGGGAAAGCATGCCTGCTTAGGAGACGAAGGATGCAGGCTTGCACATCTGGAGGGCTCAGCAGACAAAGGAGGCAGATAGAGAGCAAGGAATAGACCACACTGCTGGAAGAGCCTTGATGGAGGTATGGGTGAAGTTAAGATACGCACAGGAAGAGTCACAGGAGGCATCAGAGTGTATGGCCTTGGTGGGACTCACATCTATGCTTGTTAGAATGCCTAGCGTAGAACAAGGAGAGGGAAATCCACTTGAAATCAGAAAAGCAGGGTTGATTTTTGGGTGTTATATTTTGCACACATGTATATTGACTGTGCCTGGAAAGTCATCAGCCCCATTACAGTATGGAAAGTTAATTTGTATTATCTGTGAAGAAAATTGCCAGATGATTACAGCATATTAGTCTGCAAGACATGTAAGAGGTGAACTTAGCCATGCAGTTGTGAACCCCTCAGAGGTGTATCTACTTCTGCCTAGTTGCTTATACCTAGTTAATGGATATGGCAGTTTCGAGTTTGCTAATTATAACCAGTAACTGAGCATAACTTTTCCAGAATTTAGTTTTTCAAAGGGGACCATGGAAATAACTTGTAATCCTGAAACTCTTTAAATTGCGTCCTCTGTTTTTCTGCCAAGAAGTTCCTACTTGTTCCTTGGTGGCCAGCTCATGAACAAAAAGTGACAATTCAAATGGTGATGTTCCAAACTTAATTGAAGGAAAGAACCCCAGTGATAGCCCAATAAAAGGTCAATTTGTATTCAGGAACCATGTTCTTAGCATGGGCTGTATCATTGGTACTCAGTAGTTATTGACATGGTACTTACTCATTTGTCCTCCACATCATTGATTAGAACTGCCTCCTTTCAGACAACATTACTCTAGGATTCCCTCCCCAACCAAAACTGTCTGAAAAGATACATAGGTGATCTGTATGTGTTTCTGTCACAGGCAGATTAGCTGTCGCTATTCCTGTTTTTGCCCATAAATTTACCCCAAAATATATTTCAGTATGTTGAAAAATACTGAATATTTGTAAGTGACTTTTAAAAGTGAGAAGCGAAGGGATTCTTACCAGCTGAAAGCTTCAAAATGTCGTCCATGAATTTGTTTTTCAGATGACTCAGACCCTTCCTTTACTCCCTGACTGAAGGAAGTAAATTGTGGTATCTGTTCTATCTATTAAGTACTGATTTCTTTTACTGCTGCATCACAAGTATATAAAAATAATCAGCTGAATCCTTTGGATTTACTCCTTCTTGTTTTATATTCTTACGAAAACAGTAAGCATAAAGCCATTGTCACCACCCAGCAATTCTTAGTAATTTTTCCACGAACCGCATCATTGTTCTCTTGACTAGTCTCTCCCAACAGTTAACCATGGCTTCCAGAAATAGCAGCTGTGTTTCCTTAAATGTTAAGTAGGACACGGGGGAAACACCCTACTGAAAAGACAAAGGAGGGTATTAGGAAGTATACATACTGCATTTCTAACCCATGCTAGGTTACCTCTACTCATCTGTCCTTTAGATAAAGTGAACAAACACAAACTTTAGTATATTTAGACACCGATGGACATTCAGAAGTAAACAGAGTACCCCCAACATGGGCAACAGAAGTAAACAGAGTACCCCCATCATGGACAACAGTTAGGACTTCTTGCTTTCGTTCTACTCAAATGAGGGAGAAGCATCTTTTATTTTTGCTTATTTAAAAAGTCCTGGTTATAATTCTAAGAGCCCGTGACCTCTCCCTGAGTGCTGTTGAGTAATAGGAACATAGTTGGAACCCATGAAAAACCCATTATTTCTCCAGTACTCTCAGAATAATTTCCTTATTACATTAGTTGCTGATCTTGCAGCCCAGCTTGAGTTTTGGTTAGTGACAACTGTTGCTTTTCATATGTTTAGCACTATATTCTCATTTCCAACCCCCTTCCTTTGTACCTGCTTCCCTCCTTCTTTCCCTCCTTTTTATCATTTCTAGTGATCAAGCCCCTGGGAACTTTTGTATGCTAAAAGAAGACTACAGAACTCACCATACCACCAGCCCTCAAACTTTTTTGCCCAACTTATACATTCTGCATTTTTAGCCCTGCGTTGTATTGCCTGCATACATTCATTTTAAGGGATACATTTACTTCTATTTTATGATATGAGTATTTTACCTGCATATATATGTGTATAACACTAGTGCCCTAAGAAGTCGAAATAGGGCCCTGGATTCCCTGGAACCGGTGTTAGAGATAGGTGAAAGAGACCATGTGGCTACTAGGAACCAAACTTGGCTCCTCTGCAAGAGCAGGAAGGACTCTTAACTTCTGAGCCATCTCTCCAGCAGCCCTTGCATACATCCTTCCCCCCCCCCCCCAATTTAAACAAATTTTATCCAAGAATAAATCAACATTTTCTTTCTTTTTATTAAAGATAGACTTTTTTCCCTCGCATAATAGATCCTGATTACCATTTCCCCTTTCTTTCTTCCCAGCTCCTCCCCACCCCCCCTCCAATCCAGATCCACCTCCTTTCTGTCTCATTAGTAAACAAACAGGCTTCTATGGGAATATGATATAATATGATATGATATGATATAGCAACAAAGCATAAAACAAAAGCTAACACATCAGAACTGGACAAAACAAACAAAAAAAAAACAATAGAAGACACAAGAAAGAGACCTGCTTGTTTTGCACATTCAGGAATCCTATAAAAGCATTAAACTGGAAGCCATAATGTATACACAAAGCTCTGTAGGGTAAGAAGAAAGAGAAAAAAATATATAGATGTATATATGATTTTTTTTAAAGAAGGAAAAGCTCTGACACAACTTTATGAAATAAAAACACCCCCAAAGAAGCTGTTGAGTCCACTTTCTGTTAGCTATCTAGTGCTTGGCATGTAGCTTCCCTTTGAGAGAAGTGTGTTTCCCCAGTGTGATTGATTCCTTTGGAGGAAACTAAATTTTCATATTCTTGCTTGGGGAATGTGCTGTCTCAGTCCATGGCCAGTTCCTCACTGAGTAGGATGCCATGAGTTAAAACTTTGACCTGTGATGACCAGTCAACCCCTCATCCCTGTTTGCTACTTATGAGAGATCGATCCAGATCTGGTGACAAATGCCTTTGGTCTCAGTTCTCTCAAGTTTGAGGTAGAAGGATTGCAAGTTAAGGTCAGTCCGGCTGACTTAGCAAGACCCTTGTCTAAAAGGAAAATTGAAACAGAGAGCCAATGTGGTACCTCAGTGAGAAACCACATCCCTAGCATGCAAGAGGCTCAGAGCTCAACCTGAATGCCATAAATCAAGAGAAACAGCAATGGCAAAAATAGAAAACATAAAAGAATGAAAAGGAAAAGACCTTATTGCCTTATATTTCTGGGAATGTGTCAGCATTTATATAATGAAATTATTGTTTCAGCACACGGTGCCCTTTGAAATGAGTGTAAGAATTTGGGTGACTATCTCTTATATGTCTCATTCAATACAAGTATGTACTGGGTAGTTAAGAGGAGTGATGATGATCATAAGACTCGGCTGAGAACTTTCTGTAATATCATTTTCTGTCTCTTTGGTATACATAGATAGTATTGATTTTCATACTTTTTAAAAAGCCAGAAATGCATGCTATGGTTCAGCACTTAAGAGCACATGCTGTCCTTCCAAAGAATTGGGATTGGTCCCTAACAGTTTCTCCAGTTCCAGGGTATCCGATGCCCTCTTCCAGCCTTCCTGGGTACCTTCGTTGACATACTCAGACACATACACATAAATAGAAACTAAATCTTAAAAGCTTTACAATTCAAATTTAATTTAAAAGTCCAAAGTTGTTAAAATAATATATTTGGAAGGACATGCACTGGTTACATACAACACTATATCACAGTATGGTTTTATAGAAAGGACGTGAGCTTCTCTGGAATTAGATGTCTGTAGAGAAATTCCCATGTTTTTGTGTGACACTGAAATTCCAGTACATGTGAACAAATGCCCACTTACCCCAGAGGAAAATAAAGGATAAAGTTATGTAAGGATGCCACCAAGGTCCAATTTGGTGAATAGTGAATTTTATTGGAGTTTTTTAAGAAATATGGAGCAGATACATTATCAAAGCCTAACCAGTTCTTACTACTTAAATATACTTGGGGTAAAGAAGGGGCCTAGTGCATCTGCTCAGTTTCATGGACTTCCTTTGAGTTGTTTTCTTCCTGTCTTAATGTGTTTCCTTCTAGGGAAGAATCTTTCACCTCCTCTTAGCACATGTTACTGTTTCACCATCCTTTTAATATCGTCTTTCTACCAGTTTTCCCCTGAGGATAGAAGGTTTTAATCTTGGAAGAGACTGCGATACAATACTCAGATGCAGAGGGGTGTCCATGTGTCATCTTCTTGAATCTGTGTGATATTTGTAACCATCCTATTCCCATGTTGTCTTTCTACGGCTTTCCTCCTCAGAATGACCTGAAGGTGTTGTTTACATCATTAGCTGACAGCAAGTACGTCATTCTGCAGAAGCTGGCAAACGTGTTCGAACAGCCGATTGTGGAACAGATAGAGGTATGTACAGGCATGTCCCAGAAGAGCAGATATTGTGTGTATGTATGTATGTATGAATATATATATATTCATATATATATATATGGCATTTTTATTCAATATATATTTTGGATTTCAATGCTGGGTTTGGCATAAAGTACCCAATGATACTGACTTGGTACTTCTATACCTGTTTATGGAATGTGAGGTCAGAATTGACGCCAGTGATAGCTTCTGCTCTGAAGGAATTTGCTACCCCCAAATGCCATCAGACACACTCCCATTATGTAGGGAAGAAAGAGGACAATCTCAGGCAGGGGTCCCCAGTTTCACCTTACTTGAAGGAATTCATCACTGAAGGTACAGGCTAGCTGGCTTGTGAGCTTCTGAGGTCCTGTTTCCACCTCCCATCTGACTTTGGGAGAACTCTGACTACAGACACCTGCTGTCATATCTGGCTTTATGTGGTCCCCAAGGATCTGGATTAGGGTTACCAATAGATCCCTTCACCCACTAAGCCACCTCCTCAGTTCCTGAAAATCTTCTTATTCTATTCTCTTCCTACTTTATTGTTTTGCTCTTTATAGAACGCTGGGTCAGAAATAAGTTTCTCTTAGTTTGTAGATGCTTGTTTCCACTGCTGACTCGAGAAATCCAAAATTTCTTCTGATTCCCAAAGGTCCCTAGGGGTTTGAAACATCACAATTGCATGTCCCAAGGATATAAATAGGAGGGTCTATTTTTATCCCCTGTACTGAGAACTCTGGGCTCTCTTGGTTGGATTTCTATCTTTTTTTTTTTTTTTTTTTTTTTTTTTTTTTTTTGCTTTTTTTTTTTTTTCATCTGTCTGCTTTTGTGAGACTCCCTTCAGCAAGATATGTCACATCTTGTCCACTGTCCTCGTTATTTTTTTCCAAGGGATCTTTTGCTTTCTATCTCTTTTGGTAACACATTATCTTTTTCTTTAACCAAATTCATTCTTTTCTGTGATATATCTGGATCTATTCACAGTTTGGTGATTGTAGGGTTTTGTTTCTTTGGTTGGTTGGTTGGGTTTTGGTTTGGTTTGGTTTGGTTTTGCTACATAATCTATTTGCCCCTGGTCCCTTTATTTCTTTGCTGGAATCATCTCTGCTGGTCATACTGGATATTCTTGACTTCATAGTTATTTTCTGTTGTCTGTATGTCTGGGCTGAGGGATTAAATAGTTGAAAAGGGAACCTGAAGTAAGGATGAAACTTGACAATTTTGAGGAGATACTGGGTCATTGGGCCATTTGTTGGACAAGTTTTAAGCCTCCTCTGTTGGTCTTATGAACCTCATCTTTCTGGACAGTAATGTGACCCCAGTTCTTCGTGAAGCAAAGTAGACTTGGGGGCCTTGTGGACAAAGCTTTGTAATCACAGTTCTCTCATTTGTCTCCTTTATGGTTTCATCCCTCCACCCCTTCCACTCTGCCTCTTTCTCCCTCCCTTCCTCCCTCCCTCCTTTTGTTCTTCCTCCCCTAGAGTATTGCTAGTAGGTGAGCTGCTTCCAGGGTTATAAGCATGGATCACCTCTTCCAACTTTCCCCTTTCAACCCAACACTGAAGCCTACTGCCATATCTGTCTTCCCTTAGTCTACAACACCCCCTTCCATCTCCAGATAATAAATAAACGTTGAGCCTTTCACCTCAGAAGGGAAGAGCAATGTAGCAGGAAGCAGGGATAGGGATTTTATTCTCTCTGCAGATGTCACCAGCTCCCTGCCTCTGTCTCTCAAGTTACCGAGACTCCCAATGCTCTAAACTTGGTGGTACAATTCTTCTGCTAGGATAGGTTTCAGCTTTCTTGGCATTAGTAAAACTTCATATATATTTGTTTGAATTCTAACTTTGAAAACTTGTTGCTCTTAATTGTGGTCCCTCTTTATGTGCCCCAGCAGATTTATGGCAAAAAGCATTTCAAAAAAAATTAAACAAATATTTGCTATTGTTTCAGAGAGCTTTCAGGTCAGGAAAAGGGGGACACATGTTCCATCTGCCATCTGGAATCCAGACTCCTCTCATTCTCAAGGGCATCTGGGTTGTAGTTCTTCCAAAAACCCACTTAGACCAGGGTCTGTTGGTCTGGCGCTCCCCACTCCATTCCTCTATCAGAGACGAGTTGTGTCACAGATTTTAGTGCCTAATTCTATTGAGATTTGGGTTGTTTTCTATTGGCATCCTCACAAGAGAGTGTCAGCTCCTTGATATTTAGGGCCAAGTCTCCTCTTCCTAGAGACCTCACATCAGGCAGACAAGGCTCAGCCAATTTAATCCTTGCTAACTGATTTTTCCACTTTAGAGTGAGGAACAACCATTACTTGACCCTTCGCACTTACCCATTGCCCCACTGATAGTGTTCAGTGATGCTCCATTGCATTTTGGGAAACTCCATGGCTCCCTAGACATCTCAGGACCAGACTTTATTCACAGTCTATCCTACATGCTGCTTCTAATGTAGGGTGGTTTGTCTACACATCCCTGGTCCAAGGAGGCCTTTCCTCTCCCAGTTCTCCACCCTAGTCCTGCCCTTCCTCCTTGCCTAATAAAGATGGTGTGTAATATAATAAAAGACCTTCTCTTTCTCCAGTAGTATGTGCTGATGCTTTTTATGTTTTTTTTAAAGTTAGTCTCTTCCTATGTATTTAAAATAAATTTTGAAAGTAAAGGAAAAGAAAAAGGGAAAGTCAAAAAGCTTCTGTGGAGCAGAATTGTTCTTCAGAGCCTGAACAGACCATTGTGAATCTTCCCTAGGCCATACAGCAGGCTGAAGAGGGCCTAAGGGAGCTTGATGGTGGAATCTCTGAGTTGAAACGGCGGGGCGACAAGTTGCAAGTGGAACAGTCTGCTCAGCAAGAACTCTCCAAGCTCCAGGTACTGTGCCTTGTGAGGCAGCTCAGCCTCAGTGGCCGATCCTAACTGAAAAACCATGTACATGTTTGCACCATCCTCTTGGAAATTTGTTCAAGCAAATGTCATGTCATTTAGGCATTGACTTTTATTTAGAAGTAACAAAACTTTTCTCAACTTTTGGTCATTTTTCATACAGTGGAGTGATTCATTTTCTCAGGCAGCTAGCCTCCCTATTTTTTTGTTTGTTGTTTTGACATGTGTCCTTATGGAGACATCTAAACACCATGCCATAGTTCAGTGGTAGGATTTATTTCTTCACTTCTGCTCTCGGAAATATAATTGTCCTCATGACCCCTGCCTAGTAAAATTAAAGTCGAGAGGATTTTCATCTAATATTGTAATTTATTTTTAGGGATGACTTTACAGAATAAATATTCAAGGTAAGGCCTTTTAGAACACGGGTTTCAAACTGAGCGTTTATCTGCCACGCATGCTGGAATATGAAATAAAAATGTTCAATTCCAGAACAGCCACAGGACTCCTAAAGTTTGGAAATGCGTGCAGACTTTTCCATTATTTTTCCTGGAGAAAAGAAAGGAGGGAAGGAAGGAAGGAAGGAAGGAAGAAAGGAAGAAAGGAAGAAAGGAAAAAAGGAAGAAAGGAAGGAAGGAAGAAAGAAAGAAAGAAAGAAAGGAGGCAAGGAAGGAAGAAGGAAGCGAGGGAGGAAGGAAGGAAGGAAGGAAGGAAGGAAACCATTTAACATTAATTCTGACACCTGACAGAACTACTACATGGGGTAAAAGGATGGAACTAAAACACCTTCCCAAACCTGTGAAGTTTAACACATTATAGAAAACAAGCTGCATTTTTAAACTATGTGCAGTTGGGTATCGCCGCACAAGGCTAGTTAGTTTTCATCTCTGGGTTTTACTGCAGAACACTTGGGGATGGCGGTGAGTCAAACACTAAGTCCCAAGTCCTTCTCCGGAGAAAATAAAAAGGCACTCACAAACAAGAAGTTACTCTCGGTTGGATGGTCTCAGGCCCTTGGCTAACATTTTGAAATGTCACAGTACAAACCTCCCCCGCCCTCTTGCCCTTCCTTTAGATCATTTTCCCATAGTGCTTCAGCGTCAGGTGTAAGAGTCAATCGTCATAGCCGTAAATAATGAGCATTCGAGTTGAACTTTTCCACATTGAACAGCTTTGGCTGTCCCACCTCAGTATGACGCATTAATCAGATCCGTATGCCTCCAGTAAATTCTGTTTGCTGTCTCACCATCTCCTAAAGCATCTTCCCAGATCAAAGAGTTGTTTACTTCACCACATTTGGCGGAACCAGTTGTTTTAAGACTAAATGTTTTGCTCTTCACACTAATGCCCCAAGTTTTTTGTTTGTTTGTTTGTTTTTGTGGGTTATTTTGTTTTTTTGTCGTTCACTGTTTAAAGGGCCATCTGTGATCTGATACTATTTAGCCATCAGAAATGTGAGAGTTTCTCTGTTCATTTATTATAAGATTAAATAAATATTAAGATCGTGATAACCATAAGAATCAGGTTTTCCCTCTGTGACATCTCTCTTCATCTTGGGGACATTTTTGTTCAGCAGCTTAACCCCAAATCACATCATAGATGACCAACAGCCAAAGAAGACAGGATGCTGCCTCATGAGTCATTTCTAGGAAATACTTTGTTTTAGATTGCTTGGCATCTTATTTATTTTAACTTTTATGGGTATGAATATTTAGGTTATGTGTATGTCTGGGCACCATGTGTGTGCCTGGTACCACAGAAGTCAGAAGAGAATGTTAGATCTCCTCAGAGTTGTGTTTGGTTGTGAGCCACCAACGGGATGTTGGAGCCTTTGGTAGAGCAGCCAATGCTGTTAAAAGCTGAGATTTTTTTCTCTCCCCCCACTCCTCTCCCTTTCCCTCTCCCCCTTCTTTGCTTTTTGCTTAGAATCTTGAAACCGTTAAGCTTTTTGAATGTGCTAGAGATCAAAACCAAAGCCCTATGCATGTTAGTTAAGTAAGTGCTCTGTCAACCCTATATTTTTACTCTTTAATAAATATAAATTGTATAAATAAAATTGTATAAATATAAATACAAATTGTATCTAATATTTGGCATAAGACTGTAATCTTACTTTTGCCCAAATGGTTCTTTTCGCATTATGTTATTCACTTCCTTTGCCCTTCTCTAGAGATACCCCATTGTTAAATCTTTGTGAATTCAGTTGTTCTTTAGTGATTCTATGATTTATGACTTCGTTATTAAGAGAACAATCAAATTTAAAACAAAAGGGAATATGTAAGATTGCCAAGCAAGATGAACAACAGAGCTTGAATTAACCAAGGACCAAGCTCCAGGAAAGCCATGGCCCCAGGCACGTGTATTAGGAGATGCAGAGAGAAAGAGAGATGACCAGAGTGTCTCTTTTCCTGTTTGAGATATTTCCCAGGAAGGCTCATAAGAAATACAGGCAGCTTGCTTCCACCCAGAGACTCCCTGCAAGATTCATTGGGGGGAGACGTGACCTTGGTTGGATATTGGGCTGGTGATGGGATCGGTACTGTGACTTTGCGGTTGAGACTAGTGTTGGTGCCTCTGCCTCAGGACATGTATGATGAGCTGCTGGTGACCATCAGCTCCCGGAGGAGCAGCCTCAACCAGAACCTTGCACTCAAAAGTCAGTATGATAAGGCTCTGCAAGATCTGGTGGACCTGCTGGACACTGGGCAGGAGAAGATGGCAGGGGACCAGAAGGTCATTGTAACCTCCAAAGAAGAAGTCCAGCAACTGCTCAGCAAGCACAAGGTGAGCAGAGACCGGGAAATAGTACATTCGCAAACCCTTATGTAGAGTGCTTTGGTATCTCCAACTGAATATGCCTGCTTTTTATGAGCTATACTTGTAGAATGACACTTCTAAGTTGTCTATAGGCATCTGTTCAAATCCCTTGGCATCTGGAGTAAAGAAAAATGGCAAAGGGGCATTTTTATAATTTTTGAAATTACAGATAAGTAATTTCATCAGTAATTTTACTTATCAGTTCTCCATGGATATTAACCCCACTCTCACCATATATGAACTTTAATCAAGGAGAAACTGAAAGCCTTTCATTAGAGGGACTCAGGCTCTTTTGTTCTTTTCCTTCCTTCCTTCCTTCCTTCCTTCCTTCCTTCCTTCCTTCCTTCCTTTCTTTCTTTCTTTCTTTCTTTCTAAGACAGGGTTTCATGTACCTCAGGCTGGCCTCAAACCCATTGTATAGCTGAAGGTGACCTTGAACTTCTGATCCTCCTGCCTTCACCACCTCTTGCGATCTGGAATTAAAGGTATATGCAACTAAGCTTAAGTTTATGTGCTCCTGGGCATGGCTCCCAAGACATCATGCATGTGAAATGTAAAAGCTCCACCAATGGTTCCTATCAATCGCTACATTCTTACTCAGTTTCCCCCTTGTATTTGTTAGGGACTCTTAACCACCTGGCTCTCAGTGTTCTCCCTCTCCCCCTCACAGTCCTGCCATAGTCACTCAAGTCTGGGAATACAGGGCTGCCCAGTCCACTTTGGTGTGTGCTACTTGCGTCATTCAGATCTCCTGGCCCTCAAGCACATTCTCCTGTTGTTGCTGTTGGCCTCAGAGAGTTTCCTGGGCATGACAAGAACTTTTACCACGCAATCAGGCTTGGGAACCCCGAGATTGCTTTGTCAGTCTCTTTCCAAATGAAGCTCAGGCTTGTTACTCTTTAGTAATAAATACATGTTTAACACACAAACATATAGTCACACACACACACACACACACACACACACACACACACACACACACACCTAACATAACACATTTTTAGCAATGGCTATGTAACATTTACCAGGCCACAAACTCAGCCTCCCAGGCTATGGGAATTCCCAGAAGAAAAGCAAACAGTCTCATTGAGTTTTAAGTGATTAACATTCTACTGTTGTGTGGCTCTCTGGTGGGTTATTATTTTTGAATTGTGGGGGGGGGGGGAGCTATACTATTTTGCTATTTTTTCCCCAGAGGTTTTCTGTCTGAAGAGTTGTATGATTTATTAAAAGCCTTATCATTTGGCCATGAAAACATTGCTTTAAAGTTTGCAGCTGTTTTTTCTCAAATCTGACCGTAGCAATAAAAGATCACTCTGAATTATTCCAGAAGGGAGACTGGGATCAAGGAGCAATAGAATAACAGGGAAAAGATGCTCAGTTCGGAAAAAGTTTTAAGGGAGTAGGCCCCAGCTGCCACTTGGGCTGCACAGGGGACCCTTTGGTCATGGGAAATGCTGCCAAGGCCAGAGTGGGAGGTAAGCTTGTGTTGAAAGCAGGCTTGACTCCCAGTGCACGTTTGGCTTGGCTGGTCTTTTCCAGCCATGCAATCATTTCATCAATTGGTGATTGGTTAAACATAATGATGTTAAGCTGGGCTTGATGTCACAGGTTTGTTTTGTAATCCCAGCTTCTTGCAAGGTGGAAGCAGGGGTGATTTCAAGTTCAAGGCCTACCTGGGCTAAATAGCAAGTTGAACAGGAGTGAATACATGAGATTTTTATCTGAGAACAGACGATAAAAGAACATCAGCTGCTCGTTTACCTCATGGGTAGAGTGGTTGCCTAATGTTCTTGGGCACCAATCTTGATTCCTGGTACAACGAATCAATTATGATGCTGGTGATGATCAATCTACCCTCTACTGTCCAGTCTGTGTTTTGTGGGAGACCTCTACAGCTTTGGTGGGGAGCAAAGTTACAGTCATATGATAGGAATTAAAACCTCAACTTTGCCCTACTTAACTGGATGACCTTGTGCTAGCTACATAGACTGAATGGCCCTGTGTGTTTACTTGTAAAATGACAGATCAAAGTATTTCACAGACCTTCAGAACTGTCATAAGGATGGCACACGTTGGCTAAAGAGTTTATAATAAGAAGAACTCAGTGTCAGCTGCTGTTATCAATTCCTAGTCCTTCAGTTTCATCCATGGTCCTGGGCTTAAGAACTGGGGTAGAATGAGGCTTATATCCACCTTCTAGGATCTATGTATATAAAAGATAGTGTCTAAAATGTATAAGTTTATGCAGGGGTTCCAATCCCATTGCAAGGAAGTAAAATACAAGGGAAATTAAAAATCATTGGTAACAAGTTATTGTATGCCTAATCTCTCACAAGCAAGGCACAGAAATAGTCTGTGAGCTGGAATGTGTAGGTCTAAGCCCAGGCATGGAAGAAGAAGAGATTGCATCAAGACAGAGGGTGTGAAGATCTGAAGAAGAAGATGAGGGGACTGTTATATCCAAGGGACATGGGAGGCCAGCAGTGTGGCAGGATGGCTAATGACTGTGCCACTGATGTCAGTGTCCCTATGCATAGGATGTCAGCAGGGAACTCTCCTTTATCAACTAGTCACAGATAACAGAGTTTGTCTCAGAGACTTGTGCCTATAGCAGATTGATGAGCCATCTGCACTTGAGTGGGGTCAATAGGGAAGGCCAGCTAGGAGCTCAGAGCCTAGACTTGGCAGGAACCCCCGTAGGAGGCACTCAGTGCCTGGTAAGATGGTGGTTGAGCAGGGTGAGCCAGGATGGAGGAGTGGGCGGAATGATACAGCCTTTGTGTGAACTGTGTTCCATCAGCTAGCTCCCTGTTGAAAGAGTTCTTATCTAGTGCTTAGGTCCAGATGAGATGCTCACCTCCTTCTGTCTGACAAAACTTACAGGAATACTTCCAGGGCCTGGAATCACATATGATTTTGACTGAAATACTCTTCCGGAAGATCATTGGCTTTGCAGCTGTGAAGGAAACTCAGTTCCACGAGGACCGCATGGCTCAAGCCTCAGCTGTGTTGAAGCAGGCTCACAAGAGAGGGGTGGAGCTTGAGTACATCCTAGAGGTGAGCCCGCCCAAGTCAGCATCTTTCTGCAAAACGGAGCTTCTTGGGCCCCCTCATTTTGAATTGTATTTCCCTATGGTCTTGGGTGGTGGGTTTCTCTTTATATTCCGCATGCGATACATTGTAGCGTGAGTCAGCTGGACGAATTCCAGCCTTAGAGAGTATGTGTGAAGATGCTTGCAGACTTGAGCTTCACGCCAAAAATCCTAATTAGGAACATCAAATATGAAAAATGCATACCCCTGGCTTTATCTGTACAGTTATTCTTGTGGTGAGAACTGCCACTGCAGTCTAGAAGCCAGAGGACAGCCTGGGAACAAAGCTTTATGATCTTAGAGCAAAACTATGAAGATTCATTTGTTGTAAAATAACTACCCAGGAGGCTGGAAAGATGGCTCAGCAGTTAAGAAGAGAGCACTTGTTGTTCTTCTAGAGAACATGAGTTTGGTTCCGAAGGGCCACATTTGGGAGACCCATGACTGTTCTGTGGGCACCCTGAACCCATGTGAATATATGCATTCATATACATGTCATTAAACATTAAAAAGCAAAACAGCAGCAGCCTGGAAACTCTGAAGCAAAATAATGAAATAAAAGTTCAAGATTACAGCCACCATAAGCACTGTTCTTAGTCCCCTTTAGGAATTTGCTCTTCTGCCCAAGAAATCCCTATCCCTCGTTCTGGTCACTTGCACCTGCTCATTCATTGTAAGTAAAGAAATAGAGTATGTATTCATCCAACATCTATCAAATTGCCACCAGATTCCCAGGACTGCCCTCAATGAGACTGTGGTCCAATGAGGGAACAAGAACAGACTTCAGAATGCAGAATGATGTCTCTCTACAGGGACCCAAGCAGCCTTTTAAATACCAGATCTTATAAATAATCAGGGGAAAAAATGATGCCGTTTATTAGCAGGGCCCAGACTGTGGAACAGGAGTTGGCCCCTGGGCCAAATGTAGCCTGTTTTATGTAAAGTTATTTGGGTATAAAAGTTTAATTTGATTGTTAATCTCCAACTGCCTTCATCCAATGGGCTGATAAGACCATGTGCAATATATACAAAATGATCCACAAAGCTGAAAATATTTACTATGTGGTTTATTATAGAAAGAGTCTGCAAGCTAATACCCTAGGTTCAGAGCACAAATACATGACCCTGAATACCAAATAGGTAGTCCATAGAGGCTAAGTAATTAGCCACAGAATGCTGGGTAAATTGCTGGCAGATTGGTCCCTTCCTTTGGTTAATAATTAGTTCAGTTGCTCTAAACTGGCCCAGTTCCATTAATCTTCTTATTTTCCTTAAAAGTTTTAGGAGTTATGTTGTATCTCCTTTCTCTTTTTTTTAAATTTAATTTTGTTTTAGTTCTTGAGATTTTTATATACAAATACTATATTTATATCATTTCTGTCCCCTGAACTACTCCCCTCCCCATCTTGTAATTTCATGACCTCTTACACACATACACACACACACTCATACACACATACACACATAAACACATACACACATACACACACATACACACATATACATACACATACACACATACACACACACACACATTGAGAAAGGGATGGGGCTGCACACTTTTAAGGGCCACCCTTGTGTCACTTGCTTTAGATCCATCATCTGTATCCCCAAACAAACACCAGCTAAACAATCCTGGCATTCCTTAAAGCAGATTATCTCCAAAGTACAGATTTTGCAGACATGGGGGAATGCTCCTCTTTTTGTCAGTTGTTTGCTTGGTCTTGTTTTCTTTTTCTGAGGCCCATTGTTACTAACAGCCCAGGCTGTTTTTGAACTTCTGGGATCTTCTCGCCAGCCTCCCTAGGGCTGGGATTCTATTCATGACTGTTGTGTTTGCAGATGTGGTCCCATCTGGAGGAGAATCGCCAGGAGCTCAGCAGACAGCTGGAGGTGATAGAAAGCAGCATCCCAAGTGTGGGCCTGGTAGAGGAGAGCGAGGACAGACTTGTGGAAAGGACAAGTCTCTACCAGGTCTGGACTCCAAGGGTGTCTGGGTGACACCATGAATAACAGTGTTCCCTTTAGAAACTTGCCAATAACTTTTAACAGAATTTAAACAAGTTTAGATAAACTTTGTTCAATCCTTTACTTTTCTTTAAATTTGCTGAAATTCGTGGGTGCACAGAGACTGTGTCTGTATTGTTCATAGTGTAGATGTGTTTTATTATTATTTGATGGTTTCTCATATATTATACGGTGAGTTTTAGCCCCAGCCCCACGTGCCCTCTCTTATCTCCTATTTAAGGCTAAAACCTTGTTACTCACAAGGGTTCCTCCCGGTTTCATGCCTTTTGTGTGTATGTATAACCCCTTGGATTTAATTAGAATTTCTTATTTAAATAAAAACAAAACTTCTTGGTCTGTTGCCATGAAGTAGGTTCTTAGTTCTGTAAAATAGATAATAGACAGATAGATGGTGGATGATAGGTACATAGATAGATGATACATAGGTGAGAGATATAGTTCATACCTAAACTCACACATATATATGCATAGATAATGTAGATGCTAGAGAGATGCTAGAGATGATAGCTTATAGATAGATAGACAGGTAGATAGAAGGACGGACGAACGGACGGATGGACGGACAGACAGACAGATAGATAGATAGATAGTAGACATAGACGACAGATTGATAAATATGACAGACTGACCAACAGACAGATGATTGGTAGATGATAGAGATAAACTATAGACACATATAGATGATTTATAATAGACAGCTATGTGATAGTGTAGACACAGATGGTAGATTTGGATGATAGATACACAGGTAATAGATAATGGAAGGTTGACAATAGATTATAGATGACAAATAGAAAGCACTTTTGGAACTAATGATCTCAACCTTTCAATGTGCTTTCACCAAACCTCTACCAAGCATTTTCTTTTTGTAGTTTAGATGGATGACTTTTAGTGGTATTTCAGCTAAGCGGCTATCAACACATCCAAAGTTCCCAACAAACTAAAAAGGGAACATCCATATTTTCATAATTATGTTTCCAAGTTTTCAGAGCCACAGAGGTGAAGTTAGTTTACGTGTGGGAACAGATAATACCAACATTATAGAGGAATTTTAATGCTCCGTGGCAAAAGCTGCACTAAGTCAAACTCTTAACCCAATGTCATCGACTGTTTCAGCATTTAAAATCCAGCCTTAATGAGTACCAGCCCAAACTGTACCAAGCGATAGATGACGGGAAGCGACTTTTGATGTCTGTCAACTGTTCGGAGCTTGAAAGTCAGCTAAATCAGCTGGGAGAGCGCTGGCTCAGCAATACAAGCAAAGTGTCCAAGGAACTTCACAGACTGGAGACCATACTGAAACACTGGACCAGGTAATAGGATGAGTGTTTGGTACGTGTTTTGATAAGTTCTGCGGCGTAAAACTAAGACTAGTAGACAGTGGGCTTGGGAGAGATCTGCCTATTTAGACAGTGGCGTGGTTTCGAGAGTGAAGACAAACAGAGGGTCCTGATGGGGGACTCTTGTTAAAACCGGCAAGGAGAACAGTGTCCAATGCAGCTCACGCCAAGCTTTCCCTTCACTTCCTTGTCCAGTTGCTGCAAAGCTTTAGAGACAGGGGAAGTGCTGAGTAAGGCTTTTCTTCTCAAGGCCCATGTTATGTTAGATTGTCATTGCTATGAGTGACAGGTGGGGCAAACAATTTACTAGAAGGAATATTTCTCTTGGTACACTTTTCAGAGGTTTCAGACCAAGGTACACCCAGTCTATTGTTTTAGGTTCTAGAACAAAAAGAATAGTGTAGTGGCAAGAACAGATGACAAAGAGACAGGTCACCTTATAGCTGCCAGGAATGGTGTGTGTGCGCACACGCGCAAGTGTGCAAGCATGTACCCCTGTGCGCACATGTCAGAGACATGGCATGCTTCAAGGATAGCTCTGTCTGACCTCCTTCTCTTGATAGTCTTCACTCTAATTCTTCTAGGTTTCCAACACTTTTCCACATAGTGCCCAGCAACTGGGGACCATGCCTTCAACACACATCCCTGGGGCAATATGTTGCACTAACAGAAATATTCAAAGAAGGCAGTTATTTGAATGTTTTTTCGAACAAAGTACTATTTATTTATCACTTTTATCTCAAACACCTTTATTTTCAAACATGACCCAATATTTCCCAATGGCATCAATGCAAGGGGAAAGACATTCGTATTTTTCAGCTTAGCAGTAGGGGCGCCGCAACCCAGAACTGACTTAAGCTATAAATATTAAAAGAAAAGGTACCAATCTTGTACACATTTTTCCCCCAAGTCTTTTGAGGTTCTTGTTTTAACTGACAACAGACACGGAATATTTCCTTCACCAGCTCTTTAATGTGCTTACAGGTACCAAAGTGAAGCTTCCGATCTAATCCACTGGCTCCAATCCGCAAAGGACAGGCTGGCGTTTTGGACTGAGCAGTCTGTGACGGTCCCACAAGAACTGGAAATGGTCCGGGATCATCTCAGTGCTTTCCTGGTAAGTCTGAGGACTTGAGGCATTTGCATCTCTTTTTGCTTCTCCAGCCGGGCTCATGGATCAGTATAGAGGAGGCCAGCTGTTAACAAACACAGAAAAGAAGGCAAAATGCTGTGGGTAGTTTTGAGGTTGACTTTGTATCTAGTGCTGATGCTAAGGCGCTAGGTTGCCTTTCAGGTGATGGGTTAGCTTGAATGTGAAGGTGTAGCACCTTCGATTGTCCCCAGAGACCTCCACGTGACAGAGCCCTTGATGTATGGAAGTAATCGGTCTGTACTCTAGATTGCTCTCTGTCCTTAAAGGAAAAGCTCTGGCTAGTCATTGCTAAATTGAACCTTGTGACTTTTTTTTTTTTTTTTTTAAAGGAGTTCTCTAAAGAAGTAGATGCCAAATCTTTCCTAAAGTCATCAGTCACAAGTACAGGAAATCAGCTTCTTCGATTAAAGAAGGTGGACACAGCTGCCCTGCGTGCGGAGCTGTCCCGCATGGACAGCCAGTGGAGTGACCTACTGACAGGCATCCCTGTTGTGCAGGAGAAGCTCCATCAGGTACCCAGAGAGGGCTGGCTTACTCTGTAACAGTTGGTTTCCAGCATAGAAGTGCAAATTAGGGTTATCTAAGAACTTGTCTTTTCTCTCTGCTGTTGCAGCGTGTATTAAAACTGAACCATTTCTACAAATCCCTCTTCGGATGATGTTTCTTCCTAAAGCAGTCTCTCTGTCTGTCTGTCTTTCTGTCGGTCTGTCTGCCTGTCTGTGTGTGTCTCTGTCTCTCCTCTCTCTCTCTGTCTCTCTCTCCCTGTCTCTCTCTGTCTCTCTCTTTCTGTGTGTGTGTGTGTGTGTGTGTGTGTGTGTGTGTGTGTTAGAAACTTGATTTGAAAATGTTGACCCTGTTTAAACTTACATTTCATGGGGCAAATCTAGGCACCTGGTACAATTGTGAAGATCTATAACATCTCTAAAAGACCTGTCATCTGACATTCAAGGAAGAAACTGGGTTTTACTCAATATAAGAACAGTCACGTACCAGTTACAGAAGGTTCTGTAAGTAGGTGCTTGGTCCATTTTGCCATTGTTCAAACGGCCATGCATACTTACCACAAACCAAGGGATCAGCGCAGGCGCCTTAGTCTATCATAACTTTGTGGGTCCTCCATTGTATTTGGGGTACCACATGAGGCACTGCTTTTCAGCTCATGACTCTCTTTCCTGGAACTCTAGAACAGTTTCATTTATTGTCTCTTTAACATTCATCACCGTGAACCAGGTATGAGAGATGTTTTAATACATACGCTGTTTCTCTTCAATGGCTGTATTTGTGTAGAAAAGTGGAGAAGTCCCATCTTTCTCTCCTTTCAGAGCCTCATAGAATTAGGTCCTATTATTTAATTTTATATATATTTGGAGACAGGGTCTCAATCTTGTAGCCCCTGGTGGCTTTGAGTTTGTGGTGATCCTCTTGCTTCAGCTTCTGAAACAGCTGGGGCCTATAGGCATGACCATATTTATCCGTATTTAAATGATGGCTTTGTTTCTGCAAGTCACTGTGCTCATGGTGGGCACAACTGTTTGGCATATGAAGTAAGGTTCAGAATTCTGAGATTGGCTTCCAGGGGTAAAGTCAGAGTGCCAGAGAGCAGAGGACAAGATGGCGTGCCTTCTGTGTGGTGTTTTCCTCCTTTTTTTTTTTTTTTTTTCTCACAATGTGCAGATATTTTACAAGATACCCAACAAAACACATCTGTTGAGTGGCTTGTAGTTAAGTTCCCCCCGCCCCAAACTCATAAAACTAGCTGTAAAGGAAGAATATGTTTTCTTGCTGGTGTTTTGATTAATTAGTTAATATTTATGGTTTGAGATGCCGAGTAAGCATTAGGTGTCTTGTCTTATTGGGTTTGCCTGAGGTTTTAGTTCTCCTGATGTGTTAATAGAAATCTGCATTGAGTTCTTTAGTTAACACAGCTGGTCTCACTCTAGGTCATGACCTCTTTGGGGGGAGGGGCATGTCAAACAACAAATAGTGTTAGACTATTGGAAAACACAGATATTTCCATTAAAATCCATAACAGTGGTAAAATGACAGGAGAAATAGAAGAGGGTCACCACCACCTGAGGAACTGTATTAAAGGGTTACAGGGTTAGGAAGGTTGAGGACAACTGTGTTAACAGGAGTCACATCTGAACCTTAATGTTTTGAACTCATCCTGTCCCCTCTTTCACAGCTCCAGATGGACAAGCTGCCTTCCCGCCATGCTATTTCTGAGGTCATGAGTTGGATCTCGCTCATGGAAAGTGTCATCCTGAAGGATGAAGAGGACATAAGAAATGCCATCGGTCACAAGGCAATTCATGAATACCTTCAGAAATACAAGGTAAAGGACACTTTGAGGTTTTCATTTTTGGCCTCTTAGACGTTCATTGGAAGGAGCTCAGAAACTCAAACCAGGGCTTCAAATGGATGGATATTCCCCACGAAATAAACCGGCAGAGACAGTCAAAAGCAAGCTCGTGAAGAGATTAAATACCGAGGCAGGGTGCTAGTGTGCTAGATACTTTTATCTTGCTGACATATCCTGACTATAGGATCTTAGGAAAGAAAGGGTTCATCCTGGCTAATAATTCCAGTGGGGATAAAGTTTGTAACAGAGGAAAAGGCCTGGCAAAAGGAGTTTGAGACTGGCCAAACTCATTCCATCTGCATGCAGAAGGGGTGAGGCAGGGCACAGAAAATGGGGCCATGTATGAAGCCGCACAGCCTGACCCTGGTTATATACTTCCTCTAGGCCCTCCAGTCAGCCTCTGCTTTTTTAAATGTCCAATAACCTTCCCAGAGAACATCCAGAACAGGGGACAAAGTGCCCAAAATCCTGGACCTATGGAGGACATTACACACTCAAACTGTAACACATTAAAAACACAATTATTCACCAATTTCGACATATCATACAAATGCTATTTATATTATATCTACTATTTATATTTGTGTAATTTTAATTTATTTTTTAAGATGTATATGTTTATTACATACGCAGCATTCTGCCTGCACGTGCACCTGTGTGCCAGAAGAGGGCATCAGATCCCATTGCAGATGACTGTGAGCCACCATGTGGTTGCTGGGAATTGAACTCAGACCTTTAGAAGAACAGCCAGTGCTCTTAACCTCTAAGGCATGTCTCCAGCCCCTTGTGTAATTTCATGAACATACATGAATACATACTTGAGCCCCTAACATAGCAAGTCATGTAAAGAGGCACAGATGGTGTCAAGTGAGTGAAGTCACGGGATCAAGGCTTTCCAACTCCTGGAAACAGGCTAAGCCTCTGTGACACAGGGAAGCCTCTCATCTGAGTCTCTTGCCTCCCTTCCAGGGTTTCAAGATAGACCTGAACTGCAAACAGCTGACGGCGGACTTTGTGAACCAGTCGGTGCTCCAGATCAGTAGCCAGGACGTGGAGAGCAAGCGCAGCGACAAGACGGATTTTGCCGAGCAGCTTGGAGCGATGAATAAAAGTTGGCAGCTCTTGCAAGGTCGAGTGGGTGAGAAGGTGAGCGGGGGAGCCTGCCCTGATCCTGATGAGGATCCCGAGAGCAGGCTAAGGCTGGCAGGAAACCATTGCTCAAGTGGTGGCTCTAGACGAAGCCCAAGGGACCTTCCCATAGTCTCCTGAAGGTGACCTAGCTATGGACACCCTCAGTCCCCTTTGTTCTCTCCGGAAGCCCCCCCTCCCGTACATTTCAGAGTCGTTTTTTAAAAAGATGCCTCTTCATTACTCTTCCTTTTGCTTTCTTCTTTACCTACAACAGCCATCAACTGATATTTGTTGATAAGCCTCGTTTTCTGAATTTATAGACGCACCTGGCTGTATTGGAAGAATTTCATTTTCACATTTTAATTTTACCACTCAGGGCTTTGTAAGGCCATTTTCATGCAAGCATGTGATGCCCCTTTAGTATATAATCTTTTCACACCCCCGCGGCTTCCCAAGAACTCTTAGCTCATATGGAAATTGTAGTGAGTGATTTTTTTGTGCCAGTGATCGGCTTTTCAAGCAGAAACTTTGAAGTTTGCATCCTTCTGTCTGTTTAGATCCAGATGTTGGAGGGCTTGCTGGCGTCCTGGTCAGAGTATGAAAACAGCGTACAGTCCCTGAAAGCTTGGTTTGCAAACCAGGAGGGGAAGCTGAAGGAGCTGCATCAAATTGGTGATCAGAATTCTGTTCAGAATGCACTGAAGGACTGTCAGGTAATGCATCTGGGTGGAGCCTCTCAGGGCCTCGCACCCTCAGGCCCGTGCGCAGGGGTCACTGGTTCCCCGGGTTCTGAGCTAACTCTGTAATAACTGCACCTACCAATGCATGCTTTTCATGACACAAGCTGACCTGGTAGTTTTGACGTTGTTGTTTATTCGACATTGAAGTTGAATCTTACTATGTAGCCAGTGCTGATTATAAACCCGGAACGCTCCAGCCTCAGCCTTCTTGGTACTAAGAGTACAGTTATGTACCATAATGACTTGCTAGGTTTTTTTTTTTTTTTTTTTTTTTTTTTTTTGGTTGTTTGGTTTGGTTTGTTCCCTCCCAATTTTATTAAGTCTTCATCACCCGTTTTAAAAGTTTTGAGATTGCAGAAAGGATCAGATATACACATAAGTAGGTAAAGATGCTTGAATCCCATACACTGATCACAAGACCTAATACCTACCAAGGTATTCCATAGATCTATACATTTGCCCACATTTTTTTTTTCTTAAAAGATGTCACTGTAGGGACTGAAGACATAGCTCACAAGGTAAAGTACTCACTGTGCCAATGTGGGGATCCGGATGGGTTTCCCAGGACCCATGTCAAATCAGGTTGACTGTGATGGCTAGCCCTCAGGAGATGGAGTCAGGGGTCTCCAGAGCGAGCTGCTTAGCTAGAGTAGTTGAATCAGCAGCCTCTGGATTCAAGTGAGAGACAAGACTGGGTATATAAGATTGAGGAAAGTCAAAAAGAAACTGGATAATAACTTCCAACCCTCAAACACACACCTACGCACATACTTGTGCAACCACACACACGATGTCAGTCAACACCCCACACAGTATTCCTTTGTCCCTATACACTGTTCACATAATCTTTGAGACATAGTTTACATCACCATAATAGAACTCAAAAATTAACCATTTCTTCATGTTATTTTTATGCTAAGTTCATAATCATCAGACCCTCTCTGTTGTATTTTTTATTTATATATAGTTTCAGACAAGGGCTCACTGTGCAGTCCCAGACTGGCCTGGAATTTCCTAGGTAGACTAGGCTGGCCTTGAATTCATAGAGATCAGCCTGGATTTCCCTTAGCTATCTTTTAAATGCTTCATCCAATATATTCAATAAGATGCAGCTCCTGTGGACTCCATTTGCTTCTAAGAGTTCTTTAGGGCCTCATGTGTACTTTGATGTTGTCAACTAGTTAAACCATGTTATGTCCTGGCCACTGCCTTAAAATGTTCCATCACTTGGTATTACCATGGAGTCTTTGTTCGCATCCTGTTCTACCCAGGCACAGGTATTTCATAGGTGACAATATTTCTGCTATGTCACAGCAGAAAGCTCATACTGGCTGTTCACCCCATTAGTGATGAAAATCTGGAGTTCAGGCAGGTTGCCAGTGACATAGTATTTCAGCATTTCCTTGGGGATTCTTCAGTACTCCCAGGAAATGTTCTAACAGCTAAGACTATAGTAATAATTACTTTAAAATCACAACCTGGATTTGATCCTTAGAACCCTGAAGCCAGCTATGATAATGCGTGCCTGTATTCTTAGAAATTCAGGGTCATCCTTGGCTACATAAAGATATCAAGGCCAGCCTGGGCTACCCGAGACTTTCAAAACAATAAGTAAATACAATTAAATAAATTTGTTCTATGTGACCAGCCATCTCTGTCTCTTCTTTGGAAGGAACCTGTATATACCTCTGTTCTCCAGGTGTCTCATAAGAACAAGGCTCCCGGGAGAAGTTCCCCTACTGGAAGCTCCTTCCTTCAAATCTCGCTTTTCTATCTTTACATTTCAAACAGTAATAATTTCCCTTTTAAGGAGCCTGATTTCCATTTAGATTGCACGTAATGGGGACCTTATCTTTAAGACCCCACAGTTCAGAAAAGGAAGGCCAAATAGTGGTCCAAGAACAGTGTGGTTTTGGATTTGGACCTGTCTGAAATTAATAGGTTTCTGTTTGTTCTTTTTTTTTTTTTTTTTTTTTTTTTTCAGAGAGATTTTCTTGTAGTTCACGTTTGCTTCCAAACTCAGTATGTAGGCAAGGCTAGCCTTGAACTCCTGATTCTTTTGTCTCTGCCTCCTAAGTGCTGGGATTACAGGGGTATGCCCACTGTGTTCAGTGAGGAAAAACTTTTAAACAACATTTTGTTTGAATGCCTCCCATCAGAAGATGGGTGTAAGAAGGACTGGAACCCAAACATGCGCATCATCTGCTTTCACTGGGCTTTGTGTCTGCTTGGAGGCCGGAGATGTTTCCAATTTAGGCCATAAATTCTAAAGTCTGAGAAGTAAGCCAGCATTTCAAAAAATTCGCTTTTAAGGTTGAAAAGTGATAGTTTTGCTGAGTCCTTGAAGTTGAAATATTTCCATTAATTTTAAAAGGCAACCCCTAAACGTTAATGTGAACGAGACGAGTGCTTCTCCATCTCCTGGTCAGGGTCACTTTACTGACAGGTTGCTCATTGGCATTCTTCTTAGGGTTTGAGTCTGTCTCCACATTCTTCTTGTACCTTTGTTTGTCTGTCCTTTAGTCTCTTGTTTTCTCTTCCTTTGAAGACTTGTGCATGTGCATGCCTGTGTGCGTGCGTGCCTGCGTGGACGGACGAGGGCATTGCATCCCCTGACCCAGAGTCACAAGAGCTTTGGAGCTGCCTCACGTGGATGATGAGTGCTGAGAACTGAACTCCAGTCCCTCTGGAACAGCAGAACTCATTCCTAATGATGGAGCCATCTCTCCAACCCCATCCTCTCTTTCTCACTAGTTTTTCCCCCCTTTCTATTTAGTAGTCTTTTTCTAGTCCTATAGATGTCTTTTTTTAAATCGATGCCTTAAAGATACTACTTAAAGTTCAGCCATATTTTATTTCTCACGGGACATAAGCCTTAGGCTCCCAGAGGGTCACTTGAGGCAATGACAGAGACAAAGCATGCATTGTAGTTTGAAGAACTCTATAATTATGCCAACTCATGATTTTAAAGGAAAAGCCATCTCTTTCAAAACTAAAACACCAGCAAGGAGCCCACACACTTATTTTCGGGACATCATATATAAATCACAATATCCTAACCGGCAGTCCTAATTGGCAAGTCTTATAAACCTTGATAAAATTTATTGTCATTTTTGAGAAGTTGTTCCTTTGGCCCAGAGCATGAAATTGTAGCCAGTGTCCTTAGATCAGCGTCTGGCTGGATTCAGGTTTTGTGTTTTAAAAACCTTGACTACTTTTCCAGTCTCTTTTAGAGGTGATTTATTGAGTGAATGCAATACCAAAACTGGTAGTTGTGAGTTAATCCAAGTCGAGAATAATTTAGTACTACAGAAATATTAGGATTGGCCTTTGCCTCCATTGATCAGAACCAGAACATTTAGAAAAATTGAAAGGACAGGCAAACACACCTTTACTTTACACAGAAATATATTGCGATTCTGGTTCACTCCTAGGTTTCACTGTTACACACACATATGCCCAGGTGCAAGCAGCTCTTACGAGATGTGTCAGCCATGCCTCATCCGTGTAGTATAGCTTTCTGAGAGGGTTTAGCACTGTGGATGAATGAAGATATATTTACTTCTGTTGGTTAAATTTTAGGATCTAATGGGGAGGATTGCTGTGGGTCCCTATTATATACTAAAATATAAGTAAATATATATATATTGTATAAATAAAACAAATGATATACTGCACTACTGCACATTAAATATGAATTGAGATGATAACACATGGTTACTCATTCCTTAAGCAAGACTCAGAAATATCTTAAAACATAAAGTTAATTGTGTCTTCTATACTGAATAAAGAAACTGGTACCTAAGTAATCGTTAGGTTCTGTTCAGGGATTATCAAAGCTGTCAAAATGGCGACAAAAAGTAGAAATGAGAGAATGACATAAAGCAGAAATCGTTCCTTTAAGCTAATAAATAAATGAATTTCTGATTAATGCACTATGGCAATTAGCTCCATGATAATTCAGGATTTAAAATCTCTTGACAACCTGGCAGATTACCAAGTAACTGAATAGGATGTTGCTAGTTTTGACAGCTTAAATAATATGTATTTATTTTAATGTTATTATTTTGGGACAAGCATAAGATATATAAGATATATACAGCCCTATTTTGTAAGTGAAATCAAAAGGGGGGAGCATTTGAGGGCTGGGAGTGGAGGTCAGTTGAACAAGTATTTTCTTAGCATGCACAAAGCCCTAAATTTGATTCCCAGTACCTCATACATTGGAACTGTGGTGCTAGTCTGTAATCCCAGAGTTTAGGAAGTAGAGCCCGGAAGGACCAAAAAGATATGTTATCTGTGGTTACATGGTGAGTTCAAGGTCAATATGGTATGCTTGATATCTTAAAAAGAAAAATGTTGAACATCCGCAGAAACAAAAATTAAGAAAATAATAATTTCAAAAGAAGCACAATAAATAAACACTTTACCAACAGCTACCCAACTACAGTTTTTTAAATCCATATTTGAATCTTTGAGCTGGCAAATAGTTTGCTGTAGAAGCGTTAAGGACCCAGGTTTGGGTCCTCAGCATCCACATAAAAGCCCAAGTGGATTCCTGGGGCTTGCTGGGTAAATAAACTTTTAAAACATGTGTCTGAGCATTTTGCTTGTGTGTTTATCTATACTCCATGTGCATGCCTGGTGCTATTATTGAAGGCAAGAGACGGCATCAGATGTGAGTAGGACATAAGATAAGGAGTTTCAGACTGTTGTGAATCACCATGTGGGTGCTGAGAGTTGAACCCAGGTCCCCTGGAAGAATATCCAGTGCTCCTAAGTGCAGAGCCATCATTTCAGACCTTCTATAATGTATGGTTTCAAGATGAGCTCTGAGCCTTTTGGCCATCTTGCTTTTCTTTTGTGAACATTTTATTCTAACAGTTACAAAAGCACCTTCCAAAGAAAATGAGGATTAAAGATATGAAGAAGCCTGTAGCCTTTCAGAGTCACATAGAATCAGAGAGAGAAGAAGATAATACTTATTCTTTTCTATCTTTCCCATTTGAAGAAATTGAGACTTTCTAAAAGTTTCTCACTTTCCCAGAGCGACACAGCCAAAGAACAGCAAGACCATGTCTGAATCTCAGGTGCCATCTGTCGCAGGCTAGGCCATGTGATTTTTAGAAAAATGGCATGTTTGGGTTTAAGAATATAATCACGTTGCAATTTTGGATATGTATTTCTTTCCTTACAGCTTTTTGAAAAAGATATATAATGACATTTCTTTATCTGTGAGATAACCAGTTTTTATATTTTTCAGGGTATGCTAATTTACTATGGATAAAAGACTCTCTCTTTTTTAACATTTAAGTATAGGAAGAAATATCATTGTACAGACCCTCTTTTGAGAATGGTCATCTTTTTGGATGAGTATGAGGTTTTAGTACACGAAACTATAATGACTCAATTTCAGTGCACCCCAGAGTTCCGTAATAGAACAATTTAAAATAACTCTATATATTTTTTTAATCTTTCAGGAACTGGAAGATTTGATTAAAGCAAAAGAAAAGGAGGTAGAGAAAATTGAGCAGAAAGGACTTGCATTGATTCAGCACAAGAAGGAGGAGGTCTCTGTCAGTGTCGTGAGCACACTTCGGGAACTCAGGCAGACCTGGGCCAGTTTGGACTGCATGGTAAGCCCGCCCCTGAGGACTCAACTCCCGGGTCTCTGAAAAGCCACCGAGCAGATTAATTATCAAATCTGTGCATTACCTCTTGGTAATGTTGTGTTTGTTTCATCAACATCTTTCAGTTTCTAGTGTTTCCTGTAATAAACAGTGTCACAAACACCATTCTCTTAATTGTGCCCATCCTCATAGTCACAGGGAACCTTCTAGGCACAGTTATTCTCCAGTAAGACTGTCTACACACTTAGTTTCTCCCTGAATTCTAGAGACAGAGAGAGATACCTGAGATTAGTAAAGATATCTTCTTGGGTCACCAAAGGGCATTTCAAACTCCTATGCCTCAGGTAAAGCACAGTTTTCCCCCACAAACCCACTCAGTTACCAGAAACTGCCATGCCAACTGGTTGTGCAGGCAGCCTTCAAAGCCACTTTTCCCTTTCTTTCTCTAACACTCACACCGAGCTCAACAGAAAATGTTAGCAGATACACTCTCAGAACAGACAGACTCCAACCCACCTCTGTAGCAAGCATTCTGATTTATGTCCCTTTCATTTCTTGCTTGGATGATTTCCACGATCTCTTTGGCAGTCCCCATCTCAGAAGAGCCAGTCAGAATGAAATCTCATACCCTAATATCGCCATGTTGAAAATCCTGCAATTGCTTTTGCTCTCATTAAAAAGAAAAGAAAAGAAAAGAAAAGAAAAGAAAAGAAAAGAAACAAGAACTGGGTGCTAACCAGGCTTTCCACTGTCTCTCTGACTCTGTCTTCTGCTACTACCCTGCAAGGTCTTTTTGCTTAGACCTGGTCTCACTCCTCTCCTGAGCCCCGTAGGCATGCCCTGCACTCAGAAACTCTGATTGTCTGCTCCCTCCTCCCAATGTATTATAGCTTCTCCTCCTCATATGCCTCAGCCTATGTCAGTAAAATGTAATCCCTACAAAGACTTTTGGTAACGGACTCTAGAGTATGTTGTGTTGTATCTTCCAGTAGGTGCTACAATGTGCACTGTGTCTTTCTTTGTAAGGTCACGTTGGTTGATCCCTGACACACTGGTATCTGACTGCTTAGTTATCCACACCTTTTAAACTGGAGCTGAGGAGTAAACAGACAGATGCACGCACATGTGCATGTGCATACACACACACACAAACACATTCTCATATGCATGTTACTATACACACACAGGCATGCACACTCACACACATGGATCATACATGTGCATACATATACACATACATGCAATTACATACACACACATCATGAACATAGAAAAGGTATTATTTTGGGAAAGAAAAGGGACATGCTGTGGGAAGATGAGTATGGGCTGTGGGGAGTAGATATTGTCAAGGGACAGAACTGTGTTTGCACAGAAATGTCAGATAACTCCTATCATCACAGGCTCTTCTCCAGAGCAGCTTTGCACTTTAGCCCCAGATTATCTTTGACATGGCTTTAAATCTACTTTATTTTATGCATTTCTATAAATCACCACAAAGGCCTGGGAACAACCTACCATATTGTCATCAATGAGGCATTTCTGTCACTGAAATACTGCTTTGTGAAACATAATCATCGATGCAGAGAAGAAGCTGGCCATGCAAGACTGCTGGTCACCTGGCCTTGCCTTCAGATCTATTTTGTGGCTCTTTAGGACAGCCCTGCATCTGCCGGCACCTGTGGCCTGGACCTTACACCTGAGGGGGCTCTTTCTTTGTCCTGAGGCCCATCAGCTATTATCCCAATAGATTTCAACACTTTTTTCCCTTTAGTTTGACGGGGGAAAAAGAAGCAGAGAAAGCAAATGCACATTAATTCCCAGGAGCTCTTCCCTTAATCACCCCTCCACCCCTGTACTTTGTGTTCAAAGGACTATGTTTAGATTAGGAGCGACATGCAGAAATCCAAAGCCTTATGCTTTTGAATGCTGGAGACTGAAGTACAGTTTCCTCTGGTGCCAATGAGAACAGAGAAGGAGCATGCGCAGAAGTGTTGTCTTTGGGATCCAATCCAACATGCTACGTAGACATTTGCATGTCTTCTTCTCTTTTTTTTTTTTTTTTTTTTTTTACTGCCGCACATCCACAATACCTAAGTTATGGATTCAACCTAGGTGCCTGTCAACAGATGAGTGTAATAAAAAAAGTGTATCATGCATTTTCTAGTTTATTCATTCCTAAAAATTGCCATTGCAAATAAAGTGGATGAATGGGAAACAGGAGGTAATCATATTAAGAAAAACTAAGCCAGACTCAAAGATGGTGCTTTTCATTTGTCTGGGTTTTGTGTGTGAAATCTACATTTTGTATACATGCATTTATGTGATGGAATTCGAAAGGAGACTATTTGGGGAGGGAAGAGGGTCTAGAAGGTACATACAGGAAGGGCAGGGGGGGGTGTCAGTACTATCAAGATACATTATGGGCTTGTGCACAGTTTTCACTGAAACCCATTCATTGCTTGGTCTAAGAATATACACTGTTAAAAATTTAAAGTTAGTCCTTTGGAAGTAGAGAGGTGGCTTAGCAGTTAGGAACTCTTAGTGTTTTCCAGAGGGCCCAGGTTCAGTTCCCAACACCCACATTAGGCAACACACAACGGCCTGTACCTCCCTGTTGTTTTCAGTTCCTAGAAGTCCAGTGAAGAATGTTAGAGATTAACATTTTTCTGTTCCATCGTACTAAGTTATATGTTGTCATGATGCGTGTTCTTCTCTCCCAAAGGTTGGACAGTTAAGGATACAGCTGACATCAGTCCTTGGCCAATGGAGCAATCACAAAGCAACCTTTGATGAGATCAACAGTCACCTCATGGAGGCCAGATACTCTCTGTCCCGATTCCGTCTGCTCACAGGTTCCTCCGAAGCTGTCCAAGTTCAGGTCGACAACCTTCAGGTAACAAATGTATTGCATCTTAACATTACCCCCCGTGAAAGGAAACAAAAAGATAAATTAGCAAGTAGAAATATTGTCCTGCAATATTGCCTTACATTCTTAGCATTTAAGTATTAAAACTATTAGTTTATTTTTTTGCTTGACTTTTAACTTAATAGAACCTGCTTGTGTGTAGCAAACACTGGATTACCTGATATATAAATGGCCTCTAGCTTCCTGTCATAAATTGCTTTTATGTATGTTTTATGAAATGCTTGACTACCCAACTCCACTTCCTTGACTGCACTGATCTCACCATTTGTGTTTCTATTTTTTTTTCCTTGCCCCATTTCTCCAAATATCTTCTAAAGAGCTGAGAAAACAGAAAATAGCCAAGGTGGTAAACACTCAAAACAGGTTTTAGTCTTATGGGTAGAATCCCTTTGACCAAGGGCTCTCTGTGTCATCCTCTTCCCAGCACCCACTACTTGCTTCTGCTCCATCCAGTATTTACCCAGAATGCACTTGAGGGACTTCGCCTTCACCTCAGCTTTGGCTCACTTCTTAGGTCCCTGCTCTCCAGTTCACGATGTCTGTCTTTACCCTCTTGCTCACCTGGACACTGGGCAACACTGTTCATTCTTCTTGGCTAAAATACACAGACAAACGAGCAGGTCAGGGCAGGCCCTCAAGGGATGGGGATCCCACCAGGAGCCCAGCATGGGCCTTCTCACAACTAGCGCACATCTTCAGCGTGCCCATCTGCACCGATATATTGCTTAGTGCCCAAGTGGATTTTATTAGGTAATGCCTTTAGAGGGTGGACTTTGGAAACAGGAAGACTGTGATGTGTAAGTATTTCTTTAAAACTTCAGTACTTGCTGCAGTTACTAAGCAACATTAAAACTCACGTTGTACATAGTCATGACCTCTGACAGGGTCAAACAACCCTTTCACAGGGGTTGCCTAAGACCATCGGAAAATGCATATTTACATTAAGATTCATAAAGGTAGCAAAAATTACAGTTATGAAGTAGCAATGAAAATAATTTTATGGTTGGGGGTCACCACAACATGAGGAACTGTATTAAAGGGTCACAGCATTAGGAAGAGTGGGAAGCATTGGGCTAGACAAAAGTCATTAAGTCTGTCAGGTGATGAGGATGTGTTAATTAGATTAACAATAGAAATGGATATGAGTGGTTTTGAGCACCTATTCAATTCCCCTAGAATATGTACAGTTGCTTTCTGTGAGTTAAAAAAAAATATGTAGACCTAGAAAATTCTTTGAATGAGGTAAAATTTAGAGGTGGTCCTCAGAAAAGCTGTAATTGGCTGTCTTCTTCATCAGTTCTGGGACAACCATTCTCCATGCTCCTGACAGCATCCAGAGTTTGGCAAAAAGAGCCACAGTATCTGGACCACTGCCACAGATCCCTCCTAGGCAAGGACATTTTTCATGGGCTTTTCTCATGTAGCCACAAGAACAGAATCATAAGGAATTATCTTTTTAATAGTGATGAAGTAATGCATGCATGTTTGTTTTAAACTTGCTCATCAGGACTTAGTTCCTGTTTGTCACCTGTGGGACTCTTTCTTTGAGCAGAATCTTCATGATGGCCTAGAAAAGCAGGAAGGAGGCTTACAGAAATTCAGCTCTGTTACCAACCAACTACTGAAGGAGTGTCACCCACCTGTAGCAGAAACCCTCTCCAGTACTCTGCAGGAAGTCAACATGAGGTATGGGACCAGCTAATTTTATGTCTTATCATAAATGCACTCTCATCTAGATCTAGAGAGTCTACCCGACTAACATTTTGCATTATTTTTTTTCAAACCGAATTTAATGAAAAATAACCAGAAAGAGGACATTTAGGAAGGATCAGGACGTCTATAGTGCCGAGGATAATTTTCATCCCCTGGGAATAGGAATGTTGGGTATTGGCCTTTATTGCGTTAGACAGACACGGAGTCATCGCTTCCTTATGCCTGTGCTCCTATGAACCAGGATGCAGACAAATAAAATAGTTAACTGATCTCATTGGGTGAGAGATGCTGGCCTGACCTAAGTCTTCGCCGTTGCTCGTAGATGGAATAACCTACTGGAAGAGATTGCCGAGCAGCTGCATTCCAGCGAGGCCCTCCTTCAGCTCTGGCAGAGATACAAGGACCACTCAAAGCAGTGTGCCTCTGCCGTCCAGAGACAGGAGGAACAGACTAGTGCACTATTGAAGGCAGCCACCAACAAGGACATCGCCGACGATGAGGTCACCAAGTGGATTCAGGATTGCAATGTATGTCCAGGAACTTGTTTGGGACTTGCCCAACCCGACAGCCTTCAGTTTCACTCGTTTTTTGCAGGGCTAGCATAGATGCATGCTAGTTTTGGGGCTCTCGGAATCTGTGAGGCAGTTTATTCACAAATCATCACCCCATTAACGGAAGAGCCTGCTCTTAACAGAGCCTTCTTGCAGGCCTTGCAGGCGTTCACAATTTGTGAGTTTCTTTCCCAGTCAGTGTTTAAATTTTTTTAAAAAAATGAGTTGCCTTTCCCACTTTTTCTTGGTGGGCTGTAACCCATGAGGAAAATGTGTGTACTGAAATAGTCACTGAAAGTAGTTGTAGCCACATTGGAAAATCATGCCTTAAAAAAAAAAAAAAAAAAGATCGGCCGTTAAAATTATTCACTGTATTAAAAAAACTCATCCACTTAGATTTGTTATCTGCTTCAGTGCATTAGACAATAGCTCCACTCAGGTCTTTAAGAGCAGAGAGCAAGCTGTTTCAGCTTGCTGCTACACTTTTAAATAGCTTTTAAATTTCCCCCCTTTCCACTGAAGCTGCCAATAACCTACTTAGGGCTTTCGAGAAAGGCCTTCTCTTATTCCACCCACTATGGGCCCCCTATTATTTGTCGATATTTGTCTTCATTTTAATGGCCTTTGTTACAAAGATCTGCTTAAAAGCTTTCCCAGCTCAGCTCATTAAAGTAGTCAAGTTATAAAACAACCCACATAAGCCTTAGTCTCCATCAGGGTTTAAAGTGACAGGTTGATCGTTGACAATAAAGATAGCCTTTGTTTGGGTTGGCATTCTTTATCTTTACAAGAGCACTCAGTTTTCAGTGCTCCAGAACCAAGGCATACCGTGCTGCTTCTGTCAAGGTTAAAGGTCCCCTTTGCTGTTCTCTCATAGCAAGGTTCAGGCATGGCAGGGTCCCCATCACCATCCTGTGGTGCAAGTGGGACCCTAACCCTCAGCAGGAGTAGCAGTTCCTCATGTTCTGTTACTACATCATAGGGCCCAGAAACAGGGGATCCCCATTGCCTCATGGTCATGGACATACAGTTGGAGTTCACAAAACATGGGATTGAGCTGCCATAGAGCTAGGGGTGGAGAAGGTCCTTAGCTCTGCCCACCTGGACCATCTCTGACCTCCCTGCCCCACTGGCACCCAAGCCCTGTCCTAAGGTGATTATAGATAGAATAATGCCAACCACCACGGTAAAAACAAATAGGGAAAGAAAACTGAAGCACCACATCTTCAGTTACACACACACACACACACACACACACACACAAGAAAATGAGAAAATCACGACCTGAAGTTTCTAGTTACTGCTGTATCTAGTGTATTGTAATTTTCTTTCTTCTTCTTTTTTCTTTCTCTCCCTCCATTCCCTTATGGCCTCTCCCTCTTTTCTTCCTTCCTCTCTTTTTTCCTTCTTCTT
The DNA here is from genome assembly GCF_963924665.1 of Micromys minutus. NCBI lineage: Eukaryota > Metazoa > Chordata > Mammalia > Rodentia > Muridae > Micromys > Micromys minutus. Next base: position 14,087,196 of record NC_137965.1, on the reverse strand, counting down.
TTCTCTCTCCCTGCCCCTCCTTCCTTCTCTCTCCTTCTCTTTGTCCTTAGTTCTTTCTTTTTTCTCCCCCATTTATCTACATAATTTCCATTTCTCTAAAAGGAAAATAATGACCTTATGTGGCTTGTGGCTTGTATTATAAACATTGTTTTCTCCTGGAACTAGGGATAGAAGTTTGTATACTCTAGGCAAGCAAAGTATTCAAATATTAAGCTGTATCCCCAACCTAATCAGAAGAGTCTCTCTCTCTCTCTCTCTCTCTCTCTCTCTCTCTCTCTCTCTCTCTCTCTCTCTCTCTCTGATATAGCATGTAAAGTTAAATTGTTTTTTTTTTTTTTTTTTTTTTTTAAGATTTAGTTATTTATGTATCTGAGCACACTGTTGCAGACAAACCAGAAGAGGGCATCAGATCTAATTACAGATGGTTGTGAGCCACCATGTGATTGCTGAGAATTGAACTCATAACCTCTGGAAGAGCACCCAGTGCTCTTAACCGCAGAGCCATCTCTCCAGCCATCAACTTAAATTGTTAACAGACATATAATTCATATTGTTTAATAATTATAACTAGTTTCTGATTATTTTCTTAAAGGTGAAGGTATTTAGTGTCGTGATCACACAGAAATCCTACCTACATATGTGCGTGGTCCTTTGTCAACTGCTGAAGGTGCTGAGGAGGACATGTAACACGCTTCACAATGAGTGTATTCTTGTGTCTCCCAGGACCTTCTCAAGGGACTGGAGACAGCCAAGGACTCGCTTTTCATCCTCCGAGAACTAGGAGAGCAGCTTGGGCAACAGGTGGATTCTTCAGCAGCCTCGGCCATTCATTGTGAGCAGCTCTGCCTCAGCCAGCGCCTGGGGGCCCTGGAGCAGGCGCTTTGCAAGCAGCAAGCAGTGTTGCAGGTAGGGAGCCAGGGACTGTGTTCTGGGCTGCTCATTTTTCTGTTGGGGAGGTCTGGGGGCAGGGAGAACACAGGAAGCAGACTCTTCAGCGCTAAGATGATACTTCCTGTAATACTGAAACATCAAAAAATAAAAACAAAAAGCGAAATCCCAGCAGAGTCAAGGGAAGGCAGCTGTGTTTTGCACTGTTCTCTATAACTTGCGTTTCAAATTGGTTTGGTTTAAAGGGTCAACCCCTAAATCATACCCACCTTCCTAGTACCCAATATGCCAACACTAAGTGGTTTCAATGGTGGTATCCAAATGGATTTAACAGCCTTGAACAAAAACCAAAATGCTTCGGAAATAGTTTACAATGCATTTAAGCAATGACTTTAGTTGGTTATTAGGGAAACAAAGCAAATCCACACAGATGGAGAGAAATATACCATTCCTGCCTTGTTACTTTGGGACTAGCATCCTACAAAAGGGACCCCCTGAAAGTGCCAATCCCTTCCATTAAAATGCTGGGTTTTTTTGTTTTTGTTTTGTTTCGTTTGTGTGTGAAAACATAGACTGGAGTTGTTGACTATGAAACATTTGCCAAGAGCTTAGAAGCCTTAGAGGCCTGGATTGTGGAAGCTGAGAGCATCCTCCAAGCACAGGATCCCACTCACTCCTCTGACCTCTCCACCATTCAGGAAAGGATGGAGGAACTAAAGGTAAGTGTGTGTAAACCATGCTTCCAGATTTTACCTCTTAGTTAGGGTTTTGCTGCTGTGAACAGACACCATGACCAAGGCAACTCTTATAAAGATCACATATAATTGGGGCTGGCTTACAGGTTCAGAGGTTCAGTCCATTATCATTAAGGCAGGAGCATGGCAGCATCCAGGCAGACATGGTGCAGACAGAGATGAGAGATCTACATCTTCATCTGAAAGCTGCTAGCAGAAGACTGACTTCCAGGCAGTTAGGATCAGGGTCTTAAAGCCCACACACCCACAGTGATGCACCTACTCCAAAAAGGCAGCACCTACTCCAACAGGGCCACACCTTCTAAAGTGCCACTGGGCAAAGCATACACAAACCGTCACAACCTCTCTCCTCAAAATCTTGAGGGAAACTCACTGCCAACCACTTTTTTTCTGAGACGCCCCTGATATACCCTTAGCTCATCCTTCCTGTCCCCCTGAGAGGGTAATAGGTAACAGGCTGCCCAGAAAAGCCTAGCAGGATCAGTCCTTAGGGACCAGCCCAACCTTACTTTCCTCTGCCAGTCCCATCATACCGTAGAAGTTTTCTACCCTACCACATCTCTAACATGATTCTCTCCCAAATCAACCTACCCCATCTCAAGCTATGCATCGACCCTTTCCCTCTTCCTTTCTCTCATACAGAGACCTTTGTCTTTCAAGTTTTACTTCTCTCAGTAGATTCGATCAGCCTACCTTGTTTCCATAGGGAAGCATCCCATTTGATGCCACAACTGTTTGTAGTAGGACTTGTCAGTTATAGTAGGAATTATAATATGAATTTGACTTTTAGGAGGAAAAAATTAGTGAATGGTCAATAATTTTAAATATTTAACAAACCAAGATTTAATAATGCCGTAGGCTGACAATATTTTTTTTTTTAGCATGTATCCTCTTGCTTAAAATCCTCCATGTGGGAACTGGGGGATGGCTCACGCTTTAGGCCGATGCTTGTGCCATGTAAGCATAGGGCCTTAGCATAGATTTCTAATGTACATTACAAAGTTGGCCATTCCATGTGCCTTTAACTCTGGCACTCATGACACTGAGGCAAAAGGATTCCTGGGCTCTGCTGGTCAGCTCATCTTGTTAGATTGGTGAGCTTTAGATACAGTGAGAGAATGAAGACAACTCTTGATGTTGACTGACTTCTGGCTTTAGTGCACACACACACACACACACACACACACGCACACATGTGCATGTGCACCTGCACACCTGTGAGCACACACAAAGATACATGCACACAAGTCTTCAGTGACTTTCCAGTGCTCTTAAGACAAAGAACATCACTGCAGACCCAGGCTTGCATCCCGTGGCTTCCACTGGTCCTAAGCTCCCCTCTTGCATCAGCATCCGTCTACTTGGCCAACTACTGGAAGCCACCCCACTTCAGTGTATGTGCACAAGAGTTCTACTTTCTAGATTCTTGTCTTTGTCGGCTCTCTCTTCTACAAAACCAGTGACCATGTGGCCATTGTGCTAAATAAGACTCTCTCAAGGAAGTCTGCCTTCGCTATCAAGGGTCAGGCATTTTCATGAGTGGCACAGTTCCGTGGTTTATCGTGGCTTATTTATCAGTAAGGTCTGTGGGAGTGGGAGGCACAGTGACATCCTTCCTTCAGTGCATAAGGAGAAGGACCAGGCCACAGTAACTCTGTGGATGTCTATGGAAATTCTACCATCTAGTACCTTGACCTTTGGTTTTCATGATCAGGAAGATTGGCTTCCTATAGATCATGAGCTCTTCAAAGAGCATGCAGTGAACACACACACAAGCACACACATGCACATATGCACACAGACACACAAGTGCACAGACATGCACATATACACACATAAACATGTATATGTATACACATGTACACATACATAAACACACAATAAACACAGACACATGCACACAAGCACATACATGCACATATGCACACAGACACACAAGCACATAGACATACACACCTGTACACATACATGAACACACATATAAACACAGACACACATTTACACATACATACACACAGACACACATTCTCACATATACACACAAAGAGGAAGGGAGGGAAAGAGAAAGAAAGAGAGATGGAGGGAATGGGGAGGGGTGGGAGGGAGAGACAGACAGACAGACACAGAGAACACCAAAGTGGACTGACACATTCTGTTTCCTGTAGCTGACAAATATGCCCACAGGAAATAGGCCTTCACTTTGTTAGAAGTCCTGTGTGCAATTTGGCTGTGGCATCCCAACTTTGAGGTTGGGAACAAGCATATGAAACTGATGTACTTGAAGTAATTTTCAAAGCCCATGTGAACCTGGGAAACTCCTGCACCTGGGTCTGCCACCTAGAAGCACGGACTGACTTCTTGCCCTCTCTCTCCCTTAACACCCTAGAGGGGAACTTACCTCTTGGGATTTGTCTTAAAAAAAAAAAAAAAAAAAAAAGCAAAGATTCATTTTAACCTTCTTAAAACAATGTTTATTCATGCCGAGAGCTTTGCTGCAGCTATTGAATAATAAAGGGGCCGATTAGCATAAATCAATTAAGTTTAATGAGTATTCAATGAACCTTTCAGTCATCAGCATAATTTTTATCCTTCCTCTATTCCATGAAGAGTAGACCAATCCTGTAAATGAGATATTACATGAAAGCTTCTACCGCCCTTCAAAGGATAGTGGGTAAAACAGTCACCTCTACAGGGCAAGCCTTGGGGACCTGGGCAACTGTTCCTCTGGGGGTGTGTGTGGCCTTGAGGGACTGCACAGACTGAAGGCCACACAGTCTTCCTGATATCTGACATGTGTGGTTCACAGTAAAGAAAAAAAAAAAAAAACTCTGCCTTTCTTGACATGGGGCTAAACTTATTTGTCAATGTCACTGACAGGGACAGATGCTCAAGTTTAGCAGCATGGCTCCTGATTTAGACCGTCTCAATGAGTTGGGGTACCGGTTACCCTTGAATGACAAGGAGATCAAGAGGATGCAGAACCTGAACCGCCACTGGTCTCTGACTTCTTCTCAGACCACAGAAAGATTCAGGTGAGGAGACTTCTGAATTGTGCCAGTAGTTTCTGTGTATCTCATGTTGCTATGAAAACAGTACCAAAAACTAGGGGGTGGAGGTTTAGTATTTCCTCTGGGCGGGGGATGTGCTCAGTTGGTAGAATGATTATAAAGCAGGGGCGAAGCCCTGTTTCCATCCTTAGCTACCTAGATCCACATAAATTAAGTGTATTGACCAATGCTGTAATCTCAGCATATTCAAGGGGGATGAAATATTCAAAATCCTCCTCAGCTATGTGGCTAGTCCAATATCTGCCTAGGCAATATGAGACCCTGCCTCAAAAACAAAATAATAACAAACAGAAGAAAGAAAAAAAAAGTATATTGTCTTACAGCCATGGAAGTCTGGGAAGTTCAAGGTCAAGGTGTAAGGAGGTTTGGTTGTCTGGTGAGAGCTGGTTTCTTCTTGCTCCTCAAAGTCTCCAGAGGGGAGGAGCAGCCTTTTCACATGAAATAAAGCCAAAGCACATGAGGAAGGGCCTCAGCCAAATAAGCTTTTAAAATTCCCACCTATGAAACATAGGCATATTGACTTTTAATTTTTAATACAAGAATTTTGAAGTAGACCCATTCAAACCATACCACCAATGATATCAGGAGACTATAAATTTGTATTTATATACATTCATATAAGTATATGTGTGTATGTATATGTGTGTGTTTGTGTGTATATATGTGTGTATGTGTATATACCTATATGCAAATTCTAGAACTTTCCAACAATAACAAAATGTGAAGTAAAAGTAGAAAACTCAAGTTGTAATTGCCCATGTTTAAAAATGCAGCCCATACCTTAATCATAAAAATGGTGTCAAATGAGATTATTTTCAAAGGGTAGGTACAGTTTTCAGCATTCAAAAGGTAACATTTTGAATGTTGATGACTTTGGATTTTAAAGCGTTTCTACTCCACATGAAATCTTTGTAAGTGGTCTGACCAGAACTGAGGCAGAGAATATTTAATTTAATTTTATAATTGGGAGATACAAAGGCAACTGCATAACCTCTCTCTTGTCGGTCATCCGTCAGCAAGTTGCAGTCTTTCTTGCTCCAGCACCAGACTTTCTTGGAAAAGTGTGAGACATGGATGGAATTCCTGGTCCAGACAGAGCACAAGTTGGCAGTGGAGATCTCGGGCAATTACCAGCATCTTCTGGAGCAGCAGAGAGCGCATGAGGTAAGTGATGTGGGCTCAGGGGGTAAAGATGCCTGTTCCCTGTCCTGACACCCTGAGTCTCATGCCCAGTATTCATGTGGTGGAAGGAGAAAACAGATTCCTACACATAAGTGCTTCTGCAAGCACGTACTCATAGACCACACACACACACCCACACACACATACACATTGTAAATAAAAGCTAGTAGAAAACTTAAATATATTTTTAAAACTTACACCTCAGCCAGGCATCAGCCAAGTGACTCCTAGCACTCAAGAATCAGAGACAGAAAGACTGTGGCAAGTTCAAAGCCAGCCTGATCTCTGAATTTTGCTAGACTCAATCTGCTCAAATATATGTTTTGTCCTCTTTCTTCTCTGTCAAATTTAATACTTTGAGTTAAAATGAGGGTTGGCTCTTGGTCACCACTTGCAGGGTTGTGTTTGTTGTCATGAATTTGTACTGAAGTATAGAGTTACAGGTAAGGGGACAGGCATGGCTGGGTATGGTGGCTCCTGCCTTTAGTCTAGTAACTTGGAGGCAGAGGCAGGTGGGAACAGTGCCGTGTGGCAGTCCTGGCCACTCAGGAGGTTGAGAGAGGAAGATCGTACACGCCTTGCAGTTGAAAGTCAACCAGAACAGCTCGGTGAAAAGCCATCTCAAAATAAGCAATACTAACAGACAGAGGAGAGAATTAGAAATATCAGTCTTTCTGTGGAGTGTTTTATTATTTCAGCTTTCCTTGTTTTCAGTCTAGTGAGAACTGAACCTAGAGCCTCATGTCTGGTAAACCACCAGCTTCATCACTGAGCCATGCTTGAATCCCTGCAGGATTTTTTTTTACTTATTTCTCACACCCATGAGACGATTTTACTAGCTTGACTACACTGAGAAACAGTCAGCTTTAAAAAAAAAAAAAAGCAGAACATGTATTATAAATTCACCAGCATACTTTATGAGGTTAATTTTTAATGAATAAGGGAAGAGAATAAGGCTATGTTTGTCATTTAATTAAAAGCCCAAACTAAAACTTTGTCTTTAAGTTTATCCTAATTGCTAATTAAAAAAAATTTACTCCCACACTGCAGATGGGACAGAATATGTTTTTCATAGCCCTGCTAAAAACAAACTGTGTGGTAAGTTATCAGAAAAAGATTAGGGACTCTGAAGTATATCTCTCTTTTTCAAATTACAGCTTTTTCAAGCGGAGATGTTCAGCCGCCAGCAGATCCTACACTCCATCATTGTTGATGGGCAGAATCTTCTAGAACAAGGTCAAGTTGATGACAGGTAGGATCTTTGATATATTATTATGAAGAAAGTTTCTCCAGTAAATTAGTCATTTTCTTTTTAATGAGAGATTAGAGGGCATATATCCAATCTTGCTAAGGCAATTGTATCATCATAGGGCCTCGGTAATTGGAGGAAAGGCTTGTCTGAGTCTTGAAATGAGTGCACATTGAATCTTTGCAGAGGATGCTATTATATGATATGAAGGACGTAGGGTAATTGGAAATCACCTAGCCAACCTTCACTAGTCAGTTGGGACTGGCGTTACTGAATAGATCAGAATGGATTGCAGCCATGGTCAGCGAACAGTTGCTACTGATATCTCTCTGCACTTACTAAAATTCTACCCCTAAAAGGAGCAGGGGTATCACTTGTCTGACTCTGACTGAGAGATAGAAAATCCCAGATGTACATGGGAACCGATCGGAGCAAAGTTGCGGAAGTCAAATGGCACAAGACCAGGTTTGATGTTAAGAGTGCTCTGTGGCCTTATTCTAACCCATTTCCCTAGAGCTTACTTCAGTGTGAGAACACTTTTTGCCACCTTAAGTCATACCATATTAAGTGTGAAGTCTTCCTTCCACATCCCAACAAACCAACTCTTTATTTAAAACATAGATGTGAAATTCTAGCTTCCCTCTCAACAAGTGAATTGACAGCCCCATGTATCCACGTCATCTAGTTTCCATGTTTCTATTGGGGAATTGGCTTTAGTACCCATGCATATGTTTCTCATACCTGGGACCGGTAGTTGTGACTAAAATTAATGGTGTGTTTTTGAAATCATTAGAAAATAAATCGTTTTTATGATTAGCATTCCAGAAGCAAGTTCAGCCTCCAGAGGTTATGTTATACAAAGTTCATGAACAGTTAAGATTGGAACAGTCATTTGTGATGTTGTACTTATTCTATTTGAAGCAAGCCCAACTTAAGTGTGACCATTACTGGGAATTTAAGACTCTCTGAATAAACCGCATTCAAACATAATTACCTTTTTTTATCTTTTGCTTTATCATCCTGTAGCCAGCTCTTTAGCAGTGCTATAAACATTCAAGTCATTAAGTAAAATAAAGTTTGAAATTCCCATTCCAGCCAACATCTATTAAAATTTAAATACTAACATTTAGGAGATAAAAATAAAAAACACACACACACACACACAAAAGAGATGAAAATGGGAGAGTTGGAACTAGATAAAAAAATTTTGAGAGTTGCTAGTGGAAAAAAAGACAAATTGAATCTGAGTCCGTGGGTGCCAGAAAGGTTCCAGACAACAAGGACTCAGATTATAAAAGTCAGCTTATGGGGTTTTGTTCTTAAAACCTCAGCTTTAGTGTTGGGAAGAGTCATTTTCAGTAGTTCACCAAGGGCAGAGAGGTCGGGACAATTTACTTAGTAAAGACAGAGGTCCCAGTTTTAATACCGACATCTATGTTATTCATGGGACCTGATGCCTACACTTCATGCTCTTTGCCATTATCAGGACCTGGGGGCTCACACATTTTCTGAGGTGACAGGTGTCCTTTAAGGACATGTCATGAGACTGTGCTTGGGTCCTACTGGAATGGGCTCTACTATGTTACATGCCTGCGTGACCACAGAGACTTTCTGTTCATGAGCAAATGTGACCACTCAAATCTGCCCATTGTCCCAAGAAACTTATTTTTTAAACCGAGTGTAAGAAATTCTTTGAGTGTTTTTTTTCAAGTACTTTTAATATTTTATAGTGATTAATTGGAGTTTATTGTAGAATAATCATGTGTCCCAGTTCAGCTATTCAAAATTTTTTTTTTTTAGCAGATAAGGCACAGTTGTTTGTGGATTCAATCTTTACTGTCATCTCAATCAATAGGATGTATCAGTAATAGAGGATCCCAAGCTAGTGTAGAGCTCTAGAGTAGTAATCAGTTCCAGAAAACAGGCGCTAGAAGTATAAGGAGATGTTACATTCGCGATTAGCCCTAAAATCTGCCAAAAAGAAAAAAAAAAAAAAATAACCTCATCCCATTTGATGCTTGACACATGCTTATTAAAAGCTACATCTGTGCTAGAGCTTGCATATTAAATAAAACTTTATAAACAGTGCCAATACTTTTGAGGATGGAAAATAGGAAGCATGTATTCAAACATCTATAACACCTCAGCTGGAATTGGAGAAGGTTCAAGTTAAGTTTACTCTCTCTACATGTCTGAACAACCTTCATACATATCGTGTTTACTAGAGGTAACTTTTCTATTAAAAAATGTAAAATTGACCTAAGATATGCAAGGGACAATTTCCTATAATAATTTGCTTGAGATTACAGCTATCACTTGTAGAAAAACATTAAGAATGTGTATAAGGTACATTTTTTTAAAGAAAAAAAAACTTTTAATATAGAGTAATTTAGGTGACTAGGTTTGATTTTCCAAAATGGTACATGATTCTAGCTGGGGAGGGAGTTTGTAGTCAGGTTTTTTTTATCACATGCTTTCCTCTTGTAAGGCACAAGAGACTGTCACAGGCCCGTTAGGACACTGACACACACACACACACACACACACAGAGAGAGAGAGAGAGAGAGAGAGAGAGAGAGAGAGAGAGAGAGAGAGAGAGAGAAGGAATAAGAGATAATTGGCATAAATTTGCTTTTTATATATTCTGAGATATGAAAACATTCACCATTCGTAGACTGGTAGTCTAACTTTAAATTTTCCTTGCAACGCAGCAAACAGGCCATGGCTAATTAGAAGTCCTTCGCCCTAGATCATTCTTCTCAGGGCATACCATTTATGGAAAATGTATACTGGCTGATCCCGTGACACTATCCAAGACTATGGGTTTGCTTTGTTTATTTATCCCCCTGTCTAATTATTCCTTCACCAGGGAAGAGTTCAGCCTGAAGTTGACACTCCTCAGTAACCAGTGGCAGGGAGTGATTCGCAGGGCCCAGCAAAGAAGAGGAATCATCGACAGCCAGGTTCGCCAGTGGCAGCGCTATAGGGAAATGGCCGAGAAGCTCCGTAAATGGCTGGTCGAGGTGTCTCATCTGCCCTTGAGCGGTCTCGGAAGCATCCCGGTACCACTGCAACAAGTGAGAACGCTCTTTGATGAGGTGCAGGTAAGATGCAGGCACGGGTCCACGCGCCGCCTCTGCCCCATCCACTGTGTTTGACCTTTGCCTCAGCGAGTCACACGGGCTCGGAAATGGCCTGAAAACCAGAACAGACATTCTTAGAGTTCAAACTGAAAAGTACAAAGTGAGTGCATCACAAAGCTCCCGTGGAAAGAACGGGATGAGAACAATCTGGAGCCATGCCAAAGATCCCTCCACGTCAAGGTCTAGAATGGTTCCTTGCAGCCCAGCTTGGATGGAAAGAAAACCGTGTTGGTCAGGGAGATTTAATCATCTAACCTGGTCCCTCCCAGCACTGTTGGCCTGTCTGCGTATGTTCATGGCCCTTCTTCCTTTAAAGGACACCTATGGCTTTTCTTCCTCCCACTTTCCCCAAGAAAAATCATATGGCCTCAAGTACCCACTCCCAATAGAGAAGGGGCAAACTTGGATCTTCTGGCACGTTCAGTTACTAAGGTTGTGATTCAAATATGCAACCACCTTTAAGACTTATATCTGTGTGCATAGAGCCAGTGCGCTCTGGACCAGACTGCCTTCATGTTTCAGGTCCCTAATTGGAGGAAATGTTCTAGGCACTTATCTCTTGATCCAGAATCTTAACAGTTACTGTACCGTTATCTTCTTCACTGCCCCTCTCTCCCTGTACTCAGTCTACCTTGAATGTCCATCCCTGTGGTTCCTGCCTAGACAGAGAGTAGCCTAACCTGTCTCATCATATACAGTGCATGCCTTCTTCATTATACTTTTTACCCATCCAGTGAATAGTTTTGCTATAATCAAACACATCACGCCCCTACTCTAACGGTGGGACAGCCAAATCCCCAGGTGTGGTAGCATAGTTCTATAATTCCAATCCTTAGGATGCTAAGACAAGTTGATCACAAGTTCAAGATCAGAACGAGCTATTTAACACACTGTCTGAGAAAAGGGGGGGGTGTGATAGAGAGATGTATCAGCAGTTAGGAACATTGGCTGCTCTTCCTAAGGACCCAAGTTTGACTCCCTTTGCTTCTCAGCACCCATACAGCAGCCACGGTCACCTGTAACATTGGTCCCAGGGCATCTGATGCCCTCTCCTAGTCTCCTTGGGCACTGCATGCACACAATGTACAGAGAGATACATGCAAACAAGCATAAAACCAAATAGCATGCAAAACCTGCCTTGGAAGCTGTTGATACCATTCTGCCATATGGACTTCATACTCCAGCCATGGAATAGTACATTGTACTTCCTGAAACATGTTTCTTTTATATGGTCAACACATCCCTCCTTGCTCCCATTTAGGAGGACATCCTCTCTCTTTTTCCTGGTCACATTCATCATGCCCTAGTCTGATTACAGTTACATGTCTTTCAAGACTCATCAAGCCTTGACCACTTTGAGAGACCTACTATGTGCACCTAGGCTGAGACAGATGCCACCCTGTGATCTCTTGGCATTTGTCTTATAAGCAGAGTTCATATTTTGTTGAGATGATGTTATCCATTCATTTCTACTTGGTTCATTTAAGATGTTCTTGTTGGATGCAAGCATGTGAAGTAAGCATGCTGACGTATAAGGTTACCAAAATGTGTTTAATGGGGGGAACGGCAAAGAGCGGCATAAAAAGTAAAAGGCTCTGGTCCCTTTCAGTTCAAAGAGAAGGTGTTCCTGCGCCAGCAAGGGAGCTACATCCTGACAGTGGAGGCTGGCAAGCAGCTTCTGCTCTCTGCTGACAGTGGCGCCGAGGCCGCCTTGCAGGCTGAGCTCACAGACATCCAAGAGAAGTGGAAGTCAGCCAGCATGCATCTGGAGGAGCAAAAGAAAAAGCTGGCTTTCTTGTTGAAAGTAAGTCCAGTTTGGGGTCCCCTGGTAGGAGCTGTGCTGTTTCCTCCCATTGTTTCACCGAGATGCATATCATGACAGCCCAAACACCCTCCAGTGCTTCTCCTCGGCTTGATTTGAGACTCTGTCCCATCTTGCACGAACTGGAAAAGGTCCCCCAGTCCTCATCACTTCAACTTTCAGAAAAACCCCCTGGCAGTAATTTAAACTTGCATAGGGCTGTCCAGGTGATTCATTCTGATGAATGGCCAATGCGATGCCTTGAAGCATGGGACAGCCTTAGAAAGCCAGGTGGAAAGTCAAAGAGCAGATCCCATTCCTTAGGTTGCAAACTCTAGAATGGTTTGAAAAATTGATATCTCATATTTTATAGCCGGAGGGGGGGGTCGCTCACCCAGAATGAGTCTCTTAATTTGCTTTGGTTTATCTAATCAGGCTGCCCTTTGCTGAAAGCCTCTAAGAGGCATCTTCGGCCTTGTCGTTGGCCACAGGGACAGTGAATCTAAGGACACTGAGCTTTATCCACATTGCCTGTAATGAGCACCTGCCTTTCACGTCTAAACTGTTTATAATTTGTCCTTAGTCCAGTCATTCTAGATATATGAACAATTCATGAGGAAATTCATGATTTTATATAATTACCATGTGCTTATAAAAATGGAAAAGAAGTGCCCTAGATTCAGATAAGGCAACAATTAAAACCATAACATTTTTCCTTTTCTTAAGAACTGTTATATGACTAGTGTGAGGATTTCTCAAAAGAATGCCAGGAAACCATGAAGGACCCTTGAATGGCAGCAGTTGACATTATTGAAAAAAATTATATCCCCAAAATGTCAAAGTCTAGACATACTGAAGACCACCAATTCTTCCTGATTGTACATACAGTGTGCCATCTTTTTAGATAGAGGGAGATAACTCACAGTAATTGAGTAGATTTTTTTTTATTGTTTCAAATATTCACACCCATCGAGTTCACATTGGGAATCTTACGCAATATATATATATATGGCCTCTCAAATAGGAAACAGCCAATCAAGCTGAGCATGTATTAAGTACCACTATTTGCTTGCCGAACAATTCACTGGTAACATGATATGCCTGAGTCATTTATCATCATTCCAGTGTCGGGCAAGGATTTAAAGCATTGTAACTCACTTCGGTGAGACGGCGGCGATCATGTACATAATTTTTAATTCATGATGTAGCTTTTGGAGATAGTCCCAAGACATAAGAATGTGAGGCGTCTGAGTCACTGGGGTCGTTTGTCTCATCTGTCAGTCCCTGTATAGAACATTCACTCTGATGAATGGCTTGCGGAAGAATACATGAAGCCAGTTCCTTATCATTCATGCAGAGGCCTCAGTGATGGCTTCACCATCCAAGTCACTGTCGGAGGGGACAGTCCCTGTCAGGATCTTTGTTTTAAATTTTGACTCATGCATGGCATTCTGTTTGCGTAAGAAAGCCTGTGTGTCATGTTTGCCCAGCCTTGTTTTAATGAATCTTTTACACTACCGTTATAATAATTCTCTGTCTTTAGCTGTTAGCCTAATGTTCTGGCTATGTGTGCCCAAAATACCCATGTCTTTGCCTGCTCCCTAATGTCAATTTCATCCTAAGGCATGACCTCCTCGGTGTCAGATCTGTGAACAGTCACCAGCCGTTCATCAATGGCTTTAGGGTATATGCTGATTTAATTGAAAATGTTAAGTCTAAGCAGAGGAGATTATTTGCTTACAAATCATGTCTACAGTGCTGAGCGTTGGCAAGCAAAAGGCTCACAGAATGTTGGACCAAAACTGAGCCTTGTAGACCAAAGCCTTCATAGTTTGTTTTGCAGGGTGCCTCTGTTGGTGCTAACTAGAGAGAAGAGGTGGGACTGTGCTTCTCTGGAGTTCTGTGAGGGTAGTTTCAAGAGAAATGAGAACCTGGCTTCAAACCCTCACAGAACAAAAGACACTAAGTTTAAACGTGCAATTGTTTTTTCTTCTTTGCTAAAGATGTCTGGAGTAATATTACCCCTGGATTGCTAATAAGAACATGCTAGGGCAAAACGTAGAAGAGCTGGGGCAAGAGGGGACAACTGACAAAGGAAGATAAGGGAAAGGAAGGGGAGCCGGACTTTGGTACCATGTTGGCTCTTGGCAATTCCAGCTGTTAAACCAGTTGTCTTTAGAGTTCAGTAATGTATAGGTTGGAGAATGACCACTGGGCAACTGTTCTGGAGAGGGTCCTGAAAGCATGGTGTCCAGGAATGGACAATACAACCAGTATGGGGGAATTAGAGAAAACAGGACATTTATGTAACCGAATGCTATCTGACATCCACTAAGACACTCGATGGAAGTTAACTTACAAGTGTCACTCTATAATAAACTGAACACTCAATGTGGTTCCTCTCATATTCCTTTTATTAATTAAAAAATTAGACTATAAATAAGCATGCCATTAAAAACTTGAGGTAATAGTTGTGGTATGTAGCACAAATCCTGAAATCTTCCTTGAACCACCATTCCAAGTTTGCTGCCATTCCCAAAAGCCAGCCCCATCTCCAATCTGGTGTGTTCAGATTTCCAAATAGGCAGACACCAGGCATAATCGTCCTTGTCTCCACTCGGGGATCCAGCATGCTCTGGGCTGCCACTCTCTGCCACATATCCTGTGCGAAGGCCACAGCCTGTGTCACGAGACATTTATTCCAGTTCTAGCTGAGTGGGTGTTTCTGTGCTAACACTTGATTCTCCCAGACACATTTCTGCACGAGCCAGGTAAAGCCAGACAGACATCGTATTTGTGATCCTTCAGTTTGTGTGTGTTCGCACTTCCGTGGTACCTGAAGTGTGGGTGGCTCATAGTCATGTATGGAGTGAATTGGAGTTAAGGTTATATCACTTTTATATCCTGTCTTTCTCTTACTCCTGCTTGTTTAGATTCTAAAAAGATCCATCTTGGCCCATCTTGTTCCACCCCCATGGTACATTTGGGAGCATGTAGACAAAACTCAGTGCACTTGTGTGTGAATTAGGAGATGAACAGGATGAGTTTTCCTATCCTGTGCAGTGTTTCATTCCGACTCTATGTTTAAATACCCTGTTTGATTATCCAGATTTAAAATTTATTTGGATATTGTGCTTGCTTGGTGACCTGATGGCCATTGCTTGTGTTAATCCTTCAACAACTGTAGAACTTGCTTCCATCTTCTCAGGGAATGTGTGTTACCATCTGCCTCTTAGAGACAAACAGCTGGTGAGGAACAGAGTCAAGATGAACTGGGCTGTCATGATGACAAAGAGATGATGTTCAAAATGGCAGGGAGTGTGGACATGTCTTCCCACAATTCACTGGTGTAACTACATCCCTGGCAATCAAAAAGAATATTTATTTTCTCTATTTTTTATTTTCATTCTATATTTTTGTGTAATTTCTCGCCAAAAAATTAATCATGTATACAATTTATTTCTCCTCCAATAATAGGACTGGGAAAAGTGTGAGAAAGGGATAGCCCATTCTCTGGAGAAGCTCCGAACTTTCAAAAAGAGGCTATCTCAGCCTCTACCTGACCACCATGAGGAACTTCACGTGGAGCAGATGCGGTGTAAGGTATGTGACTGGACAAAGACTGTCTGAATTCCCTTAGCTGTGAGGTCATATCTCAGGGAGACTCCCAAGGCAGTCCACGAGCCTATGAGGTCTCTGGGTGAGCCCATCAGGGTAGCCTACACTGCAGTAAGACTTCCTTTGTTGATTTAATGCAGCTGTAGTTTAAGGGTTACTTAGAGGAAGCGAATGAAAAGTTTAAGACACAACATAAAAGATATTTAAAAGCTGAGTCCAGAGCAATAAATAGCTATCTTTCTGCAACACCCCCACTGGGGAATCATTCTAATAACAGTCTATTTTGCCGACAAAAGGACAGGGTTGGTATCTTAAATTCTGCAGACTGTGGCAGACCAGCGTGCCATACCTGCTTGATCCTTCTGTACAGGAAGCAAAGAAAAAAAAAAAAAAAAGCGATCTCCATCCAAGCAAGAAATCACCCAATCCTTAAATCCTTCAGGGTTGAGCCACTTAAGAACTGTGATCGCCACTTCCAATCTTAATTATGATCCTTGCCTCTAATTGTACTGGGAAGCAATCAGCAGTGACACAGACCACTCCCTAGACGACGAACGAGGTCACGGAGACCAGCATGATTTAATGGCAGGAAGATTTATTCTGCGCACACCTGGGTAGCCAAGCAGAGTGCCTGACCAACACTTCTTGGCCTAGCAACACACTGATTGCATCAAAAGTCACTCCATGAATGCTTTTCTCTCCCTGTGTTTCCTTGGTACTCTTACATTACTCCTGTCTGATACTCCTGGTTAAAAAGTTATAAAAGACACTCACTGAAATTTGGAAACAGGCAGCATTTGGAAAACTAAAATGTGATACATAGTGTACCCAAGATGATGAATGAGATGTCCATTTTTTGTATATTACACTAAGATGCACATGAAGGTTGGCTGATGTGGTGGCATTCCAGGATCTAAGGCAGGAAGACCTTGGGTTCAAGACTAGGAGACATAACAAGTCTCTGCCCCAAAAGAAAACGCTGTGAAGGCTATGAACTGTGTTAAAAGGAGTTAGTTTTAAACTTGTATTGTTAATTTATTAAATGAGTCATCTGGCAGAATGGACATGATCTAATACCAGGTCTCCTCACCACACCCCATATGCCAGCTGTATTTCATGTGGCATGACACAAGCCCATGGGAGTATCATTATTTCCCTTTTGCTAGATGAGACTGCAGAAGATTCTAGAATAGCATTAATGTTTCACATTAATAATTGACAGATTTGTTTAAGTTTAGAGACTATATTTTAGCCACACTGCCTGAGTTAATGTGTAGAGTCTAAACAAGAGGGCTTGGGTTTTGATGTTAGTGTTATTTGTGTGTGTGCACACTTAGCTCATGTGTGTGTGTGTGTGTGTGTGTGTGTGTGTGTGTATGCACTCGATCTCTTTTAGTTTTGTTCAATTTGGCCTTGTTTGATTTTAGAGATGGTTTAACTGCTGAGCCCAGGCTGCCCTCAAACTCACAGAACCCCTATGCCCCAGCTTTTAGAGGAATTCTGGGATTATAGGCAAGTGCCAAACGCTGGAGTTTCGAGAAAGATCAGGCTCAATAGATATCACAAGATCCTCACACTCGAATAACAGCTTAGTCTGGCTAAAGGTACAGACAGAATGCTGCATACTTTTTTAACCTAGATAGTTTGGCCTTTTGACCAGTTGTTCTGATTCTGAGACTCCATTGTCACCTCCCCAAACACTTGGGCCAGTGTCCTGCTTTTGAGTTTGGAGATTGGAAGAACATATTTCCATACAGCACCATTATGTTCTTTTCCAAATCACCCTCAGTGGCAAAACAAAGCAATTACCTGAAATTTTCAGGCTAAAACCTCGTTTGCTGAAATTGCCTGGAAAGTTCGCCGCAGATAGTACTGTTAATTACTCTCGCCTT
The DNA here is from genome assembly GCF_963924665.1 of Micromys minutus. NCBI lineage: Eukaryota > Metazoa > Chordata > Mammalia > Rodentia > Muridae > Micromys > Micromys minutus. Next base: position 14,069,600 of record NC_137965.1, on the reverse strand, counting down.
TAGAAAGTTGTCTCTGGTGTGAGGAGACAAAAACAAAAAAAAAAAAAAAGGGAGAGAACACATGGCAAGAAATTCCCCATTCATGCACTAAACAAGCTGGATCTGAAAACTTCGACTGGCAGAGAGCAAGAGTGGCACAAATTACAGAATTGGTCACCTGTCAAAGCTTGGCAGGGAATCCCCCAAGCCCCCTGCTTGTTCACACTGAGTTTCTTTAAATAATGCCCCCAAAGGACAGGTCTACAATCAGGAACTTCAGTGTATCTCTGATCCCACAGAATGTGTACTTAGTGAATTTCTTTGAATACAAGAGAAACTCACTAATGGATAGCCCATGGTACGGATATATCACAGAGTAGGTCAACTCAGCATTTAAAGTTCAAGTTAGAAAATTTTTTTTTCTTTTAAATATTTTATTAGTGTGACCGGGACAAAACTAGTGAGTGGTTTGGTAATCAGTTTGGGATGTATTCATGGGCTCAGGGTTGTGGGGTGATACATGTTTAGAACAAAGATGGTCGTTAAACTGATGAACTAGGACTTGGAATAAAAAGAAACAAGCAAACTCCACCATCCTAGAAAGACCAGGGATGTAGTGGAAAGGTTCTGCAGGGACCCGAGGTATTTTACCAGAAGACCATGGCAGGCTTTCAAGCTATGTAGGATGCACATAAGGAGCTCAAGTGTGGTGTTCAGAAAGAGTTTGTAGAAAGGGGATACCAGTGAGATGGGTCACCAAAGCCCCCTCAAGGGTTGAAGGTAGATGTCATGAGGACTCATGGATGCTTGTCTCCATTTAGGAACTAGAAAGTGCAGTTGGGATGTGGACAGATGACCTGGCAGAGCTGATAGTGCTGAGGGAGGCCCTGGCTGTCTACCTCAGTGCGGAGGACATCGCCATCCTCAGAGAACGCATGGAGCTTCTGCAAAGGCAGTGGGAAGAGCTTTGTCACCAGGTAAGCTGAAGTCTGAATGAGGAAGTAGCTCCTCATGATAGGAAGGCTGGATGTGATCCATGATGCCAGACAGGCTTGATCCATACGTAGACCCACCCTGTGACTCATGTATAAATAGGGGAACTTATGGTTGTTGTCAGAATATTTTAGGATAAGGGAGAGCTGTATTATCACCTACTTCAATTCATCTGTACTGAAGTATTTCTTTTTTCGTCCCTGGCTGGTACATCCTGCTGTGTACCTTCTAGGTGTGAATTTTAGCTGGAAAGGTAATGGTAGTATGGTCCGCATTTTAAACACGGAGGAAACACATTGCTTTAGTCTTCGTTACACTTCCAGAGATAATTTTGTTTATGGAACATTTATAGCCATTCATCGGTTCATTGGGTGTGCGGCATTATTAGGCTTAAATCATTTATTAAATCTGTGTGTATGATGCTAAACAAGATTAGAACTTAGGCATTGATGGGGGAAAGATGGATACAAAGACAGCAAGAGAGCATCATGGGTAAAACAGCATCAGGTAAAGGTTTGCAAAGAAGACTGCTGGCTACCTCAGAACCTGTGTCTATACTCACAGAAGCTTTTGAGTCCCATGTGCGCCACACTAGTGGCTATACACATCCTGAGTACCATGCCTGACACACTGCAGGCTGTAATACACATTCGTTCAGTGGATTGGTCATGGCAATTATTGTGAATATAGGCTGTAATAGCTATGTGTGCCGGTGATGTTTTTTTTTTTTTTTAAATTGTACTTCTAGTAAAGTCATCTTAGAAAGTTCTATATAGTTATGAAGACAAGTCTATATGAACAGATAGATAAAAGCAGTGCATCTTTATGTATGGGCTGGCGAGAGAAAATGATTCTTGAAATGTATAAATCTTAAGTGCTTAGTTGGGGAGTGGAGGATAGAGTGATGTACAGGTAACACATACGGCATTGAGAAGACTCAAGGCTGGGGAATGGGCTGAAGAAAGGGTGACTCTGTACCCACCTAAACCCATATTTCTCCTCTCCCGGGGCAACTACTCTGCCTGCTATCTCTTCTCTTCTTCCTTCCCAGATGACCTGGCATTATGAATCCCTACCCTCATGCTTCCAGAACCTTCCAGCAGGGTTTGAGAGGCCCTGCCTTATAGTTTATTTGATACTAAGAACAAATGTTTCTTGACATTTTTCCTCCAAATAGTTAAACTAAACACAGACTTTGCTCACATCATGGACCAAAAAGATATGCGCTGTCATACGTAGAATGATGTTTTAATAATCCCCTGTGAATTTTTCCTTGCAAGAAGGGGCATCCAAGATGTGGCCCTCACCAACATGTTAACAACACGAAAGCGGCCATTTTTCACAGAATGCTGTGTTCTCAGTGTACAGAGGGAGGAGCCTATACAAAGCTCTTCATAGAGAATGAATCATCACACAAATTATTTTCTGAGCTCTTTACCATGTAGACATTACCACAATTACCATGTTATAATGCACTGGCCTTACTGTGATATACCATATAAATGGTAGTGATTTGATGGGTACTGATTATGAGAAATTATGACCACATTGTTCATTTACCTCTGTGAGCTTGCTCACTTTTTCTTCCTTCCTTCCTTCCCTTTCTTCCTTTTAGAAATATTGCCCCTGTGTGAGCAGCCTTCTCTTTTTAGATGTATCCATTTGTGTAGTTATTTTATGTGTATGTGTGTCTGCCAGAGGGTGCACAAACACCACACACACATGCAGGATCACACAAAAGTCAGAAGACTGTCAGATCCCAGGAAATGGAGTTAGCACAGACATTTGTGAGCTACCTTGTGGGTGCTGAGACCAGATTTCAGATCCTCTGTGAGAGTCTTAAGTACTTTTAACCCCTAAGCTATCTCTTCCACTCCCTCCCCTTCATCCTCTTAGAGAGAAGTCTACACTACTTTTCCTTTTAATGATTTTCAGTAACTCAGTGAAATAAACCAGACTAGACTCATCTCTCACAAAGGCTTCAGAAAGATGTCTCTTTAGATTCAGAATTCTCTGAATTTTTCCTTGGTAAACCTTCCCAGCATGCCTTGTTGGGGACCTTGATCACAAGCCTCTTCTGGCAAGAAGGGACCAGTTCTCTTCTGGTTTACTCACCTGTGAAGTCCCTTTTCATAACCCCGTGCACTCCCGTTTTCTCCTGGTTATGTGCTGTCATGGGGGATGTCTTCTTTTCTTATTAGTTGTAGTTGATCCCAAGACTTTGATGTTTTTAGATGCAAAGGCCATTTCTTTGGACAAGCCAATGCCTATGGCAGCTAAGTGTTGTTTGCCTATGGGGAATAATGAGGATCATGTCTTCCTGTGTGTGTCCTAATACTTAGGTTCTATGAAGCAGAAAACAGTGTCAGAATTATCATATTTTGGAGATGAGAAAAATGATGGCCATATGATGATGATTTCTCATTCAGGCAAATCAAATCATTCCATGAAAGTATTATTATTACTAATTAAGTCAGACATTCAAATCAAATCATGCCATGAAAGTGCTGTTATTACTAGTTAAGATAGGCATTCATACATTCTAAAACTGCCCACTAGACATAATATATCTGCTTGAAATTACAGCTTGAAAGTGGTGTTTGGCCACATGATAACGCTCTGAGGAGATTTATACACTGTACCTATGAGCAGACCAAAACCAGACAGAGTTGTAGAATGTGCTTCTAGAATCTTCCTCTGCCGGACTCTTGAAGTATAAAACTAACATGTAATTATCCTGTTTCTGTCCAGCCTACATTTGATTATTTAAACCAGCCAGAAGGTAGCTTTCGGTATGGCCAGGTGCCAGGATGGAATAATTCTGGAGAAGGGGGACCTAGAGGCCTCAGTAGTTCTTGAGTTTGTCATTTCCGGTCAACTTCTGTCAAGTGTGAAACTACAACAGGAAACAAGCCTATGCTCAGCTCCTCATCAAAGTCAACAAACTCAGCAGAACACAGATGGCATTATGCCAGCTAAAGAGGAGACCGTCTGCTCTGCTCCTTTTGAAGCAGCTGACATGAAGAAGGGAGTAACTGGGTTCACAGACGAGGAAGCCAGCTTTAAGTAGAAGCTTTGGAGCATCAGAATAAAAGCACAAAGAGGCTGGCTTTTCAGCTGCCCAGGGGATCTGGTGTAGCTTAGATGTGCATTCTATTGCTCTCCTTCTTCTGTTGCTTATGAAGAACCATGTGTGATCCTAGCTGTGATGTAAACATATAACACTGCACCTCGAGAATTGCTCAGTGCGTGTACACCTGTGTGTGTGTGTGTTTACACCCACAATGTCTTGATAAAAATACTTACTGTTAGAAATAAATACACTTCCTGTTCAGCTGTCTTACTCTGGAGGCAAAGATAAGACAGCTGTACCCTTAAGAAAATGTGAATTTGTGCTGAGCTGGTAAATTTTAGGGTTTCAGCTGAATACAAAGGGGGGGGGGGGATGGTTCACTTATATATAACTTAAATATTTAGTTTATAAGCAACACCAAATGCCACACTTCTTAGGAATCTGCATGTTTGCAAAAAAGATTTGGGCCCTGGCTTACACCCAATGCATGCAGCCCACATGTTTACATTTTGTTTTGTTCTTTTTATTTTTCAGTCATAGCTCCACAAGTAAATAAATGGAAGTAGTATCTTCATGTTGTGAGACAAACAGAAAGGATGCTTATCCACTCTGCTCCCTTAGAGACATTAAACACGTGAATGCTAAGGAGAGGAAAGAAAAACAAAAACAGACTAACACAGAGCGTTGTCAAACCTGTGGTGTTGGACAGCTCTTTCTGAGTTTTTGCTTGCTTGCGTCTTCCTGTCAGCACACCCATCCTGGAATATGTTTAGAGTGCAGCACTTGACACACGAAAGGTGATTGTTACAAACACTAAATACTAGTGTTTGGCGACAATGCAGTGTCAAATGAGGAGAGGAAGGCCCATAGAAGATGAGTAAGTTGCTCTGTTTTCAGTGGCAGAGTGGTAGAGATGGGCCTCGAGTCTTAGCTGCCTCTGGACATTACAGCCACTATCAAAGAATTCAGTTTTACTGATCCTGCCTTTGACTAACCAAAAGCCAATCACTTAAACTCTCTAACTCACTCTGGGTTTGCCAAGCTCTCAAAGAAATAGTTGATTTTCTTTTATCATGTGACCCCCTTCTCTGTGGATGTTGGTGAAGGGGGAGTCTAGGCATATGTTTTTGGATCATGGTCAACATATGGAGGAAGTTACTCAAAGGGAGACAAAACCATCCCAACTCTTTGAAAGAGGGAACTTCTTTTCTTTAGAGAGGGGAGTTATCAATCCTGAGAGTTTTAGCTGCATCCTCCCTACACCACCCCTGTCTAATGCTGTAGGAATGAGAGAGAGAGAGAGAGAGAGACAGAGACAGAGACAGAGACAGAGACAGACAGAGACAGAGAAAACACGTGTGTTATAAAAGGTGATTTAATTGCTCATACAGAGGAGTTGGGTAGTATGACACCCCTGGCTGCACACTGCATAGACTCAGGAAACAAACAGTAAACCCCAAAACTACTTAGTTAAATGAAGCTACATGCCTGGGCGGCGGCAATTCAGGGCTGGAGGAGTTCTCCGGAGAGAGGCTGGCTTTCACCTCACACCAGAGAGCTGAAAGGTCTGGAATAGTGTATCAGTGGACAGCGCAGGCACAGGGATAGCCTCACTCACTCAGGAAGCAGATTCAAAGCCATACCTGGCGTCGCTGCTCCGAATTCCGGAGACCTCTTTCTATCTGGGCTGATGAGTAGAAAGTACCATCCATTGCAAGGGCGGGTCTTTCCCCTTTAGCCAATCACAAACAGGGGTAGGTGCCAGAGGCGTGCCTTGTAGATAAGTCCATAATCCATCAAGACCGAGTACCACACTGCTGACAGCACTGTTGGTTGGGGCTTGGGTCATAAAAATATTCTAAAATCGGTTGTGGTCATAGTTGTACAATTCTGAATATACAAGACACCACTCAGATTGTGTTAGGTGAGTTATGTCTCAATGAAGCTAAAACAAAAACAGACAAAAAACATAACAAGAACAAAAGAAAAAAAACCTTCTTGGTCCTCGTGATTCCATATAAAGGATACTCAGCTTGTATATTCTTCTATGTCTTTTTTTATTATATATATTGTGCTCTGTACAAGTTTAATGGGAAATTTTGATTATGTTTAAAAGATTAAAAGCTAAAAACTGTACAATGAAAACCCAAATTGTACCAAAAAAAAAAAAAAAAAAAAAAAAAAAAGAAGAAGAAGAGGAAATGAGAAAAAATAAGTGAAAAATCTATCTAAATGGAAATATGTAGGAGCCTGCTAGGGGTAAAATGGTCAGGGCAGAGCTGAACCCCAGGGTCCAGGGTTCATTTTCTGTGGATGCTCTTAGAAACCCCTTGTCATGCTCTCCTGATATTGGAGTCTCAACTGACCTTTCCTCTCTATTCCATTCTGTCTGCCTTCCCCTCTACTACTACAAAAACAAACAAACAAAAAACAAAAACAAAAAACAAAACGTGTACTTATTGGTGTTTTACATGCATGAGTATTTGTTTGAATGGATAGAAATATACCGGATGTATTCCTGGCGCTTGTGCAGGCCAGCCAAGGGCATCAGATCCCTCAGAACTAGAGCTCCAGAGGGTTGTGAGCCATCCTGTGGGTATGAGGTGAACCTGGGCTCTCTGCAAGCGCAGCCATTGGCCTGAGCCTTTTCTCCGTCCTTTGCTCTGGTTTGTTGTCGTAGTTGACATAAGCAAATTCCACGTTTCAGGAAACAGTAGCTTGCAGAAACGCCCAGCCCTTGCCCACTTTGGCTCACTCTTTCCTCCCAGGTTAGGAGTTGCTCTCTCCCCTCTGCTGCCCCTTCTCACAGCCATCCCATTCTAAACTTCCCAGGTCTCCCTGAGAAGACAGCAAGTGAGCGAGCGCCTGAACGAGTGGGCTGTCTTCAGCGAGAAGAACAAAGAACTCTGTGAATGGCTGACGCAGATGGAGGGCAAAGTCTCTCAGAACGGAGACATCCTCATTGAAGAGATGATAGAAAAACTCAAGAAGGTGAGAAGCCCGAGGCAGCCTGGGCTCCCGTCTTTCCAGTGCTCCCCCTGTGCTTTGAACATAAGACCCCATCTCAATCACTGTCCTGTCTAAGGAGGACGATGCATTAAGCCTCAGCTTTGTAACATACAACAGACCTGCATGGAAAGGCCAACTTTCCATGCAGAATTTACAGGGTGGGTTTACTTCGTGAGGTAATCAACGCTCTGCTTTTTGTCCTGGAGGGCTCATTTACACACACCATGCTCCTCTCATTTTGATCCTCTGGGTTGGTTTGTAGAGAGAGACATTACTACAGAGGAATTAAAAAGAAAAATCGTTAGGGCGAGTTAAACTGAAAGTTTCCCCTAGAAGATATGATCTATAGGCCATCAATAAAAATGAAGGCCTTCCTGGGAGTGCTGGATTCCCGTTGTTCAGTAGTGTCTGCATTATTAGATTATTTTGTGGGTTTGTTTTGATCCAGGACATTTTTTTCCCTCTATGCAGGGTTCACCAAACTGACTCATAATTTTAAATTATCTGTGTTGGTTTCAGTGAAGTTTCTACATTTGGGGGCAAATAATTCCATCAGCGTGTCAGTTACTGTCTCTCACTAGCACACATATGGTGTGTTTCTTACGGTTACCTGTCGGCTGTCTGTCTGGAGGAACAGCCTCATTAGGCTGCAGACCTCCCTGGGACATAGGCATTGTCTGTCTTGTTCATTACTGTGGACCCCACATCCACAGCAGTGTCTGCCTTCTCATGAACATGCATCTTGAATACACACATGATGACTTTACTCATTCTGAAAAGCCACACAAGTGATTATTAGGAAAATCTATCTTTCTCAATGCACACACTTGTGAGAAAAGATAAACTCCAAAGCCAGCACATAGCACTGATAACTATATTAGTTTTCTACATAAAAATGAGAACTCTCATGAGTAATCAATTTGATTATTTGAGACCAGAACCGCTTATTTCTGGGCTAAGATAATACAAGTTTCATCGCAGCATCTGCTAACAGTGGGGCTTTGCTGGTTGCTAGGTTTCAAAGAATGTTGTGCTAGGCAGGACTAATACACTAGTTACCATAAAAATTTTCAAAAGAGTAATTCTTCGTTAGGTGTGTTTATATTCTCATGGCTTTTCACTATGGAAATCCAGAATGTATATTTTGGGAATGGAAAAACACTCGCTAGAACAAAATACAGTCAAACTTTATATTTTACTAAAACTTTAGTCTCTCATGTGGATGATTTTATTATAGTATTTGGTGGGATGCCCGAGATCCTCTTTGAGCAAGTCAACCTGGTGGTTTGAGCCTGTCATTTTAGCTACTTGTCAGCCTGAGGCAGAAATATCTCATGTGCATGGGCTCCCTGGGGGTACAAGGTTAGCTCAAGGCAACTTAGTAAGACCTATTTATAATAAAGGGTAAAATGGAAGAGGGAGGAGGGATTGGTACTGAGGACATAGCTTAGTCCTGAAGTACATCCTTCGTATACATGCAGCCATTGGTCTAATCCCAGCGCTGCAAAGCAAAGAAAGGAAAGAAAAGTCACACAAGGAACACTCTTTGAAATGTTCCTTCTACTCGTTTGTCTATAAAGTAAGTGGTGGAACTGAAAAGGCCATCCTCCTCTCCCTTGTAAATGTGAAGCATCGCTGAATACTGAGACAGGCTCGGCGACTTCAACAGTGTAAGGAAAAAGAAGTGACAGATTACTAGAGGCCAGCGATTACCGTCCATTGGCATCGACACAAGCCACTTAATTTAAATGACAACCCAAGGGGACAGTTTTCCTATAGGTGCATTTTAAAATGTAGAGTCGTTCTTTGGAAATCAACATTTCTCAATAAAAATCATCCCCATTTTATGACAAAATGTTAAACATGAACAAATGCGTTCAATGTTTTGGTGTTTGGACCCCTGTGTGTTGAAATAACATGACGAGGTGGGTTGGCAGTGTTGAGGAGTCCTAAGCATTGCCCAGGGCACTCAGCTCATGGGGGCCCCACCTGCCATCTTTTCTCAGGTCCCCTTTCCTTTTTTAAAATTTTACTTATATATTTATTTTTTAAAGATTTATTTGTTTTTATATATGTGGGTACACTGTTGCTGTCTTCAGACACCAGAAGAGGGCATTGGAACCCATTACAGATGGTTGTGAGGCACCATGTGGTTGCTGGGAATTGAACTCAGGACCTCTGGATGAGCAGTCAGTGTTTTTAACCACTGAGCCATCTCTCCAGCCCGAGGCCCCTCTTTCTTAAATACATGGTTTAGAGGGTAACTTTAGAGGAAGGGTTAAAATGTACACCTAAGACCTATCTTCATGTGTTCTTAAATTTAGTTTTTTGTATGTGCATATCTGGGTGATGTACATGCATGCGTGTCTATGCATCTTTGCATGTGAGTATACATGTGTATGTATGGGCTTATGGAGGCCAGGGGTTGAAATTAGTGGTCTTCTCAATTGAGTTAGAGTATATCAGTTGAACCCATTTGTAGATGTGTCTTTTATTCACCCGATGTAATTGTTGTCCTGAAGGCTTACTGCCTATGTCTGCTAGCCTAGGCCTAGAAGCCTCTAGCCTCCTTACAATTTTATTTAGGCCTGGAATGTTTTCAGCCTCGGGGACTTGCTGCTGAATAATCTTACCTGTTCTTTCTGAAGTCTGTTCAACTCAGCTGTTCTGGCTCAGAACTTCTCTCCATGCTGATTCCATCTGATTTCTCTCTTGGCATCTGGTGAATTACTCAACTTGGTCTTTAACACTGGCAACCTGTTCTAATCTTCTGGCTCCTTCTCATTCTCTGGCTTATTCTGTCTTTCCCTGTGTCTACCTTGTTCTCTTTATATACCCTGTCTCTGGACAACTGTCCTGGTAAAACTGCCCTCTTTCCTCTCTGCATGACCCCCTCAAGTAGCCTCCCTTTCTTCTCTGTTCTCATGAGTTGGACAGATCCCATTCTGGTTTGTCACTTTGTCTGCCCCTCAAGTAGACATCACTTTCAAGCATGGCTGCCTCCTTCTGCAAACTAACTTTACCTTCACTGTTTGGAATTAAAGATGTATACTAAGGGTGATCCACACCGCAACAGGAAACAGGGTATTTTTTTTTTTTTTTTTTTTTTTTTTTTGCTTAGTAAATAACTTAATCTTAAAAAATAAAAAAATAACATAATCTTGTGTTTCACAGTGTGATTAAATATCCTACAACACCCATAACTCACATATTCAGCTAGTCTAGCTAACCACTTGGCTCTAGAGACCCAGTTTCTTCCTTGGCACTGAGGAATTACATGCAAAGCTTGATGCAACATGGGTTCTAGGAAGTCCAAACTCTGAGCTTCCCATCTATGCTTTACCTGAGGAGCCATTTTCCCTCACTTATTATTTTCCCAAGACACAATCTGCTGTGTAACAAAGTTGCAAAGTTGATCCTAAAACTGGAATCTGTCTTAAGGTTTTACCTCTCTTCCCCACAAACAGACCACACAACATCCCTGTTAACCAGTTTTTAGGAGGAGCCACCACAGAGACTGAATAAGCCAAGGTGTGGGACCCACTCCCCTGCTGAAATGAATGATCACTAATCTTGAGAACTAACTTTTGTGGCAGGAGATTCCTCTAAAATAAAGGAACTCAAAATATTCTGCACAAAGACCATGACTGGCGTGATATGAATAAAGTCTTCATAGCTGGCAAGATGCACAGAAGTAAGCACATAGGCACACACTCATGTATGCACATATATAATGGTGGCACGGACATGCACACGTGTGTGTGCCCATGTCTCTTCTGCCTGGTATTAGCTGCTTGTTCCTCAGCTGAATCTGAGCATGCGACAAATCATTTAGTGATTACAGCAGTTTTATTTTCTAGTGTTAACTCTTCCAAGTCAAGGCTTTGTGTCTATGCATATTTCTTTATTACATGGGGTTTGTTTCTTTTTGTAGGGCTAGAGCTTAAAACTTCAGTCCTCATTATAGCACTAGGGAAGCCACCTACCCTTGAGCCACTCCACAAAGCCACACTTTCTTTTTATTATATCTATATATCTTTGTGGGTTTTTATTTATTTAATTTTTTTTGGAGAAAGATACTCCTGTATCCCTGTATCCCAGGACAGTCTCAAACTCACTGTGTCCCTGAGAAAGATCTTGAACTCATGATTTTCCTGCCTCTACCTCCCAAGCAGGAGCATTATAGCCATAAGCCATCATGCCAATCTGGTGCCCTTTAAAGTAAGTAGAAAGTGCTTTACAGTTGCTTTCAGAAAATATGCATAATAATTGACTCTGGACCCCCCCACGTTATCAGGAGCAATAGGCGATATTAATTCTTGTGCACGGGAACCGCTGCTCGCAAACTCCATCCAAACTCTAGAAACTGTAACTAGCACATTTCCAGAGGTGCCAGGTGAATACATTAAGAAGATCATGCCCTTTGACCTTTGTGACTGCTTTTTATCGTGCAGGACTATCAAGAGGAAATTGCTGTTGCCCAGGAGAACAAAATACAACTCCAGCAAATGGGAGAACGGCTGGCAAAAGCCAGCCATGAGAGCAAAGCCTCTGAGATTCAGTACAAGCTCAGCAAGGTGAACGACAGGTGGCAACATCTTCTGGACCTCATTGCAGCCAGGTAAGCAGCAGCAGCTGTAGCAGGTGCAGCAGGTGCAGCAGGTGCAGCAGGTGTAGCAGGTGCAGCTGGACGCCAGTAGGGGGAAGTCGGTTCTGTTTACTTAGATGCTCCTTTTGCTTGTTTTTGTTTTCTGTTTTTAATTAACTAATTTATTTAGTTTTACATCCCAATCGCTGCTCCTCAAACCCCTCACAGAGCCCCCATCCCCTCCTTTTCTAAGAGAGTATCTCCCATGCCTGGGCATCCCCATGACCTGACACATCAAGTCTCTGCAGGGCTAGGCACATTCTCTCCATCTGAGGCCAGACAAGGCAGCCCAGTTAGGGGAACGGGGTCCACAGGCAGGCGACAGCTTTAGGGACAGCTTCCCCCTTCCTGCTTCAGTTGTTGGGGAACTCACATGGAGACTGAATTGCACTTTTGCTATATATGTGCCAGGGGCCTCCGTCTAACCCGTGAACGCCCTTTGGTTGGTGTGGCTCAGTCTTTGAGAGCCCCCAGGGGCTTAGGTTAGTTGACTGTGTATCCTCCTGTGGAGTTTCTATCCCCTCCAGCACCTTCAATCCTTTCCCCCAACTGTTCCATTAAAGTCCCAGAGCTCCATCCAGTGTTTGTCTGTGGGCATCTGAATCTGTTTCAGTCACCTGCTGGGTGGAGTTTCTCAGGGGACAGTTTATTCTAGGCTTCCTTCTGCAAGTATAAGAGCGTATCATTAGTGTCAGGGATTGCTGTTTGCCCGTGGGATGGGCCTCAAGTTGGGCTGGTTATTACTTGCCCATTCCTTCAGTGTCTGCTCCATCTTTGTCACTGTATTTCTTTTAGACAGGACGAATTTTGTGTCAAAAGTTTTGGGTGGGTTGGTGTCCTTATCCTTCTAGTAGGGGTCCTGCAAGGCTTCCGGATGTGGCTTCTTTAGGTTCCATATCTGGACCATCTCAGCTCAGGTCACCCATATTGTCTCCTGGAGCTTCCCCCAACCCCAGGTCTCTGGGCCTTCCTAGAGATCCCCCTTTGTCTGAATGCAGTTCTAGATTCTTATTCATTCTCCTGGCTCTCTGAAGAGGGAATGGGCAAAGGAATGGGGGGAGTCAGGATCAGGCCTGCAGGGGGATGGTAAAGCCTGTTAATTCTTTGTTCTCATTCATTTCAGCTAAAGAAGTGGTTATCATTCTTCCCAATGCAGTGGTTGTCTTAGTTAGGGTTTTACTGCTGTGAACAGATACCATGACCAAGGCAACTCTCATAAAGACATTTTTTTTTTCTTTTATTCAAGTAACTGCAAATAGGAAACCAGAGGGGAAGCCCCAGGATAGGACAAATACTGGCCACCCCTCCTTCCCCAAGGGGAGGTGGTCCTATACCCTTTTCCCATCACAGTGGGTCCCCTCCTCATTCTGCTGTAGCATCCATGGGGCAGGGTCCCATCTTCCCTAGTGTGGGGTAGTCAGTAACCAGCCTCCTGCGCCCTAGCCCTCCCCTTCCCCTAGAGTATATTGTGTGTGTGTGGGGGGGTGTGATACAGGCAAAATCGGGAGGATAAACATCTGGCACTGATAGCAGCAGCAATGGTGGGTGTTTAAGAATGAACACTGAACCAAAAACAAAACAAAACAAACAAACAAAAAACAATACAACTGGCCAGAGATAGTTTGTGAACAGAGGAAAAGATGGAACCAGAACCTTGGGGGACAAGGAGGAACAAAAGGAAGTAGGGGACAAGGCTAGCTCCTTAGTGCCCTGTTGGAGGAATAGCCTAGAGTATTGTGGGGGAGGAGTGTTGCCTTAGGTGGAAGGGAGATAGGATCTCATTCTGGAGGTGGGCAGTTACCCCCAGCCCATCTGTCTGTCCCAGGAGAGAGCAGCAAAGTAGGTGGAGCCAATATCATCCTACTTCCTGTTGTCCAAGGGGCTCAGCCAACCTAGTGCAGGATCTCAGTAGGGTGGGGCGGAAGGGACTGAGAAACCCACACTGTGACACTTTGGTGGGGGACATGCTGGGATCTGAGCATTCCTGGCACTGACCACACTGCTGCTACCTGGGGCTTGTCAGAATGAGATGGGACTGGGGCCCCTTAAGGCCAGGGAATGCTCCCAGGACCCTCTACAGGGAAGCCAGGAATAGCTGGGCAGAGGGACCCTCAAAACAAAGCGCCCAAAGAGCAAGGGCCCTGAGGGAGGTGCACAGCAGGCCAGGCTGCAGCTAAGTGGGGAGTTAGCCTTGTTGGGAGGGGGCAGGTCCGTTGGGGAGGAGAGCACAGGGACTGAGCCAAATCCTGTTCCCAGAGCCTGCAGCTGGTGCCTGGTGCGGAAGTGTGCAGTGGGGGCAGGGCTTCCAGTCCCAGGGGAAAACTGCTCCTTGGTGGCTAAGGAGCAGGGGGCACTGCGAGTTGTCACTGCTCCTCCTCTTCCTCTTTCTCCACTTTCTTGGGTCTGTTCCTTGGTTTCCTCCCAGGAGTTGAAGTGGCCTTGTCTTGGTGGTGCCCTTATTCTTGCTTCCCTTTGGTTGGCCCCGAGGTCTCTTCAGAGTTGGCACTTCACTGGGTTCCTTTGAAGGCTGCTTGCGTGGCCTGCCCCGGCCTCGCTTCTCAGTCCCATTCTTTTCCTACTTGGTGGCTAGGGGCTGGCTGGACTTTGAGCCCGACTTGCTCGTTCTCCTTCTCTATGTACGGGCAGTTAAGAGTGAGTCTGGGCCTTCTTGGAGCCTCACCCACACCAGAAATGGCCCCAACTAGGAGTCCCAATTAGAAGGTAAAGACCACATTTAATTGGGGCTGGCTCACAGGTCCAGAGGTTCAGTCCATTATCATCAAGGTGGGAGCGTGGCAGCATCCAGGCAGGCATGGTGCAGGAGGAGCTGAGAGTTCTACATCTTCATCTGAAGGCTGCTAGGAGACTGACTTCCAGGCACCTACAATGAGGGTCTTAATGCCCATCCCCTACAGTGACACACCTACTCCAGCCAGTCTATATTTACTCTAACACGGCCACACCTCCAAATAGTGCCACTCCCCCGGCCAAGCATATACAAACCGTGACAGCAGTCCTCAACCTTCCCAATGCTTTTACCCATTTCCCCAACCATGAGATTATTTTTTTGTTGTTGTTGTTGCTACTGCATAACTGTAATTTTGCTGCTGTTATGAATTGTAGTGTAAATATTTTTAGTTAAAGGTTTTCCAAAGGTGTCATGACCTTTGGTTGAGAAGTATGGAGCTAAATAGGACGTACTACCTAACTCCCTCTTCCTAAGTCTCTGTGCTGCACGGGGTAACAACGCCTCTTTCCTTCTGTTCCCGTGGATGACACTTTCATTAGCTTCCAGTGAATTTAGGGAGAGTGAAAAAGTGTGGAATTCTCTATGGGTATTCCAGCACCTATGGGGCAGAACATCTACTCCATTGATATTTCTAGAGGGTGTTCTTATCTGCAGTGGGGGAAAAAAGAGCAAGCACATCTGTATTGTATGGGTGTGAGAGGCAGACTGTTTTCACTTTGCCCATTCACAAATACTAGAACTCCCTGCTTAGCCATAATGGGGACCATAATTACGCCTCATGTTGCAGAGGCAGACTGTATTCCATGTATTTTGTAGACAGGCTATGGGAATAAAAGGGATGGTAGCCATAAAGGGAAAACATGAGGGCCGGTGGCCTCAGTTCCAATGTTGATATGACTTCTGCATGTGGTTATTTTACATGAAAAAAGGAAGCCATGGAGTAAGTACTCCTTCCTTCACATTAAGATGTAGATGCTAAGAAGGTAACATGGTCTGTTTGCTCATTGTATATCAAACCCCTGAGAACAGTAGCTGGGGCTAGGGCTGAAGTGCGGCTCAGTGGCAGACGAATTGAGTAGCCTGTGAGGTCCCTTTGTTTGTAAGCAACTGGAGGGTCTCTTCCCCAGTTACAAAGTGGCAGTGCTTACAGGGAAAGAAATTGAGCCAAAAATAACAGTGAGCTCCCTGCCCAGGGACATCCTAAAAAGACACCTCTCCCCTGGAATTATCCTCTACAGTGGGAATGCACAGTGGTTCAGAATCCCAATGTGGTGTTTAGTCTCGAATCACAGTCTCCGAGATGATAATAAAAATCTTATATTTCAGAAGCAGAAATTGAAACCTCATGTGCTAGAAAGGCTCTTTGCAGAAAGACCTCCCACTGGGTCACCTCCATGGGGATTTCTGGGAGCGTGTGTCAGATTCTGACTCATGGATGTGCATGTCCATATAATTCCATTAAGCTGGTTAAAGTTCTCTTGTGGATCCCAGTGTTTTAACGATATAGATAGGGAAGATGCACTATGCCAAAAATATTTCAAATCGGCTTTAACACAATGCAGTTGTAGGCAGCTGGCTTAGCTTCTGCACAGCTGCCAGCCAACATCACACAGAGGGTGACACTTTTCCTCAATGTCATGTCTGCTATAACACATTTGTGTGATATATCAGGTAAGAGTTTTCTAGATATTGCCTTTTTTTCTTACTATCCCCAACACACACACACACACACACACACACACACACACACACACACACACACACACAAACACACAAAACTTGAGTCAGCTAGCTGTATGTCAGTGAGAGACACGGGCCCTTTACACTGTAGTCTCTAAAGTGTTCCCCTGGGTCCACCAATAAACATCTCATGCCAACGACTCCCGTGGGAAACTCTTGTGTAGATGTAGTGCCCATTTCTAAATGCCACCTTTAGAATTAGAGCTCCAGACAATAAGAGTAAACGTAAGGCCTTGCTGGATTTAGTCTCCCTCTCCCATAAGCTTTTTGTTTCCCTGTTTACTGTGCACAGGCCAAATAAACTTCCTCCACACCTGTCTCCAGTCCGCCCATCAGTCCCGTTCATGACCTCCCTCCTTTCCAGCAAACACTGTTGATTCACCAAACAGAACAACCTGGCACATATTTTTGGAGGTTTTTATTATTATTATTATTTATTTATTCCTTATATAGTCTATGTAGTGTGGGGGCAGGGTAATGCCACAACTGGCAAGAGTGAGTTCTCTCAGGAATGGAACTCAGCCCATCAAAGGCACAGTAGCTGGCTTCACCTGCTAAGCCGTCCCACTGGCCCAGATTGCTTTGTTCTTTCCGAGACAGGGGCTCATTTAGTCCAGGCTAGCCTAGAGCTCCACATGTCATCAAGAATGACCTTGAACTTCTGACCCTCTCGCCAACATCTTCTCAGGACTAAGATGACAGACATACACCACTGAGTCCTATTGCCAGGGACCAAACTCAGGGTTTCACACACTCTAAGAAAGTACTCTGCCAACTGAGCCACACCACCAGCCCATACCTTGTGTAGTCTCCACATTTCTTACATGTTTGCGCACAAAGTTTTTGAAAATTCCCCAAGCTCATACAACAAAGTTTTCTGAAATCCCATCAAGCAAAGAAACTTAAAATAATGTTATTTTGACTACCTTTTATTTGGACAAAGGACAAAGGTCCACTAAGTGGAGGTAAATATTTTCCTCATTATTTCATTATTTCCCATGCTCAAATCATCTGTTTAAAAAGGGGATGTCAGATAATTTTCCACACAGGATCCTTCCCCTCTTCCCAGCAAACCCCTTAAACCTCATGTTACTCATACCCCTGAGCTGGTAGACGGACCCGGGAGAGAAGGAGAAAATGCTGCCGTTGGCTGCTGAAATCTGCCGTGTTTGTGGGGGTTTTGTTGGCCGTACACGGCAGCACACCGGCAAAGCTGACCGTCCGTGTCTGCGGCCGTCTCTGTCCCCGGGGCCCTTTCTTCAGACCTGTAACCTGCACCTCCTGGCAGATTACACGGAGCTTTTCCCTTCTTACCCTCGTGGCCTACATTCCAGGAGATCAGGCCTGGCACATGCTCATGAATGTGGGTTTTATTTAGAAACATGACCACTTGTGACTGCCCAGTGTCATGTTAACAGACAACCAGCACCATTTGTCCACCAAGAGCATTTTCATACGTCTGGCCTAGACAAGGAGAGAGAGAGAGACTCTCCTTGCCCAGGAAGGACTGAACCTTTCACTCTGCAGAGCCGGACTTTTGCAAGTGGCAGCTTCATGGTGGTGGCAGAGGACTTTCGTGCCCTGAGGATGGCAGAGGACTGCAGTGCGGACGCAGATCTCCCAGACTGCGACTGTGATGTTTCCAGGCAGGCATCTTCTTAGTTGGGCATAGCTTTGGAGTTACGTGGGGCTCATGGAATAGACACCAGGCTCTTCAATCTGGAATGTCTTGTGCTGACGTTAAGGCGGGAGTAGCACCAGGAGACTGGAGGCCATGGACTCCAAAGAGTTCTTTGTTGGTCTGTTTGCTTGTTTCTCTATTAGGCACAGGCAGGAGGTTAGTATTTCAGTTATGTCTGGACCAAATGCATCATGCAAGGGACATGGCTCCAGTCAACAGGCTGAGACCGGAAGGAGATTGAGAAAAAGATTTTAGCAAGGCCACCACCTGCTAGCTAAAGGGTGACTTCGGACCAAACTGAAAGTCGGCTGGAGCATGTTTACAGCTTTCCAGCCAAAAGCTTTCTCTAGAGCAGATAAAAGCATGTCTCAGGCATGTGGAGGAGGATTTTGTTTCCCTGAGAGAAAATTCACTTTAGTTTGTGTTGGTCTGTCCCCGTTAGCCTTTTGCGCCTTCAAGTCTTATAAAATATGCAGATACTATAATTTAGGTCTAAAAATATTAATTATTGTTTAGTGTAAACATTGAGCTCGTGATTTACTTCATTTAGAGTAACAACACTGTTGGTGGTCTAGTGGTTAGGAGTCAGAGCTCTTCCCATAAATAGGGATTCTTATCTTAAGGTTTTGGAATATTTTTCTTGTATTATCACACTCTTTCATGGATTCACACAGGTGGGTTGTATTTACTAATAGCAGTTTTGGTTCAACTGCATTTATATCTAAACTCTATTTTGTTTGGGTTTGAGGATATACTAATTATCTGAAGGAAAGTATATATGTATATGTATATATGATATTAGATATATTAATGTATATTATATTATTACTATAAAATAAGTCTGTTTATAATTACACATATAAATGTGGTCATTTGTGTGGCAGTATTAATGTGAATGGAGAGTTAGATTCAGTAGTATGGCCCTTCTCAAGAAGGTTAAGAGACTAAGATGTGCTTTGGACCAAAAGGACACATATAAGCTATGAGGGTTTACCGATTAATCATGCTTGTTAAACCCCGCACATGTGTAGCAGATATGGGCATCGATGTTAAATTAAAATCCTGGATGCTATCCCAAGATTTCTTTCAAAGAAATAATGGAGGGAAAAAATGAGATTTTTTTTCTGTGCAAGAACAACACCTGAAAATAGCAGATTTAATAAGCCATTACAAATAAATGAGTCTTTGTGGTCCATTTTCTTCATGCTCTCCTCTGCTCCCCGCATATACATATAATGCATTACACAATTTGTAAGAAAATATACTTTTCCTGAAACTTACAAAGGACAAGCACTTAAGTGCTCACCCATTGACTTTACTAAATTTATATTAGCTTGAAAGAGGAAGTCATCCCTAATGGACGTGTCACGGTGCCCTTAAGACACTGCACACTACCCACACTGCCTTGGACCTCATTCCGTGTTTTACAGGATCTGAGGCCTTGCACTAATTCTGCTGGCCCGGTAGAGTATAATTTACTCACAGCCTGTGCTCTGGATCATTTGATCACATCTGTGAACACAGATGCATGTGCCGTGGGGGAGTATTCACACAAATGGACAATTGGATTGGATGACTTCAGCAACCCGTAAAGCTAGTCACAGGAGAGGGGAGGTAGGACATTCTTCCAGGGTCCCCACAGGACACACTTGTTGGTTCCATGCATCATTCTTCAGCCCTGCCCACTGATAATCTACAGCAGGCATTATGTTAAACTCTAGGTGGTCCGTGCTGTGACCACTCACTGCTTTTCCTGAGACCTGCAGCAGCAGACACCATAAAGCTGCCATTAACTACCCAAGTTGTCTTATAAATGACGGGAGCATGCAGGAATGATTTTTTTTTCAAAGTTCTTAAACACATTTAAAGACAGTACCCTGAAATGCCCAAGGACCAAACTTAACTTCTGCCTATAAAACTAATTAAGGAAGTCTTATACTGAGTAAAATTATAAGTTGTGATAAGCAATGTGATACATTGTTACTCTTTATCAGTAGAATAGACAATATAAACATAGATTTCTTTTCTTATGAACTCCCCCCCCAAATTAAATGTTATTGTGCATAGATATTACCATCAAATACTTGGAATCAATCACATGCACATGTGGTAGCAAGCATGTATAGCTAACCATCTTGTTTTTAAAAACAATTTATTTTGCCTTTTTTTAAAAAATTAAAACATAATTCCATCATTTCCCTACCTTTCTTCTCTCTTATCCCCTCACATGCATTTTCCTTGCTTTGTCTCAAATTTATGTTTTTTCCTTTAAGTTTGTTCACACACACACACACACACACACACGCACACACACACACATACACACATAAACATACATATATTCCTAAATACAAATACAACCTGCTCAATCAATATGCTGTTACAATTATGTATCTGATTCCAGGGCTAACTACTTAGTATTGAATAACCAATTGAGGTTGGGGGTTCACCCTTAAACAAGATCTGAGCAAGGAAGAGACCAGTGAACAGGGGAACATGGGAAAAGAAAATACCATGGCACCTCAGGTCTAGACAAAAAACTACAGGTAACTAAAGAATGCCCAGAGCAGGATGGAAATCCTTTAAAAAACATGCGTGTGAGGTTGACACTGGGGTCTAGTCCCAAGGAGAAGATGTAACTGTACCATCAGGATTAGTTTCCTTTGAGACGAACACTCTGATTTGTTGACATAGCGATGGTAGACAAACGAAACGGCTTCAATAAGTTCTAAGGAACTAAAAATAAATCAATATTCTAAAAATACCGCAATGAGGAAATATTTCCCCCAGAGCAGTGGCTTTCGGCCCGAGGAACAGAATCCTGAGGTGGGCGTGGAAGGAGCCGAGAGCGGCAGCAAGTAGGCTGAAAGCATCTTGGGGTGATTCTATGTTCCACCTAGAGAGCAACTTATGTTATATAGATGGGGCAGCCAAGTGTAAGCTGTGAATCACAGAACACTCTATTGAAGATCTGCTTTTACATTTCCAGCATCCTGTAGTCTTAGACATCATGTGGCTCTTGACATTTTTTTTTTTCAAGAAGATACGTTTTCAGCGAGGCCACTTTGACATTGAAGCATTTTCTTTATCTGGTTATCTAATGACTTATAGGAAGAGCAGTTCCTGTAAATTCTTCGTGTTTTCCAAACCAGGAGGTGGTCTATGCAGAGAACTGAACTTTATTAAAAAAAGAGAGAGTCGTGACAAAAATCTCTGGTTGTGCCCTCACCACGGCCATCAGTCTGTGATGTGAATCGAGACCCTAAACATGGACAGGAAATCTTAATCAATACTTATTATGTGATAAATATAAAGTTAAAACAGTCTCTTCCCACCCCAACTTCCTGTTCATGCTCTGCCCACCCGGAGGAAGTTGATTCAAGACTGTCTCAACAGATGCCCTTGGCATCTTCTCTCTACCCTTGCTTTGATATTATTCCGCATCTGTCTGTTTCTGCCCCTTTTCCTCTGTATTGGATTCTTCCTCTACATCTAAGAGCATCATATGGTTATTTCCCGCGATGAACTCTGTTTGTTTACGAGGCTTTTTAAAACAAAATAGATTTGTGTAGATGGTCCATGGCTCCTGTCTTCATCCTTACTGCTTACTTTTGTCAAGTCGTTAATTACCAGGACTGAAAAGAGGGGCTTCAGGGTCTATGGATTGTAGTATGATTATTTGTTACATTAAAGCTTAGCATCCACTTATTAGTGAGTACATATCATGTTTGTCTTTCTGGGTCTGGGTTACCTCCCTCCGGTTGATTTATTTTTTTTTTCTAGTTCCATCCATTTGCCTGCACATTTCATGATGACATTTTTGACAGCTCAGTAATATTCCACTGAGTAAATACACCACATTTTCTTTATTCATTCTTCAGTGGAGGGACATCTAGGCTGTCTCCAGTTTCTGATTATTATTAATAAAACTGCTCTGAACAAAGTTGAGCAAATGTCTTTGTGGTCGTCATGGAGCCTATTTGGGGTCTGAGCTAGGTGCTCTGCATGTATGTTATGGTCGTATGTTTGCTCTTGGAACCCTTTATCTGCTCCTAAGTTGCCTCTTCAAGTCTTGATGTGAGTTTGTGCATAGTCTTCTTATGACTTTGGATGCTGTGTTCAGTTCATAGCTATGGGAGGCCTGCTCTTTTCTGATGGGAAATGAGGAAAAGGTACATCTGGGAGAGAGGGGGATTGCTGGGGTGGAAGAACTGGAGGCCCGGGGGAGGGGAAACTGTGGTCAGGATATTATATATGTGAGTGAATAAATGAAAGAGGGGGGAGGGAGAGAGAGGGGTGGGGAGGGAGGGAGAGAGAGGGAATGAGAGTGTGTGTGTTCCAGTGGTTAAGAGTTTTTCCAGCTCTTCCAGAGGACCTGGGTTTGATTCTCAACACCCACATAGGGCAGCTCACAACCACCTCTAACTCCTATGTACATATAGTACACAGAAACTCACATAGGCACAAGCATCAGTGAAACTAAATAAATAATTGCCCTTTAACACAGTCAATTACAGCTCCTACCGTAATCATCCTAGATAGCCTGAATGATCATTTTGTAACGTGTAACGGCATACTCACTCAGGGCTTGCAGAGCCATTCTAACTATTACACACTGGATCCTCTCTTTGGTCCTCTTCAGGTGGTTTACAATACTCTATAGGCAGAGCAGTGGTTCCCAAATGTCAGCCTTTGTAAGAACCACATTTGTTTCAATAGCTAGCGCTATGGCCTCAACCCTGGAGGTTCAGACTCTATAGGACAGATGAGAGACAAACCTAGGATGAGCACCTGCTAGAACTGACTTGATTCTCATTTCTGATTATCTTGGTCTTCCACCTTCTTAAAAAAAACATTCTGTTATATGTACATATGCATGTGTGTGGAGGAGGGGCAGAAACCTCTCTGTAACACTGGAATTTACAGGCACAGGTTAACCTTTTCTGTGCTGAGGATCAGAATTCAGGTCACATGACTGACTGAGCCATCTTTCCACCACCTGAATGCTAGGGCAGCGAGGGGAAGATGGGATAGGGGGTTTTGGAGGGGAAACGGGAAGTGGGATAACATTTGAAATGTAGATAAGTAAACTAGCCAATAAAATTACAGGAAAAAAAAAAAAGAAATCTAAAAAAATTCCTTTCTTCTTAACCAATACCCATCCATAGCTTCCATTCTATACCTACCAATTTAGTCAATGGTATAATCTCCCCCCTCACTTGTAGACATTAGAAGTGCATTTCTGTATGTTTCTGGGAGGTACCCTGCCAGACTGTTTCTTCCTGAGGTGTAAATTGTATTATTTGTGGAACCAAGTTCTCTGAAGGTGGTGAGGTTACTGTAATATTACATTGGGTGTAATAGTTCTGAATAGCTGCTGAATGTTCTCCTTCACCGAGCTCTCCGTTAACCTACTTATTTAAACATGATCGATCCTTGTGTGATCTCTAAGGTCCCATTTTCTATAATGAGGAAACAAGACCCACACAAGCAGAGTCACACTGCCAATAAGGAACTGAGCCAGGACAGACCGGGGCAATGTGGTTTTAGGCACAGCATTCACTTCTGCACACGAGGGTAACTTGACCAATGCTTTTCACCGTCTCACCCGATCTCTGCCTGCAGGGTGAAGAAGCTAAAGGAGACCCTGGTAGCTGTTCAGCAGCTGGATAAGAACATGGGCAACCTGAAGACTTGGCTGGCCCACATGGAGTCAGAGCTGGCCAAGCCCATAGTCTACGATTCTTGTAACTCCGAAGAAATACAGAGAAAGCTGAGTGAGCAGCAGGTAGGACGGGAAAGAGATTGCTATGCTGTGCAGCCCGTGTTCTCTTGGCCAGGATAACTGGGGGTGGGGGGGGGGGACACAAGACATTGACCTTGGATTGAAGATCAAAAGGAAGTTAGGTCAACTTACGATGGGGAAGTGTTGAGTAGGAAAGACTTGGGGACAAATAGGTTTTGTATCACTGCAGAATTGACTCTTGAAAGACATCTGTGCCGTACACATGTCATTGGTTTTCCAGGAAGCAATCTAACATAGCAAAGGGGTTATGGTAGCCAAGCCATCAGCCGATTGCTTCTTTCTCCCAATGTAGACTTAGAATCCCAGACTTTCTGTAGGTTGTTCAGAGAAAGACTATGATGCAGCTCGAGGACTTTTAGATCCTAATCAGTTCTATCCTGTGAGGAGGACTGTGTGATCTTCAGACAGCACATGGTTATGTCATACACCTCCATGGTTACAGTTGGGTAGCACAACCTGCTGACATAGAATGCAAAGAAAAGGAGGATGTGCCCGAGAAAGAGAGCAGAGAGGGACTTTTATTTCCGCTATACCTTGCTGAGTTTTAGTAAGAGTATCAGACTTTGGTTGCCATCCCTGACTGTGTTAGGGTATGACTTTATTGTCACTGAGAATTTTTATACCATGGTAATCAGGTTGTTTGCCTTAAAAAAAATCAAAAACAAAAATACTTTGTAAATCCTATAAGATAATTAACACACTTCATTTTTTTGGAAGGAATCAATGAGGTGACAGTCCTTACTGATGCTGTGTAGATGTATTGGTTAGGGCTGGGCTCTACATCTCTGCATTAGATGAACATAGTTCATTTTTACAACACTGTGTACTAGTTAGAACAGATGTTTAAGTGCAGCCGTAGATATGGGGTTTAATATTTAGTCTGTTGATCTTTGACCATGTCATTCAAGAATGAACTGACTCTTGGTGTGAGGTTTTATACTAAAATGATCATCGCTTTAAAACTGTTTTGCTGAGATAGTTTTCGTTTTCATAAGATTAGTGTCCTCTGCGAGTTGTGTTTGACATTTTGATGATTGCACTGAGAGGGCCATTGCTTATTAATTAATTAAAGTGTTAATAAAAAAATCATGAATGGACAGTACACAGTTTCAGATCATAAATATCTGATATAAATGCCCAGGAACTTTGGAAACACAGAAAACCAGCACAGACCTTTCACACCAGGCATTGTCATAACAGATAAACAGAATATGGATGAAACTTAATACTGAATCAAAATAGGGCATCTGATCTCTCTCCCAGCATGCTCCAGGACCAGGAAACAATAGCCCATGGCCACACCAAGGCTGAGAATGTTGTTTGGTGGTGTGTGGTTGCAGACTCTCTCTCGCTTCATATACACAAATTTACCTCTGATCTATGCGTTTCCAGGGAGTTAATGATAAGAAGGCTGCCTGCACAAACGAGCAGGGTGATAGGAAAAAAATAGTGTTCAGCTTAGGAGGAAAAGACTTGCAATGTTACTGATAAAATGCTGTGTCTGTGCCTTTAGTAAGACAAGGAGAGAGAAGCAGGTAGAGCTCTGTGAGTTCAAGTGAGTTCTGAGTCAGCAGGACTCTGTCTTAAATAAATAAGGAAGGGAGAAAGGAAGGGAGGGAGGGAGAGAGAGATAGAAAGAGAGGGAGAGAGAGGGAAGGAGGGAGGGCAAAATAAAGAAGCAAACAAACAAAGTTCTAGGAACTTGCGGGCAGCCAAGTCAATGTGGAATTATGAGAGCAATAAGAATTCTGGGAAAATTTACAAATTACTTTTTAAAAATAAGGAATATATGTTAAGAGCCCACAACAAGTTGGACAAAGGGTTTGGAAATGTAACCAATGAAGTTCTTCCCCCCACTCCCAAGAGAAAGAAGAGATTTGTTAAGGAAAACCAAGAAAAAATATCCTAGAGTAGGAAGGGTACTAGGGATGCAGAGGACCCTACAGCTCCCATTTTAACAGCAGAATAATTGGAGCAAGATGAACTCCTAAAGCTTATACTAGCCATCTTTCCATCACTGTGGAAAAGCATCTATGGTTGCCAACTTCCAGGAAGGCAGGCTTTATTTTGCCTGAAGGTTTTGGGGATCTCAGTCTATAATCAGATGACTCTGTTGCTGTGGGACTTTGGAAGCACTATGGCCTTGAGCTAGAAAGTGAGTACAGAACTGTGGGCTCTTTGTTGCCAAGATGCTCAAAAGACGCTAAAAGATGCTCAAGATGGGATCTCAAATCCTTTACAAGGATAGGCCCCCAGGGATGTAACTTCTTCACCAAGACCCTGTCTACTAGAGGTCCTGCTGTCTCCTCATACTATCGAAGGTGGGTGATCAAGCCTTTGACATGTGGGTCTTTGAAGAACATTCTAGAACCATATAGTAAAGCCCAAGGGGAGAATAATGGATAGTTTTGATTCACATTCTATGCATTTAACATGAGTTCATATGTTGGGGTTGGATAAAATCCAGTTTCCTGCTTTTGATCAAAAAAAAACTTTCTATTTCTGTCCTACACTTAAAATTGTGCTCCAAGGAAAGTAGTGATGATCTCATTTATGAAAGGGAGCATTGTTTCTTAAGCCACAGTACCTCTCGATGTTTTCCTGTGCACTTGTAGATCTGTGAAGTTTAAAATATCAATTCTGAGGTGGGAGCTGCTCATAGGTGCATATACACTGATCCAATGAGTGTGATGTATCAGTGAGGCCCAGGGAAAAGATTCATTCCCTCTCTCTCTTTCTCTCTCTCTCCCTCTTTTTTGTCTCCCTGGACTCCTCCTTTGTGTGTGTGTGTGTGTGTGTGTGTGTACACTCAGGCATATTTGTTCCATAATATACATATGGAGGGTTAGTTGTCATTTCCTACCTTGTTTGACACAGGGCCTCTTGTTGCTTACTACGATATACATCATGTTAGCAGGCCACAGGCTTCTGGAGATGCTCTCCCTGTTTCCGCCTCCCACCTTGTCTTACCTCCGGCATTGTAGGTTCACGCTACCTGTAATATCTGGCTTTCCATGCCTTCAAATGAGGTTATCACGGTGGTGTGACAGGCACTTTCTATTGAGCAGGCCCCATAACCCAACCCAAGATTCATTTTTATCACTCATTACTAAAGACAGTTCTACTTTGAGTGTAGTTTGTGTGGGTGTGCGCGTGTGTTTGTCTACAGATATGGACAGAGGTCAGAAGGAAGCATTGGGTCTCTTCGAGCTAAAGTTTCAGGCATCTGTGGACCTCCCAGTGTAGGTAATGGGAAAGTGAACTACCGTCCAGTATGACGTATCAGCGTGAGCATGGCTGGAGTTCCCTCATCCACAGACACAGACTTTACAATAAAGTACACTTTGATCCCCCGCAGGAGCTTCAGAGAGACATCGAGAAACACAGCACAGGCGTCGCCTCGGTCCTTAACCTGTGTGAGGTCCTGCTCCATGACTGTGATGCCTGCTCCACCGACGCCGAGTGCGACTCCATCCAGCAGGCCACTCGCAACCTGGACCGGCGCTGGAGGAACATCTGTGCAATGTCCATGGAGAGGAGACTCAAGTGAGCTGGGATGGGAAGTTACAGACAGAACCAGCACAACAGCAAAACACACAAACAGACAAAACCCCCAACCAACAAAGCTCCGTCCATCTTTCCGTTCACTGTATCCACTGGTCGCTGTTTTTCATTGGTTACAAAGTCCAAAGATAGCCTTGACTTCCCCAAATTTACCCCTACCTACATATAATTGCAAATATAACTAGGCATAGAGGTAACAAGACAGTTTATATTGGAACCAATAGCTTAAATATTACACAGAAAGATTAAAATCTTCCCTTGCAAAAATAAGTATAACTTTATTGAGTTTGTTCTCACAGATAGGCAACTTTTTAAATTAAATTCTATTCTTCATGCTATCAAAGGAAATAATCCATGCTCAAAAGAGATACATATTTCATGTTGTCTCTGGGTCTGGATTTAGAAATTTGGATTTAAATGTACAGATAACACATATACATCTAGACTTAAATGTATAGATAGCATGCACGTTTAGACATAGGAGAGAAAAGTCACAAGGGTACTACTAAGAGAAAAGAAAGAACTCTAGAAGGGATGGAGAAGGGGTGTAGGGGGAGGATGGAGGAAGAATGGGGGAGGGGGAACAGGAGAGGAAGTATTTGGGAGAGAAGGGGGACAGCAGCATGTGAGAGGGCCATGGGGGAGCAAATAAAAAGCCTGGAGTTACCCATGCACAAAGATGAACATTACAATGAGACCTATTGCTTTCTGCACTACATCTGGTAAATAGTAAACACCTTTAAGCCCTTTGAAAATGCCACTGGCAAAGTCTCAATGGCTTGAACCTCAGGGACCTAAAACCCAAAAGTGTGCTGACCTTTGGTTCAGTCCTAAAAGCTCCATGTCTGCCTGTCCAGGTTAACTCTTATCACTCTGAGTCTGATGTTGGCCTTAAAGGAAAATCTGCACCTTCACTTTTGTTTAAGGGTGCACTGGCCCGAACACAGTGTCTATATGTAGGGTTTCTAACTGTCCATGCTGGCACCAGGGCTGCTTGTGTCCTGTGTTTTAACATCCAGTTTGACCAACCCCAAATTCAAAGCTGCAGGGCATCTCTTGACACCAACAGCTGTTTTCTTTCAGCTCCCACAGTTGTCTCTCTCTTTCCCTGGGGGGCTCTCGGTCAAAGCTGTTACTGTTCTGCACAGCAGTTGCTTGTTCATGTACCCTTAATCCCATTGAGGGCATCAGACAGAGTTTTTGAACATGAACCATTTTAACAGCGGGGGGTGTATTCTTCCATCTCCCACTTCAGAATCGAAGAGACCTGGCGCCTGTGGCAGAAGTTTCTGGATGACTATTCTCGTTTCGAAGACTGGCTGGCAATTTCAGAAAGGACGGCTGCATTCCCCAGTTCCTCTGGGGTGCTCTATACAGTTGCCAAGGAGGAGCTGAAGAAGTTTGAGGTGACTCAGGCTGCCAAATATCCAGCTGCTCACTGTGTCGTGACACTGGCCAGTTGGTAGCTGATGCCACAGAGCAAGAGCATGAACCAATGTGGCACATGTTATCTGCTCAAGTAGCCAGGGAATGGCCTGTAGCCAAAGGTAGCATTCCTCATGAGCAGACAAAGAACTGTGACGATTTTAATGGAAAATTATCAGAATTACAAGTAAGATAGTAATAAATAAAAGTGTTAACAGCTTCTCATAATCCCAGCACTCAGGAGGTCAGGTCAGGAGGATCTCAAATGGAAGGCTAGCCTGGGCTACAGAGTAATATCTTGTCTGGATAAGGAAAAACAGCAAAGAAAGAAGAGAGAGGAAAGGAAAGGAATTCTCTTGGGAAACAAGGCTCATAATTCTCCCTAAGCTCCACGGCATTATTCCTATTTCAGAATTCTTCATCTATGTCCTCTAAGATTAAAATATGGTTATTTCTATAATATGAGAACTTACCTTTAAATATATTCTCTCAGTTCTTTCAACCTAGCTAGAGTGTGTCTAGGTATGCATTGTGGGAAGACCAGCAAGAGTCAGGAAGAGAGGAAGGCTGGGCACAGTAGAGATGGGCAGGGGGGACAAGGAGAGCAGAGCACATTATGTACAGTAATGTACCCTGTATGCTAGCTCAAAGAATTAAATAATCAAATACATAGGAGTGATGTTGATCATTATAACATATGGCTGGCCCCAGAATTAGCCAAAACATTATCCGTGTGGCCTTCTAATAGAGCAGAAGAGACCAGTACTGTTCTTGAGTCATGGAGACGTTTCAATTACCAAGAGATGAAAATAGCAATGGGTAATTCCATTTGGGGAAGGGATCATTAAATCACCCTATCACAGGTTCAAGTCTACGCTGTGACTCTGTGACAACCTGAACTCATAGACACATAGACGTTGTTGTAGATAGAGCAAACCATTCTACACACACGTGTGTGTCTGTGTACTCCCTGTAAATGATCCTGACATGTTCTAGATAGCCCTTACTTTTGCCCCATTGGTAATTTGTCCTTACCCCTCCTCAAAACATTTATAAATGAAACTAACATTTTGTCTAAATTCATAAAGGACTCAATTTTCTCCACTGATCAGTGAACCAAGCCTTGAGCTATTGGGGGAAAACATAATGAAATTTCTTCTCATTCTTGTCTGACTTAACAGATCTGAATCTTTGATGGAGAACTCTCTGAGTGTAGTAGTGTTTGGTGGTATGTGAATAAGTAAAAGCGATTCTGAACTATTAAGCAAGATCACTACTAAATCCAGAGAGAGAAAATGCCTCTGTAAAAAGCTTTCTCTAAGGGGCTGGAGAGATGGCTCAGTGGTTAAGAGCACTGACGACTCTTCCAGAGGTCCTGAGTTCAAATCCCAGCAACCACATGGTGGCTCACAGCCATATGTAATGGAATTTGATGCCATCTTCTGGTGTGTCTGAAGACAATCATTCATCACACACACACTCTCTCCAAAAAAAAAGTTTTCTCTAGCAAAAAGCCATCATAAAATGCCAGAGAATCCAGGTCACTCCGGTGCTGGAGGAAGTGACCTCGCCCTGTGTCTTGTAGCGCTCTGCTTTGTAAAGGTTAAAACCTGTCCTAATTGGCTTATAGCACAAAGCAGATTATATAGGATCATTCTTGACGCTATTTTGGACTCAGATGGCCAGCACTGAAATCATTGATTTTTTTTTTTAAACCAAGTATCATTATCCTTACACTTAATTTTCTTGCAGACAGAAAATGTCACAGAAACAAAATTCTGCTTAAGGATCATTGATTAAATCGAACAAATGTTTGGAAAGACATTGGGTACTCTAGGAGGCCGGCCCTGCGTGCCCTACTGTCACCTGAGTGGACAGATCTGTGTTCTGATGTACTGTAACAAGCAAAGTTGAGCCTCCTTTAGCACCTCCTAATTTCTTTAGAACTGAAGATACCCTGTGGGGATGGGTGCTCTGAAAGCAGCTCCCAGAAGACAAATCATTTCTAGGACAGGGGTGCCGTCCTGTGAAAATTGAAAAGAGCCAAACCGTGCAGAAGTGTGAGGTGCACATAAAGTCAACACAGTGAACCATTTCTAACATTTGGGTTGGGAGCTGGGCAAAAAGTCAGCCACCAAACATGGCGCATGCATTTAGAATGAAGCTGTGTTTTATGTGTGTGGTTGGTTAGTGCTGGGCCCTGCAGCAGGGAGAGTAGAGAGTTCTAGCCTCTGCACAATTCCAGCTCCATGCCACATCCTCGAGAGCAGAACATCTATGCTCTGTGCCAGGATAACAACTCTGGCATCTCTTATGAAAGCTGACCAATTCATCAGCAGAGAAGAAAGGACCTTCTTTAAACTGCTGTGTCTTTTTTTTTTTTTTAATGGAAAGTTACTTGTGTTTTATACTAAACTGATTTTCTTAAAAGCAGGGTTAACAGCTTACATTAGAGGCACTTCTGCAAAAGATGGTTTTAGTTTCGTCCCTAATGGACACCAGGATTGAGGTGATGTCTGCGTTTTGAAGAAATTGCATATTCTACAAATGCACAGTGACATTTTATATATCACCCTCTCAGTATGGACACATACATCATGAGAACACTTCAGTCTAACACCTAAACAGATGTATATGCTCTTGTGGTTTCTTAGATTGGAAAATGTGTTTCCCGGTTATTACTTATTTCATGTTTTCTTTTGTTTTTCAAAGCAGGGATTCTTATAGCCCAGGGTAACATGGATTTTAATAAACTCTGTCAATTATTAATATGACCTAGCCAGCCCCCTCCCCTGATAATGGAGTCAGAATCCTAAGGATTTATTTATTTAGCTTTGAGCAATTACTGGAGGATATCCCCTAATCTAATTTTCTAATGGCTAAACTGGCTACTTCCCCAACTCTGCTCCCCAAATCCTTGCTGTCTGAGTCTTTCCAGTTATGTCTGCTTCATCAGTCTATCCTGGGAGGCATTTCATTCGAACACATGCTGATGGTCCAGCATGCATGGGAATTCACTCACACTGAGTGAGGCAGCCAGATCTTGGGGTATAGAATTTAGTATTTGAATACACAGCAGTGCCAGACCAAACCCCAACAGCCCAGGCTGGCTTTCAGTTCCCTAGGTAGCCTAGGATAACCCTGAACTTCTGATTCTGATGCTCCAACCTCCAGAGTACTGGGATTACAGATTTGTGCCACCACACTCGGCTTAGTTTTATCAATCAGTTTTATTAAACAATTTATTAATCATGTTTAAAACTACATTATGTATGTCTACATGCATGCACATTCCACACGTGATGTTTTGTGTCCATATCAATATACAAAAACAGTTGTGTACATTTTGCTTTTTTTTAATGTGTTCATTTATAAATACAATTGTTCCTTACAGTTCTGTGATTTCTTGCTGGCTCTTAGTCGATCCGCCCGGGTCTGTGATAGGGTGACTTCTGTGCCCCCTGACTATGCAGTATAAAAACCAAGAGACATAATAACCCTTTGAGTTAGGACCTGCAAGGATCTCCCACACTGATTCACTTCCCTGTGGCTTCAGTCTTTCCAGCGGCAGGTCCACGAGAGCCTGACCCAGCTAGAGCTCATCAACAAACAGTACCGGCGCCTGGCTAGAGAGAATCGCACCGACTCGGCCTGCAGCCTCAGACAGATGGTCCACGGAGGCAACCAGAGATGGGATGACCTACAGAAGCGTGTCACCTCCATCTTACGCAGGCTCAAGGTTCACATTAAGCCTCATCTCCTAATTTACAGACTAGAGTCCTGACTAGTGAGATATGTTCTTGGGGACAGTGGGAGTTAGGATGGCAGGAGGCAGAGGAGGGGCAGGTGACATGAGGACAGTTTAGGGTGCCCCATGCTTGTGAGGAAGTGACTTCCCAGAAGGTTGCAGTTCGCTGGGCACTATCAGTGTGTGACTGTGGACATTTTAATTCCTAGTATCATCCTCTTCCTTGCAGCATTTCATTAGCCAGCGTGAAGAGTTTGAGACTGCGCGGGACAGCATTCTCGTGTGGCTCACAGAGATGGACCTGCAGCTCACCAATATTGAACATTTCTCTGAGTGTGACGTTCAAGCCAAAATAAAGCAGCTCAAGGTAATGAGTCAGTTCTTCTGCAACTTGTCAGTGCGGAAGAATGCTGCGAGGAGAGGATTTGCAGACCCTTTTGTGTGGAGTTTGAAAACTTAGTTCTTTGTGAGCAGGAAAATAACCAGAAGATACTAAGCATATGTAATTTGGGGAGGTGTTTTTGTTTTCCTTTTTTAAAAATTTTTTTGAGACAGGATCTTTCTCTTTGTAGCCCTGGCTGCCCTGGAACTCACTCTGTAGACCAGGCTAGCCTTGAACTCAGGAGCTCTGAGTTCAAGTGCTGGGATTAAAGGTGTAAGCCTGGCAATGTTTCCTCTAATCCACAATCAACATAAACACTTTGAAGGTATCAACTTGGCTGTCAGTGTTAAGAATTTCTGTTGTCATTGTTTAATATATTACTTATTTCCAAGGTCTAAGAGAATTTAGGTGGCCCCAATTTCCGGGGGGAAAGAAGGGGCAACTATTATCTGCTTTCATTTTAAAAACTACTTTCATTTTTTGTATGTGTGTAGCAGGACTCAGGGAAGTCCATATGCGACTATGTTCACACCGAGGCCGGAGACTAGTTTATAGTTGGTTCTCTCCTTCCATTATGTGGGTTCCAGGAATAAAGTTCCCATCTGTCCTCACCTTTGGTGGCAAGCACCTTTACCTGTTGAGCCATCTTGCTGGCTCACAATGCTGCGTTCCTATTTGGGGATTTTATTCCACATGGTCTATGTTTTTTGGAGGCTAAGTTAATTTTAAATGCATGCTTTACCGTTCGCTACACAATTCAGACACAGTGCCAGCTAGAGACCATCATAGAAGAGATGTGCAAAAAGGGAGTGTCAATCTTTATCATTTTTGGGACAGTTTCTGACATTTTAACCCCAGTATAATCTTGGATATGTGGAGAATCGTATGTCCTTGCAGTGCTCTGGAGAGTGAGACAGGAGGATTGCTAAGACTGGAGGTCAGCCTTGACTGGATAGTGAGTTCCAGTCTAGTATGGACCATATTATGAGAACCTGCTTCAAACTAAAGCAGAACAAAACTAAAAAATAGATGGTAAAGTGATACACTTCTGTAATCCCAGAACTTGGGACTTAGAGGCAGGAGGATAAGGAGTTTAAGATCGTATTTCTCTATATAGCAAGTTTGAGATTGGCCTATGATACATGAGACCCTGTCTCAGAAAACCAACAAAATAGTGTGGTTTTGTTTGTTTGTTTGTTTGTTTATGTGCTTGTGCTGAGAATCGAACCCAGGATATCATACATGTTAAGTATAAATTATCTTGATCATCTCCTGTAATACTCCAGTGTTGTGGCTTTTGTTTTGTTTTTTTGTTCTTTTGTTTTGTTTTTGCTTGCTTGCTTGTCTCTCTCTCTCTCTCTCTCTCTCTCTCTCTCTCTCTCTCTCTCTCTCTCTCTTTTTTTTTTTTAGGAATACTTTTTTTGGGGGTGGGGAGTGGGAAGGTTTGTAGAGCTATAATTTAGAAAGTTGAAAAAAAAAGTTAAACTAAACTCCTAGAGAAAACTTTCTTGAGTGCCAAGGGTGGACCTGCTCAAATGCCTGATGCCCCTTTTGTCAGCTGCTCAGTCTGTGAGTAGTAGGAATACTTTTAATGCCTGTGGTACCTTGAATAAGACTGGCCCCCATAGGCTCATTTATTTGAATACTTCATCAGGAAGCAAAAACATTTGAAAGGACTAGATGGATTAGAAAGTCTGGCTTTGTTGGAGTGGGTGTGGCCTTGTTGGAGAAAGTGTGTCACTGTGGGTGTGGGCTTTGAGGTTTCAAAAGCCTACACCAGACCCAGGCTTTCTCGCTTGACCTGCAGATCAGAGAATAGCTGATAACCTCCAGCACCATGCGTGTTAACTACGCTCCTAGCTGTGATGGTAACTGTCTCAGCTTAAAACTACAAACAAGCCCCCAGCTAAAGACTTTGTTTGAAGAGAATTACCTTGGTCATGGTACTAGAAACTGTAATATCTAAGACAGTGCCCCAAACATTTTGGTTTTTATGATGAAACAAAGGAAATTACCCTCAACAATACCTTATTAAGATGGGATAAATTGCAAAATCATATAGACTCTAATTCTCTACCCAGTGCTTTGCCCCGCCCCTCCCTACACAACTGTCTCAGTACATCCCACAAGCAAATCAGTATTTGAACACGTCACTGAGACATTTCTACCGATTGGCATTTGGAACTTTTCCTTTTAGATTCTGGAAGAATCTTGCAGTCATTGCTAACCTCCATTTTCTTTGCAGTCTTTTCTCATTAGTGGACAATCTAAACTCTCCCAGGGCTTATTCTTGGACTGAATGAGCATTTATCACTTGAAGCTTGTCCCCCATGATATCTGATTTTGAAACGATATAGTCTTCAGAATAATCTTTCGCAGCTCCCTCTCTTTTCAGACCAGCATTCCTTTATGCTTTGTCGCTTACATCCCAAGACAACAAAAGAATCAAGAGAATCTGTGACCCTCCCCCTTAGTGACATGGGATGCATATTATGTGGAATAAAGAAAAATGTTCATATTACACCATGATTTTTACCACTATTAATGTCATGATGGTTGTTAATATTTCTGTCACTCTCCATCTGCACTGTGGCAGTACATTTTTATTACTAAAGGCTCTATTCTGATGTTTTCATATCCGACTCCCCTCCTGTCTTACCTTGATAATTTACTTTAGAAAAGAACTGTTCTTTGTCTTACCTTTGTGTGCGGTAAGTCGCGTGTCCCCCTGTGTCGTCTTTCTGACACTGAGAGAAATGCGTACCTTACCAAGACATCGTTTTTAAGCCGTGTAAAAATCCACATTGGTGTTTGCACCCTTAGGCTTTCCAACAGGAGATCTCACTGAACCACAACAAGATCGAACAGATCCTCGCACAGGGCGAGCAGCTGATAGAGAAGAGCGAGCCTTTGGATGCCGCCGTCATCGAGGAGGAACTGGATGAACTCCGGCGCTACTGCCAGGAGGTCTTTGGACGGGTAGAAAGATACCACAAGAAACTGATCCGCCTGCCCGTAAGCGGTTCTCGTTTCTTTCTCACTGACTGCAGAGAACTAGCCGTACAGAATTAGTTACTGTAGCAGTCACCAGTTCAGAGTCTAGAAGAATGTCTGTGTTTGTTCTGCATAACCTTTGACACGTTGCCTTGCCTCCCTCGCCTCAGTTTCCCCAACTTTCAAATGGACTTATTCATAGTCACTACCGTGTAGGGAGAGCTGTTTTTTTTTGTTCATTTGCTGAGTGACCATGTATTCGTATAACGACTCAGGTCAGTTATGTGGCGTTATTCTTCTATGGGAGATGAGGTGGCTTTGAGAGGAAGTGAGATGGAGTAAGACGAGCAGTCGCTCAGCTCGTGAGATTATTTTTGAATGAGTCACCCCCTTCCATTTTTTTTTCCTACTTGCCCCACTGTTTTATCTTATCAACAGTGAGTGCTGTTGTGAATCCAGACAGTTGGAAATTTCCTGGGATTACAAACATGTTTCATGTCTGGCATGCAGGCTCAAAAGGATAATGTGCCACTGTGTGCTGGTTGAGTTGGAGGCATGCTACTTGGTCCATTATTTATATAATTTAAATTATTTTTTAATTTAATAGTAGTTAATTTCCTATAATGGTTCCTTGGAGTAGGTTTTAATATATTCTCACTTTACCTGTGATAAAACTCACACAGAAACACATGAATCCATGTGGTGCTTTGAAAGTAATCAGGGAAGTTCTTCTGTATTTGTTGATAAAGTGGTCAGCAGGATGCGCTGGCATTTGCTGAAGGTCTTGCCTGTCTGGAGTAAGAGGCAGATCCCATTCTTGCAGTAACAGAGTTGTGACTTCCCTTTTAGCTACCAGATGACCATGACCTCTCGGACCGAGAGCTAGATCTCGAAGACTCCACGGCTCTTTCAGACCTACAGTGGCAGGACCCCTCTGCAGATGGCATACCCTCCCCACAGCCTTCTTCCAACCCCTCCCTCTCCCTTCCTCAGCCCCTCCGGAGTGAGCGGTCAGGGCGAGATACCCCAGCCAGCGTGGACTCCATCCCCCTGGAATGGGACCATGATTATGACCTCAGTCGAGACCTGGAGTCAGCATCTCGAACTCTGCCCTCAGAAGATGAAGAAGGCGAGGAAGACAAGGAATTCTACCTCAGGGCAGCTGTTGGCATGTCAGGTAGGAGAGAAAACTTCCTGTTGGGGATCCATGTGAGGGACGTACCAGATATCTGGAGTCACCTACCCTGAAAGTTATAAGCACCGTATGTACACATGGGCACAGAGGGACATTATACCTGTTCCAGGGCTGGGTAGAGACCTTTGTGTGGGACTAGAAGGATAATGATGAGTCTGTGAGGTGAACTTAGCAGTGAGCAGAGGAAAGAGGAGAAGAGTCCTCAGGTAATCCACCTTGGTGCTGTGAGTCATCTGAAGTTTGTCAAGAATAAAATTGTGCTGGATAGTCTACAGTGGGCACAATGGAATATGGTAAAGTGAATAAGGGACTGGCCCTGAAGTGACCAGTTCACCATAGAAAGAGGTACATAGGCATCCACTGGAAGACTAAAGGAGAGAAGTGACCAAATGTATATTTTCAGCTTATCTGCAGAGAGCTCAGATGAGTGTCATGTATGAGCATAGATAAGAATCTGTACGCCTGAATTTGGAAAAGAGCACCTGCATGGGGTGATACATCATGAATTCCCCCTCCCCCTCCCGTACCAGATGATTGGAAAGAGGTGGAGGTGACTCTGGGTTAGGCATTGAAGTGGAAAATGAAGGTGGTCCTCGGCCAAGATGACACATGGCATGCATGGATGAGGGGGAGAGTTCTGAAATAGGGAGGTGCAGACATTAGTTGCACCCATTCCTATTTTGAGGTATTTACAGAGCTCCCGGAGCCTACAGTTTAGAAATAGATGCATGGGGTCTAGGTGCATATCTGCAGATGCACATTAGGTAGGGATTCTCCTGTGCAAAACTAGGAATTCTCTGAGTGCACAGGGGAAATGAGGCAACTAAAGCATCCTGAGAAAAACAGGAAGAAGAACAACAAAACAGCATCACATTTAGTGAGTGGGGGGTGGGGAGAGACTGAGAAAAGAAGGCAAACAAAAGCGATGAATGGTCAGAGGACAGCACAGTCCTTGCTGTGTATCATGTGGCCCCCAGCCACACATGGCTAGTAGTAGGCCATGAAGTAGGGCTGTCCTAGCGGAGGTTGATTATAGACAGAAAATGTATTTATATGCATGGGCCACTTTCCAAGACACTGTACAAAGGCTGAACACAAACTCTTAAGTGCTATAAATGTCGATTACATGCCGAATTTTAGCTTTAAACCAGTCCACTTGTTCACAAATATTCTAACGTGGCTATCAAGACTTTAAATTTTCATTTATGGCTCACATACAGGTATAGGCGACAGTGTCCCTCTAAAAGCTGTCTGCACGGGAATTCCATTCTAATCCAGATGTGGTATTCTTCATCTGTAATTCTAGCACTCAAGGGGATACAGGAAGATCAAGAGTTCAGAGTAATTCTCTGCCACTGTATTGGTTACTTTTTTTGTTGTTGGAACAAAACACTATGACCAAAACGTAATTTAAGGGAAAAGTGTATTTTGGAGGATTTTTGTTCGTTTGTTTTTCTTTTTTATTTACATCCCAAATGATATATTCCTCTTCCCAGTTACCCCTCTGTTCCTCCCCCTCCCGTTTGCCTGTATGAGAGTTCTCCCCTACCCACCCATATTCTTCCACCCCACTGCTTCAGCGTCCCCCTACGCTGGGGCATCAAGCCTCCCTGGGACCAAGGACCTCCCTTCCCATTGCTGTCAGGCAAGGCTACCCTCTGCTACATATGTATCTGGAGCCATGGATCCCTCCAGATACGCTCCTTGGTTGGTGGTCTAGCCTCTGGGAGAGCTGGGTTGTCAGACAAGCCTATGTTGTTCTTCCAATGAGGCTGCAATTCCCCTCTGCTCCTCCAGTCCTTCGCCAGCTCCCCTACCAGCTTCCCTGAGCTCCATCTGACGGTTGGCTCCAAGCATCCACATCTGCATTGGTCATTTGCTGGCCGGACTTTTTCAGGAACCGCCACACTAGGTTCCTGTCAGCAAGCACCTCTTGACCATACCAACAGTGTTGGGCTTGGTGTCTGCAAACATGATGGATCCCCAGATGGGGGAGTCCTTGGTTGGCTCTTCCTTCAGTTTCTGTTCCATGGTTTGTCCCTGTTCTTCCTTTGGACAGGACCATTAAAAACTTTGAGATGAGTATGTGGCCCCATTCCTCCAGCAGGGGCCAAGCCTATCTGCTGGAGGTGGTCTCTACAGGTTCTGTCTCCCCCATTCTCTGTACATTTCAGCTAAAGTCATCCCCATTGGGTCCTGGGACCCCCTAGTGGCTATCCCTATGTCCTCACCCCCCCCAACTGCTACCTATTTTTGTTTGATTTCGTGACCTTCTGTAACTCTCTCACATCTATCTCCTCCAGATCCTGACTGGGGAGGAAAAGGGGGTGGAATAAGGGCTGAAAAGTTTACTCTGGCCTATGTTTCCAGAGGGATAAGAACCCATCATGGCAGGAAAGGCCCAGCATGGCAGTAGGAGCAAGAAGCTGGCTTGTCACATTGTCACCATAGCCCCGGCCCATCACGTCCAGTCCCCAGTGATGCTTCCTTTCACAAGGCTCTGCCTCCGAAAGGTTCCACAGCTCCCCACTAAAGCACCGTGAACTGGTGACCGAGTGTTCAGATACATGATCCAGAGGGGGTTATTTCTCATTCAAACCACCACAGCTCCTCAGTAAGTTGGAGATTTGAAGAACTAGCTGGCTGTGCTGTGGGAGACCATCTGTCAAAGCTAACATGGCATCAGAGGGAAATCTCCCTTCTCCAGACACTCGTTTTCTCGTCTATGAAATGGAAATCACACTGCCGGGCATTCTTAGGGTCCCTGCGAGGAATAAAGTGCCTCAAACAAAAAAACACTCACTCGGTATGAATTCTTAGCAGGATTCATTACATGAAGCCTTTGGCAAGCCTACGTGCTCTCCCCTTTGTGCCAGCGGCTGTCAGGAACAATGAATTTCTTTTCTTTTCTTTTTTTTTCCCTGAGGCAAACTACTTTGCTACCCCAAGAGAATTGAGGTGTCCAGCATTTAGCTGTCAACTTAGACTGTGCTCTTTTTGCAGATGTAGTGATCCCCGAGAACCCCGAGGCCTATGTAAAACTCACAGAAAATGCAATCAGAAATACTTCTGGTAGGCGCAAACAGTGGGAGCAAACCTCCCGCACCCGCTGTCGTACAACAACCCCCCCCCTTCTCAGCTCAGCTTCCTTGCCTCTCACGGCTCTGGCATGCCACAGCACAGGCTTCTTCTCTTCCTCCTGCATTATGGGGGGAAAAATGCCGGCTGATCTACACCAAGAATATGATCTCCATAACCAGGTCATGAAATAGCCCCTTAGCTTGTCAAGTGGTAATCAGTCTCATTACAGAGAACTCGATGTCCAGTGGCGGCTGAAAATATAGGAGGCGAAAGTCCTTGTCCGGCCTCTGTGCTCTCATTTTACCATTGGTGGAAGCGAGTGCTAGCTTTGTAATTTGGTGACCTGCCACTGGCTGGACAAATGATGTCGGGCACACCCTCGACCACTGCCCCCATGCAGGTGTGGTCGATATTGCATGTCCTTTTGAATTAAAGAAGTATCACCTCCTCAAATGAGAAATGTCCTCCCTGGTACTGTAATCTTTAGATTGCCACTTCAGAGCACAGTCTCTGAAAAGCAGACATCAGAATGCTCCAGGCCCTGTACTAGTTTGCCCTAGATCCTGTACATACTTAGGCATACTGATGGACTGGGGCGGTGGTTGGGACGCATGGCAGACCATTGCTGTTTCTGAGTCAGAGTCTAGTTCTTTCCCTAGCAGTCTGCAGTTTCTGGAGATCAGCACAAGGTCAAAAACCAAGCTAGCGTTACAGTGACCCTCTCAGCTAGCCGTCTCTCCCAGGCAGAGGCTTAGACATTTTAGAAAGCTTACTTTGTTATTTTCACCCTATCTTTGTGTTTCTCAGATAATCAATGTGCCTGGTCAGCAAGGACTAGGATACACATGCAAGAGAATAGTTGCAAACATATGTGTACCGCAAGTTCAAAGCCCTTAAGAGAGGGTGAGCCCGAACCTAGGTAGCAAGGAAGAACATGCCTAAAGAAGAGACAGAAGCCAGGTTTTGTTTCTTCAGCCAGATAAGGAAGTATTCCTCTGCGCATGTCTATTCCGAGCTAGCCTCTTCTTGGTTAAGTTGAATTCATGCAGCCAGGGATTTAAGTGGTACTGATGTCTCTGAGATGCACAGAGACAAATCCAAGGGCGAAGCCTTGCCTGCTAGCTAAGTGAGTATGGAAAGCATCTGTCTCCTGATGCCTTGGACGTGGCCGGTCTCTCTGTAGATTATTGGGAAAGCCTTCCACTGTGTGTAACGCTGCCATCAGAATAGCTAGAGAAGGGAGCAGCATCCTCAGAGGCTGTTCAGGATCCACTGCGGAGCTCTCTGCCGAGCCCAGGCTGCTGAGTCTCTTTAGGAAGCACACTTACTGGCTTGGCCCCTTAAATGTCTAACCCTCTAGCAGGACAGCACTAAACCTGCCTTACGACTCCCCCAACACACACTCTCTCTGCTTTGCCATAGCTCAAATGCTTTCTGAAGCCTCTTGACTGACAAGTTTGAAATAAGTCAAACGTTTTGATCCATTAAAGACTCTTATGGTTGACACCACAGGGGGTCCCGGCTCACTGGAGTCACAGATGAGGCAGCTGGACAAAGGCCTGGATGGCAACCGCTTCCAGATACAGCAAACTGCAAATATCCTCAGAAGCAAAACTCCCCCAGGGCCAGACATGGACACCAGCTACAAGGGCTACGTGAGTATTCCAACAAGCATGATCCTCACCTAGACCTGCAATACAACTCTGGCAAAAGCAGCTCATGTCTGCAGCACATGGGTTCTGTGAGGTCTTAAATACAGAGGTTGCCCCTGACCTCAGATAGAATATATGAAGCAAAGCCCCATTATTTGAGATTAGTTTTTGAAAAAATGGTGGGGCCCATTTTGTTACCACCAGTCTGCTCCCTTTCGCTGAGCAGTTAGTATGATCCACTTAGCTAAAGACAACCAAAACCTTTCACTTCCAAATGTCACTGAGTGCCTGTTCAAATTCAGCTAATAAATTTTGGACCGAGGTTATCCCTTAGATTACTAATATGAGAGTCTCTTGTTGTTACTGTTGTTTTAGTTGTTAATTCCTCTCATGACCACAGGAGTGTTTGTAATATTCTGCTTTTGATTTGGGGACATTTCACAATGTTGAGAGCTGAACTTTGTACATACTAGGCTAGCACTGTGCTACCAAGCTTTATCCTAGCCCTGCCTTTCATTCCGTGGGTGCTGAGCCTGAAGGAAGCCATCTTAACTAAAGCAAGCTCTGGGAAGGAGGATGCAAGGGATGGCATAGCTCCACCACTTCTGTGTTTTTCCGTGTTGCTAGCGTGTCCAGTAAAATCTATACATTGTAGTCACCAGCCAAGTAATATTTCTTTTGTGCCTGCAACCTACCTATCCATACTTTTAAGCAGGAGAATTTTAAGCAGAAGCAAATCTCTCCCCCAGCTCTTGGTCAAAGGGCTAGAAGGCTGATTCCTTGTGGTCTCATCACCTCCCACTGGTTCTCCATTTTGGAATCGGGGAGAAAGCTGTTCTAGCTCCTCATGCTCCTTCAGTCACGACTCTCATGAAACCTCTTTCTAAAGTGCTCTACAACTCGAGGCTGGAGAAGCAGCTCAGTGGCAACATGTTTACCCAGCACATTCAAGGACCTGGGTTCAATCTCCAGGACTGTAGAAGATAAAAATCCAAGCATAGCCTAGCTTCATGATGACCCCGTTGACGTCACTGAGGTGACACTTCGCCTCAATCAAAAGTAACAAGTGTAACTCGAAGACACTGTCACTGTGAGAAACATTAGGAGACAAGCTTGTACTCTACTGAAGAGAAGGTGTTGGGAACCGTGTTCTGTGTTATTTTAACCTTGTATTATTTTGCTTTCTTTTATTCTGAGGCAGATTCTTGTCATATAAACACACTGGTCTTCAGCTTGCGATCTTTCTCTCTCGCCCATAAAGTGCTAGGATCATGCCCATACACCACCGTGCCCAGCCATAATTTGTTCTTTTAATATTTGCATACCGTGTGCTTTACTTTTGAGTTTTGAACTCAGTCCCTTGATGACTGTTAAACCTGGCTGTAAATTTTCTCATAGAACAACTGGCTTTTCTATTGCCCTGAACCCTTAAGTATTTCAGTTCCTTAATGTAAAAGAGGTTCCCTTGGAACTTGTGGTACTATTGGTTTTTCCACATTTAGGCTTGTGAAAGAGAAAGAAGGAACAATTTGCCCAAAACTGGATACTGCCACTCCAGCTAAGGAGTGTGGACTTTAAATTGCAGATCAGTCTGATCTGTTTCGATTCATATAAAACCATGGTTCTCAACCTTCCTAAGGCTGCAACCCTTTAACACAGTTCTTCATGTTGTGGTAACTCCCCAACCATAAAATTATTTTTATTGCTACTTCGTAGCTGTAATTTTACTGCTATTATAAATTATAATGTAAACATTGGTGTTGTCTGCGAAAGGGTCATTTGACCCAAATGGGGTTGGGACCCACAGGTTGAGAACTCCTGTTATAAAAGACTTTTCAGGCCTTTTACATGCCTATCATGCATGCAAAGTGTGTCATTAAGGGTGTGTGTGT
Source organism: Micromys minutus (assembly GCF_963924665.1). NCBI lineage: Eukaryota > Metazoa > Chordata > Mammalia > Rodentia > Muridae > Micromys > Micromys minutus. The sequence continues at coordinate 14,025,989 of NC_137965.1, read as the reverse complement.
GTGTGTGTGTGTGTGTGTGTGTGTGTGCAGAGAGGGGGGGGATACAGCATAATTTTGAATTCTGTTTATTCTTATCAGAGCAACATCAAGAAGTAAAATAGCCACTACCTTGTTGAGGGACCACAAGGATGCTGTCCCCAAGCTCTTTGTGCTTGTGAGGATTGATGTGACAGGGCTGGCTTTTTGTCTGTCTGTACAGATGAAGCTGCTGGGCGAATGCAGCGGCAGCATAGACTCCGTGAGGAGACTGGAGCACAAGCTGACGGAGGAAGAGAGCTTCCCCGGCTTCGTTAACCTCAACAGCACAGAGACTCAGACAGCTGGTGAGCACAGTGTCCTCGGCCCGAGGTAGCGACACACAAGATCCCAAACCACTCTGTTCCAACACGTTCTACAGCAGCAGCAGGAGACAGAAAGTGTCAGGATGTGGCTTCTCCTGCTCCATTTATTCAAATGCCCTGTCTGATCTCTATTGTCAGTTTCGTGTGTGTGTGTTTCCAGGACACTACTACAGCAGGAAGTCAAGGTTGGATTGATCTCTTCATGTGCTCTGTATCCCTTCATAAAGCTTGTCATGGTGTGAAATCCTGAGTGGCGAATGTTCTTTACACCGTTGTCATTGCAGAAGACAATAGGAAGTCAAAACAGATGGCAGCAGACATGATCAGTGACATTATTGTCCTTTCTGTGGCCCTTTAAAGTTGGCATGCATATATATACACACATATATACACACATATACACACACATATACACACATATGCACACATATACACACATATACACATACACATACACATACATATACATATACATATTCACACATATATACACACACATATACACATATATATACACACATATACACATATAACATACATATACATATACACACATATACAAAAATATACACACATATATACACACATACACACATATACACAAATATACACACATATATATACACACACACACATATACACATACATATACATATACTCACATATATACATATTCATATACACACATATACACATACATATATACATAAATACACAAATATACACATATATACACACATACACACACATATACACATACATATACGTATACACACATATACACATACATATACATATACACATACACACATATACACATACATATACATATACACACATATACACATACATATACATACACACATACATATATATATATATATATATATATATATATATATATATATATATATATATATATATATATATATATAGTGTTTCCTAAATGTCATGGGTGTGGAATTCCTGCTCACTGTTCTGTACATGCTCTGCCAGGTGTGATTGACCGCTGGGAGCTCCTGCAGGCCCAGGCAATGAGCAAGGACTTGAAGATGAAGCAGAGCCTTCAGAAGTGGCAACAGTTTAATTCAGACCTCAACAACATCTGGGCCTGGCTAGGAGAGACCGAGGAGGAACTGGACAGGCTCCAGCATCTGGCGCTCAGCACTGACATCCACACCATCGAGTCTCACATCAAAAAGCTCAAGGTACCTGTCCCCACTTTCCCTCCTCAGCAGCCAGAAGACCATGGTCATGAGGAGCAGCTACCATGTTTCTTTATGTCCATCTCTTTTTGTCTCTCTCTATATATGTCTCTTTCTCTGCCTCTGTGTGTGTATGTGTGTGTGTGTGTGTGTGTGTGTGTGTGTATGTGTGTGTGTGTCCATGCACAGTTGTGCATGTGTGTGTACCTATGTGTATATATATATATATGTGTGTGTGTGTGTGTGTGTGTGTGTGTGTGTGTGTAGACATGTTTATTTAGGTACAGAAGTATATACATGTGCCAAAGCTTGTAGAGACCAGGGGACAATCTCACTTTTGTATTCATCATTTTGGTTGTAGGGATTTCTTTGTTTCTCTTTTTTGGACGTAGCATCTTTCACTGGCGAGAATGTATACATTGGCTATGTTGGCTAGCCAATGAGCTTTGGGAATTTTCCCACCTCTGCCTGTCCATCATAAGGATTTTAGACAGACTCCGCCATGCCCTGGTGTGTTCGTTTTGCGTGTGTTATAGGGATCAAACCCAGATCCTCATACTTGTGTGGTGAATCATATACCAGCAGCACCATCTCCCTGACCCATCAACTCATCAACTTGTCTCCAGTTCTTCACGTCGTCAGGGCAACAGCCAGAAAGTACCTGGGTTAGTCTCCTGCACAGTGTGACAAAAAGGCCTAATGTAATCCACCCTATAAGAGGCAATAAAAGGTTCCTGAGGCTTGAGTTGGTGGTTTCTTAGCTTGGCCTCATGTAGATGTGCAGAACATCATGGTGGCAGGCATATATGAAGAAGGATGCTGTCACCTCATCGCACATAGGCAACAGGGCAAGAAGAAAAAGCCCGGAATCCACATACAGCTTTCTCTTTTACTTCTATTGATTAGACACTAGCTCCCAAATTTCTAGAACCTTCCCCAACTGGAGATCAAGCGTCCAACGCACGAGACTGTTGGCAACATTTTACATTTAGATAATGACCCACAAGAATGAATAGAACATCATTCTTCTCTCCAACCATCTCTAACCCAAGCTTTTTATGAAGTCGGTTTTTAAAAGTCAAAAACGGAGACCATGTTATCAGTAAATCTACCGGGTGAACTATTTCTTAACAGCTTACTAAATTAGTACTTTAAGGAATGGGCGGTTAGGTTCAATTAAGGACCTGGGATCGCTGGGTCCCATTTCTTCATAAAAGAAATACAGGTCTGATCAGATCCTCGCACATCTCTGTGTAGAGCTGGAGAGAAATCATTCCCAAGATCACTTTAGTGTGAGTCTGGGGGAGACCCGGTGAAATCATGTGACCTTCTCCGGTCAGTGAGTGTTACTGAACTCGTTAGGGCCATGGCCAAAGCAGCCGCATGGAAACCAGAAACGAGTCAAATAATACGAATTGGTTGAGTTTCCGAGAGGAAACACTTACCACTGGTCTCTGACTTTGTCCTGGGCTGGTGACTGCACAGATATTGTCCATTCATTACAGGTCTGGGTCTTAGCAGGGAACTGTACTCTCTGGCAGACCCTGGAGAGTCCCCTGTAGACCCAGGGCTGCATTTGTTTTTAGTAGCTCTGTAGCTCCTGTGATTTTTGTCTGGAGAACATCAGAACATATTTCTCCTCATAACATTATCTCCTCCAGGGATAATGAGCACGCTCCCTTTGTGTTCCCGTGATCTTTCATATAGGCTATTCATTCCATGTTGACACTATTGTGGCTTTTCTTCTGATGATCACGTTGTTTTTCTTTGAGCCTCCAGACACAGAAATGAATCTTTCCATATTCAGATCCCCATTGTATTATTCAAGGGGATGCTCTCTGAGTCATCCCCTTTTCCTCCAGAAGGGATGCAATTTACAGGAGCCACATCATGAAATGCATTTTCTCTACAGTTTCTGACACCTTGTATCTAGGTAGCATTGCATTATAAATAGGCCCCTTTCAAAGAAGACAACCTATTGTTGACCAGAATCTCAGACTTAAGCAAAAGGAGGCAAGAAAGTAAGATCTCGCATGACACCCTGTGTGGAGACTCCTGTCCTGCACCTTTTCCTGACCCTTTATCAATAGATCAATGTTCTCTGTCAACAGATCCACAGAGTAATCAGGGACCTTGCAGAGCATCTCTTGATGTACGCTGCCTTTGCGGTAGCATCTGGGGAATCATGTTGAGGAGCTATTGGAAAGTAAAAGGAAAAATAAGATTAAGTTGAGTTTGGAACATGACAAAAATACTGGGAAGTTATAAGAACATTTACCCTGCACAGTTTGGTCTCTAGGATTGCTCACCCGGTATGAATCTTTGGGTGTTTAACAGCAGGACTCCAACCTTGCAGAATGAGAAACTCAGTTTTTGCCACTGAGTACTAAACTGCTTCGCCGTTGCCTAGGGAGTTTGTTAGTTTGCTGATTTTGTTGCCTTGTTTGTTTGTCTGTATTTGGGCTCCAACTAAGTCGACCCAGTCATGAAGTAGCCAGGTAGTTTTCTTCACTTAGCACCAGTGTGGCCTTTGACTGTCATCGTTAACTTGGGGGCCAATGGGCCTGCATTTCAGGCCACCAAAGCCCAGAGCATCAGCACCCAAAGTGCTTCCCACTTCACTCTCACACACGGAAGTCTGAGCACCACTGGCTTATTGAAATAAGACTGTCACCCTTGAAAATGTGTTCAAAAGTCAGTGTCCTCCTTCTGACTATAGAGCTGAGTCTCTGGTTTTGCTGTGGTTGACGGTTCTTGCACGGGGTTCCGTTATTCAGACTTCTTTACTGTACTGGCCAACCTCACTCTCCCCAGGCTTCTCTTCCATTTGCGAATCCTTTCCTTTTGTAATTTTGAATTCCCATTCTGCAAAGGCCTGGTAAACATCCTGAAGACGTAACATCTTTTTTTTTCCCCCCTGTGAACTCTTGAAACACAGAGTGTATGTGAGTGAGTGTGTGTGTGTGTGTGTGTGTGTGTGTGTGTGTGTGTGTGTGCGCGTGCGCACGCGTGCACATGTGAGCGCCCGTGTGTATGCATATGCTCATGTATGTGTGTGCACGTGAAGGACAGGGCACACTCGAGTGTGACTCTGATAATTCTCTCCGCTCTTTGCTTGTGATAGGGTCCCTAACTGATCTAGACCTCAGTAAGTAGGGTACACAGGCTAGATGTACCCTAAGCCCCAGCAGTCTCTACTCCCAGCTCAGTCTTACAAGTGTGCATCACCAAACCAGGTTCTTTTATGTGGGTTTTGGGGATTGAACTCAAGTTCCTGCTTTAACAACAGAGCTTTCTCTGTCTCTGAGTAAATTGTTTTCAAGGGCCTTCAAAGTGCTTTTTAAAAAAAAAAAAAAAAAAAAAAAAAAAACGTTTCTCTCACAGCTCTTGCTCGATTGTTCTCTTTAGGAGCTCCAGAAAGCCCTGGACCACCGCAAAGCCATCATCCTCTCCATCAACCTCTGCAGCTCCGAGTTCACCCAGGCCGACAGTAAGGAGAGCCGTGACTTGCAGGATCGCTTATCCCAGATGAACGGGAGATGGGACCGAGTGTGCTCCCTGCTAGAGGACTGGAGGGGCATGCTGCAGGATGCACTGATGCAGTGTCAGGTCCGTGGGGCTTGGGACAGGTGATGACACCAGACCAGACGCTAACATTAGAATGGCTTGAAGGATATGGCTGCTCGCTCACGGCAGCATTTAAATGAGGCAACTGTTCTTATTACAGGGAATCTATACCCCCGTGAGCTGCGTTCAAGGAGTTTTGTCTAACCTTCTCACTAGATCAAAACCAGTGCTCACCAAGTTGACAGTCCTTTTTGGACTCGCCCCTTTATTTCTTTTACTCACTCAAAGCACATTTACCAAACATTAAGACACGTAATGTGCTCAACAACAAGAGCACGACAGGTCTTTTCTCATCCTCTTATGCCAGTATTTGCCGAGTTTCTCCTGTGAACCAGGTAAGGCTCAGAGCAGTTCAGATACAGCGTAGTCTGTGTTTCTATTAAAGGGACGCTAGCTACAGCATCTAAGGAGAAACTGGCAGGATGGTTCAGTGGGTAAGGGCGCCTACCCCCAACACACATCTGACTGGTGCTGGGAGACTGTTGTTATAAAGGAGTTCAGCAGGTGGGAGGTCTATGAAGTATGCACGGGGGTTGTCTCTCTATAGGCAGGAGAGAAGGCAGTGTGGCCAGGTTATAGCCAGCAAGACAGGAAGTGATCAGAAGTTCAAGAGCCCGGTCACACAGAACATTGAAGCTCTGCCATTCTTGAACTGTATCAAGTGGGATAGAGCAGAATGGGAAGCCTCCTGGAAAGGGGATGTCCCAGCTACTGTGTCCCCGCCTTGTCTACTAAAGAAAGGCAGTGCCCTGTATGAAGGAGCGCATCAGTAATAATGTCAAGTCAGGATGGAAGAAGATGGACAAAGGGGGTACAGGACTGAGCCGGTGTCTTTAAAGAATGGAAAGACTCGAGCACACAGAGGAGAGCTGTTTCTTTTCAGATCATCCATGAGCACTGACTGGTTGTTTTGTTTTTCTCAGAAATTAAGTGTTTGAATGTCAGTGTGCTTTCTGTCTAACCGTTCCCATAAGGATCAGTCAGGAGCTTTAAGTAAACAGATAAAATCATGCTGTGTTAGTTACAACAGGGCTGCTGAGTTAAGGCCATAGCTACTGTACCTCCTGTGACAAGCAGCGGCCTTCCGCAGAGAGGAGCAGCCGTGTTCTGGTCATTATGGTGCTATGTGTTCACTGTTGATAGCCATAGAAAAGAACGGAAGACAGATGGTGGTGTAGACCATTAATTCCCGTACTTGGGAAGTAGAGGCAGGCAGATCTCTGTGAGTTCGAGGCTAGCCTGATCTACAAAGAGAGTTCAGGACAGCCAAACCCTGTCTTGGAAAAGCAAAAATGAAAAAAAAAAAAAAAACAAAAAAAAAGGAAAGGAAGGAAGGAAGGATGAATATATTCTAGGAAATGACTTCATACCTGCTATTATTTTATGTGCCATGTGTCTGATAGGATTTCCACGAAATGAGCCACGCTTTGCTCCTCATGCTAGAAAACATTGACAGGAGAAAAAATGAAATCGTCCCAATTGATTCAACCCTTGACCCAGAGACACTTCAGGACCATCACAAGCAACTCACGGTGAGAACTCCGGGGTTTTTTTTTTTTTTTTTTTTTTTTTAAGATACACAAAAAACAGAACAAAGAAAACTTTGCATGCTCTTAACTTCTGCTCAACTAACGTCTCTAGCTTAGTTGTGTGGGGTTTTCAGTCATGACACAAACATGTGTCAGTCACACAGGCCAACAGGATTAGTCACTGCCCAGCTGCACTAGTCTGGAGAGTTCTCTATCTCAGTTTCATTGTGTCTGTTAAGGCAGCCGTTTTAGGAAAATATACTTACCCTTAGTCCAGAGTTTGTTGGCTATGTACGTAGCCCTGAAGCATATGTCTGGGTTCCTTTTTCTGCTGCTGTAAAATAAAATACCCTGACAGAAGCAACTTAGGAGGGAAAAGGGTTCCTGGTATTCGGGAATTCGGTACATCCTGGCGGGGCAAGAAACGGAAGCAGCTGGTCACACTGCATCCACCACCAGGGAACAGAGAGATAGATGAATGAATGAATGAATGAATGAATGAGTGAGTGAGTGAGTGCTGGAACTCATCTCTTTTTCTCCACTTATGCAGTCTCAGGAATGGCCCCTTTCACAACCAAGAGATAATCCCCTACAGGAATGGCCAGAGACTTGGCCCCAGGCGATTCCAGATTCTGTCAGGTTGACAGTTAACAGTATATAGCACAATGTACCTAGTGGCTTATAACTGTAAAACCGAATTCAAAGCTGTTTAAATGGAAAGAGACAGTTAAGCCAACGCCAGAGGAATCAAACAGGCCAAGGAAGAGAGACACAAGCATCGGTGACAAGCTTGAAGAAAGCTATGAGATAACATTGCTAGATCTTACAAAAGCAAAACATATCTATCTCATAGATGTTTGTTTTTTTTCTGGCACTAAATTTACCCAAATATTTACTGTGCAAATCCATACTCAAGGGTGTCAAAACAACAGAACGGACAGTGTAGCTGGATGATTTCTGTAGATGATCAGGAAGCAGCCTTGAATCCTAGGAGGACATGCTTCTTTCTGTCTCTGTGGCCTTACAATGTTATGTCATAGCAGCTAGAACCCACTAACCTAAACTATTGAGTTTGTGGCTTTTCCTTAACGGTCAGGGTGATCTTTGAAACTAATCGGAGATGATGACCCTTATGTATCCAACCTTGACCTCTGGCAAAACTTATAAATTATTATTCACCGCAGAGCATTTAAAAAGATTTAGCTAGACCCCAGAATACGCCTAGGTATATCTGAGTTTTGCTGTACCTAGACTTTAATGTTTTATTTTTCTGTCTAACAGACTATCTTAGATCCCATTTTCATAGGACGTCCCTTATTCAGTTCAAACTTCCCCATAGTTTTTACCCTGAGCTCAGAGGGATTGAAAGAACACATTTAGAACATATTTGATTATAAAGGCTAGCATGGAGTCCCCATGTCACATTCCATGAGCTTCAGGCCTGTTTGGAGGCCACATGCCTTGAGAGGTTCGGGTACAATAGCCCATGCAGGCAAGTTCCTCTAAGTATGGAAACATCTTAAGGAAATATCTCCTATTAAATACACAGCAAATAAAGCAGGAGCTGCTGAAGTCTCAGCTCAGAGTGGCCTCACTACAAGACATGTCTCGGCAACTCCTGGTGAATGCCGAGGGTTCAGATTGTCTAGAAGCCAAAGAAAAAGTCCATGTGATTGGAAACCGGCTCAAACTTCTCCTGAAGGAGGTCAGCCGTCACATCAAGGATCTGGAGAAGTTACTAGACATGTCAAGCAGTCAGCAGGTAAGCCCTCTCAGACACTGCGCGTGGCATTTGTGTCCCCCGCAGAAGCCTGAAGCACCCTATCTCCACCTGTCAGAGAAAGGCTTGGATGGACCACTTGTCAGACCCTGAGTGGCCACTCTCCCATCACCGTGCTTTCAAGAGCTGTCTCAGAACACAAAAGCAGACTCGTAAACTTTTATAACAGGATGGGTGCTTTGGATTCTGTGAAATCGGAGAGACCTCTTTAGTCCGACACCTCCAACCCTGTTGCTGTGACTACCGCTGGCATTTCATTACAACTGTTTGGTTTAGAAGTGACATGCTTTGTGACATGCAGCTGTGGCAGTCCAGCACGGGTGCTGCGTGTGAGTTTCGTGTGAGCACAGAGGGGACATGTACTTGTCCTTTCAGATCTATTCGTCCCTTTAGTTGTTCACCAAAATGGTCCTGTATGTGTTTATTTCTGCCCCTTTAGCTGCCCTTAAATAAACTCTGCCACAGTCTCATTCTTAGTTCTGAGGCATGTGTCTATAGATGCAGTGGTACTTGGTAAGATTTCAGGCATTCTGTTGTGAACTCTTCTCACAAACATGAAACTGCTCATTCGTCTGGGGGTGTTCAAAGCACAGCCTCCCTTGAGTAGAAGCAATACAGTTTTCCTGACCTTACGAAGCAGATTCCTAGACAGCTGCCACTTGTTTCAAACATAAACAAACAGACTCTGCCTGCCTGCCTGCCTGCCTGCCTGTCTGTCTGTTCCAAGTGACCCGTAGTTGTAAAGGGGACTTCCCTCGCCAAGCAACCCCCTGTCAGCTAGTAACCATCCTATGCTGCCCAACTGCCTGTGTCACAAAGAGACAACAAAGCCACAGAAAACAAGACACAGCTGTGTTTTCTAGAAGGGCCAAGCTTATACCAAGAAATCCCCCCTCCCCCCAAACAAACGAACAAACAAACGAACAAAAAACAAGAATTAGGTTTCGGTCTCATCATCTGAATCAGGTTTGCCCGTGGATCTCCTGATCTTGGTGATGGAGACTTAGAGACGAATGTGAAGAGGGCTGAGCTGAGTCCTTGGGGGCTCCCGGAGGTGGAGTTGTTGAATGCCTCCTGTTCTTTTGTCCTCGCAGGATTTGTCTTCATGGTCTTCTGCAGATGAGCTGGACACCTCAGGATCCGTGAGTCCCACATCCGGAAGAAGCACCCCAAACAGACAGAAATCGGTAACTTTCCGTTGACCCTTTCCAATTGGTCCATGGGTGGGAAGTGTGAGATATGACAGGTTCTGTGTCTACAGGGTACACCCACAGGTTCAAAAAATGAGTCCCCGAACAGGAAAGGGTAGTTATTCATGTAAATTTATGTCTCCAGTCTTGTAGCATATTCTCAGCAATAAAAGAGTAATTTTTTTTTTTCCTTTTATTGAGCTCAACATGTGGCTAATATGCAGGAAGAATTTTTTTCTTGTTCAAACGGCCATTTCTAGAGCTGGTTCTTGTGTGTACCCTTGGTGGCTCCCTTCTTCAAATTATGACCGGCGTGTCCACTCAAAATGGTCGTGCCTAGAAGCACCTCAAATAGTAGAGGCAAATTGTGAGCATCTTGTGAGTCACTGAGTTGATAGGAGCAATGAAGTTGCATTGTCTCAAAAGAAAGGGCTTCTGAGTGATAACCCCTGAAGGCTTCTGGGTATCAACCCTGAAAGGGCAGCTGTGCAAGCCAACCCCCTACCCAGCCCATGGGGAAGACTGCCTCACCAGAGCACCTTAGATGATAAAAGGCAAAGTTGTCCCTGCTCCCCTCTCTCCCTTGGCTCTCTGTGCATAGGAGCTTATTTTTGTTTTTTTGTTTGATTTTTTTTTTTCTGGTCTGGCTTTATAAGTATATTCATTTCATTTCCCCTTAGAGTATAGAAGTAATAATTCCATTTGTATTTTGTCACATAAGCTTATGTTCTATGCCGATACGTGTGTTACCCTTAGTAGACCTTTGTTTGTGTTTTTACCAACATTCACTAGTTTCCTACAGATCCTAGTTTAAGAATGTGAAGGGACACTGGCTTTTTGATTCAAAACTCAGCCTCCATTTATCTTGAGGGTGGGACATTGTCTAGCTTCGAGTCAGAATTTTCCTATTCAAATTTTTACTATCGACTCTGTGCCCTCAAAGTTGCAAGAAGGCCAAAGCCTGTGCGAATTGTTCCTGAAGCACTCAGGGTGATGATGTGAACTTCTTGCTTAGAGTAACTAAAAGCACAGAGACTCTTGTAACACAGAGACCTCTGCGCTGTCTCCAGGAGGAGTGGCGGACGCTGTGTCCACTGTGGGTGCATGCCGCAATTGTGTTGAATCAATGGCTAGTACTGTAAATATGAGTCTAGCCCACTCCTTCCACTGAAGAAAAGCCAGTTTCCTTGGTCCATGGGTAGCAATCATTGCATTTGATTTGTTTGCCTTTTGCTGCTTTCTTAGTTGTTCTCATTGGTTAGCTTGTCTTTATTTGCCTGGACTGAACATTCTTCTTTCTTTACCCCCTGTTCATTGCAAACAGCCACGAGGCAAATGTAGTCTCTCACAGCCTGGACCCTCTGTCAGCAGCCCAAAGAGCAGGTACCTTGTTCTCCTGGTTTCCACCTGTTCTAGAACCCCCCCCCAAAAAAGAGGATGATAAAAGTTGCCCGTGAGTTAGGGAAGTCTCTAATGTGGTTTGTCTTGGGGGGCAGTGGAGGTATTTCACCCCTTCCTAGTAAAGGAAGAGAGGTCCTATTCATAGAGAACAGGTAAACCTCATAGTAGATTTGGTTGTCCATCAAAATTGTGTTTCCCTCTATTTACCCAATCTGGTCTTGTGGATCAAAAGATGCTCAGTGTGTCTGTAAATATGGGACTCAATTAGTGGTACTACTGCCCTTGGTCCGTGGCAGATTTTATCATCCTCTTTCCTTCTCAAGTTTACAAGAAGTCAGGTAACTGATCAGTGAATTATTTCACCCTTCACAGAACCCACAAATCTGCATAAAATATACTAACATCCCCGAGTGGCTTTTTTTTTGTTTGTTTGTTTGTTTGTTTTGGTTTTTTTTGTTTGTTTTTTGTTTTTTAACCTTCCCGTTTTATCCAGATTGTGGGTTTTTAGATTTTCAAAATGGTCAAGCCAAATTTGGTGTTCTTTATTTAAAATTTAAAAAAGCACTTTTCTAGCCTCTTCTGCTCTCCCTAATACTCGGCTTCTGGCAACATGTTCACCTTCTTTACACTTGGGGAGCCCTTTCACTCTGAAGCCAGGGTCAGCCCTGACCCTTCTCAGTCACCCCCATAATCTACTGCCGCTCTACCTCACGCTTGCCTCTCAGGTCCCCACCGGCCCCGCGGTGATCATTGCTTCGCCTTTTCTGTTGTTGGTGTGGTGTCTGTATGCCTCTGACTTTCCACCACTCAGCTACGTTTCCCCAGAAAACGTTTCTCTTTCTTTTCTTTCCATTTTCTTTCTTTCTTTCTTTCTTTTCTTTCTTTCTTTCTTTCTTTCTTTCTTTCTTTTTGTGAAAGGAAAATACTTTCCTCGTAGTCAGGTTTACAGCCATAGTTCCAGATGGTTCCCTATAAAATACCTGCCCCTTTGAAAGCTTCTCACCCCCGAGAAGAAATGTGAATGGAGATGAGAAAGCCATAGCTGTAAACTGCCCCCTCAATAATGCGTTTGGTTTTTCTGCCCTGCAATGCAGGGCTGGCTAATTTATATGTTATCCCGACTAAGCTAAAGTAACAGAGCATAGTTTTTTAAATAATTTCTTGTTTCAAGCCTCCTTTGACTATAATCCCCTGGTCCTGCTTTTCCTTTTTGAATTTGATTAGTTGATTGGTTGCTTGGTTTGAAAACATCGTTCTCGTTTTATTTGCAACAATCTGTAAGAAAATAGCAATAATGAAATGTGGAATAAACCACCCTGGGACCCAGGACGATAATGAGGGCCATCAGTGGGTGGTCCTATGCCCTCTCAGCCATCCACCTACAAGGAAATGCAATCACATCTGTAGGCTAGCCTTGTATCATCTAATCCCCTTCTCCCACAAATTAATTGTGGATGGGCCATGACCAGAGGTGAAGACATCCCACCACAGTCCTTTGAGAAAACCCACAGGGACAGTCCTCTGACCACAAAAGGGATGTTGCTGATAACAGTTAGGCAGCCACAAGGGTAACTCATCCCCGGTGGCTCCCAAACACCAAATCCATCTGCACTCCTAATTATTTTAGGCTGTCACCTAAGCCTTCTGAATATGTCTAAGGGCATCGGTTGCTTCCATGTGCCTAACAGGGCTTTGGCAAATGTTCTTGCTTTAATACCCACGAAGCTCCTATCAGCTCTGTTCTGCCCAGCATTGCTAATTAACACTTTTCTGAAAATTCAATGGTGCTTACTTGGGTTACTTGGGAGGGGATCGATTACAAAGAAGGTTCACCTGGATGACATGCTCCATCAAACACCTTGGCAAACAAGCTATGGTTGGACATACTTGGGCTTCTTAACTCCCTGGCACCGTGGATTGGGTGCGCTCAACCCTGTCAATGGGTACAGAGCGGATATTCACTCCAGTTAAAGTCTAGGCAACCATCCATTCCTTGGCATGGAAACTGGCCTTGTGTTTGATCTTGCACTGCTCCAACAAATCCGGAAGATTGCGGAAGACGCATGGGATTTAGAGACAGATGCTGTCTTCTGAAAACAAGGAGCTAATTTGGGAAGGTATTGGTTTAATGGGTGAGATTGAATTGTAGTTTCAACTCAAGGGGAACAACATCCTCGCCTGTTCCATATTTCACTTGAGATTTGACAATTGCATGTTCTCATTGAATATTATAAATAGTCTAACTGGATAGAGGCCAGTAGTCCATTTAAGCCCCAAACCTACAAAATCAATACATGATGGTTTCTTCCATTAAAAGATTTGCAATGTAGGAGAGTCCAGAGATTCCTAGAATCCATTACAAGGAGCTTTCAAAGAACTTCCTAAGATTATAAGAAACCAAAAATAAAACCAAACCGTGACTGTGTTTATACTGCCTCATAATACCCATGGGTTATATTCAAGGTTAAGCACATAGAAGTGTGCCTTCAAACCAGTGCTGTTTGTGGTCCAGCATCCGACTTAAGATTTTTGTAACCCTCGTCTCCAAAAGTCTTCCATCCAGATATGCATGGATGAGCAACAGTTTATAAAATGGGAAGATGATGTGCTAGTTTTCAGCAAGATGGTAGACTGTAACCGTCTCTTCCCTGTGTGGGATGTGACTTCACTCCATAGCTGAGAATAGAGAGGCAGAGCTTTTCTGGAGGCTCTTAGCTTTGGCATCTTAGACTCCAAGAATTAGAACTGGCTGAAGTCCTGCTAGGAGGCACAAGAAAGAGGCACCCTTTCAAATTGATCGAAAGTAGTCAAATATATTTAAGCAAGCCAGAAAAGGGGGCGGGTCTTTTGCTTGTTCACTAAAGGACTCCTACAAGTGCTGTTCCTTTATGGTGAAATTCCTTTTCCAATTCCTTCCATTGGACTCTTCCATCCATCATTCAAAACATCCAAAGAGCCTTAGCACAAAGCAGTTGCCCTTAGAGAGCCAGCTGCCTTCATACTCCAAGACAGCAGTGGGACGGGACACCAACAGGCTTCTCATTTTGCTCATTTGAAGTGAGGTATCCCAGTGTTTGGGGGTAAGGAATCAAGCAGTTTGGGGAAAAAATATCCTTGAAAGCACTGTCAGTCAGTCAGAAATGTTTTCTGGAGAGAACAGACTGAATTCTGCAGTTTTCAAAGATATTACTCAGCACACCCCAGCCTAGCTGTACAGAGAATAGGTGTTAGGTGTTGGTATTTATTTTGTATTTAATGTGTTTCAAGCACCATGCTAAGCATTGAGTGTGTTACTTCATTTACCATTAAATCCCTGTGACATGGCTAGCTAGATCCCTCAACTTACAGACAGAACATGAGATTAGAAATATGAACAGAGGTCTCACAAAACTTTGGACCCTACCATAGTGAAAAGACACTTCTCTCCCACTGGAATGTCCATAATAGGATAAATCAAGCAGTGTGTGTATAGGACCAGGTGAACATCAGATCTGGAATGAGGGACCAACAGAGGCCTCTGTTGCTTCTTGCAATTTACCCCCTCAGCACACACATCTAGGAGATACTGGATTTCAAAGACTATAGGTGGACAGCTAGAAATGTCTGTGTGTGAAATTTATTCATTATGTTTAACAAGTGTCAAAACAAACTGAAAATACTGCCCCCTAGCTTTGTAAGATATGTGCATCTAATTATCTCATTATATCTTCCTATGTCCCGTAGAATTTGAAAAATGAGTTACCTACTATATGCAGATTCTTAGGCCTTTCTTTGTTACGCACTTTCTTTTGTCATCATTTATTTTTAGGCTCTATTCCATCCCTTATCCTCCATCCTCCATGAGTGAGTATGTGTTCTAGAAAAGGAACAGTCATTTATCTGCCAATTTGAAAGAAATAGAAGAGAAAGACAGGATATGTTTTACTCAGCAAAAATAAGCACATGTTATTCTGGACAAAATTACTTGAAATATCCTCATGGGTCAAGTAGACAATTAAGTTTTCCTACACAAATACAGTCTAGACTATCACCCACGTCTATACAAAAGCCCTTGAAAAATGACCATGAGAAAGTCTACTTCTCACCGTTGCTCTGTCTTCTGTTGAATTTCCCAGGACTTTTGAAATTTGGATAATCTTTGGTCATTAAGTTAATATTAAAATAAGCACCCTTTTACTTTGAGACCATTAGCCTATTGGTTCTAAAATCTCTAAAACAGAGTCACCCTGATGGAGCAACTTTGAAACTGGGAATTTTAGTAGTTACTCTAGGTTGGGCGAACACTTGTCTCAGTTAGTAGACTGGACATTTAGCCAATGAAGTACTATGCGTTCTCTCTGTCCCCGCCTCAGCCCATTAGCTCTCCCTAAGTTGGCATTCAACAGTAGCAGTCAGGTGACAGTTACATTTTACTAAAGAATGCTCTGATGTTGTTAAATGTGCCATGTCCTTCAAAGGATTCTGTCACATGTGAGCCCATGCTCTCCAATTGATGACCTTTCTGGTTCTTGTTGGGAATGAATTGGTCACCTCAAAGACTCTGTTTTGATCCCAACCTTTAACCTCACAGAAGCTAATAATTGACAAAGAGCAGCTATCCAGCTTTGTTTTGATTGAATTCTCAATTGTTTGGTGGACCTTTGCCCATCCCTAAAGTGTCTAAATATCTCCTGATGGAAGTGGTCCTGAGAAATGGAGTGTTTTCTTCTCCCATTGCGCTGCTATTTATCCAGGGTCACTGGTGATTGCCAGGGACTATTTCCACATCAACATGTACTGAAGGATCACACCAAGAAAGACCCAGTTGAGAGTCTGCCCTTTCCTTTTATCCCATGTTTCTCTAGACACCTTAAAGCAAACTATTGAATAAGCCATCAAAGAAAATGGTTTCGCTACTTAATATGCTAAGCCATCCATCTTCTTCAAAAACAAGAAAAAAAAAATGGCCAGAGAAGCAGGTGTAGCTAACTGTAGATTTTGTGACTTCCTGGAAACATGGTCTCCTGACAGCGATAGAATGGCATGTGACAAATGCCTTGATGAGTAGAAACTTTGGTCTTAAACACAAGGAAACCACTTCCCAATATTTTAGGAGGAAAACACTGGTGTTTGCTTTTACGAGTAAAATATACATGTGCCTGCCATACATGTCACCAACCAAAGGATCATAGTGTGCCAAGGAGTGTGGTGGGCAGGAATCTGGGGAAGATCTTGATAGATATATTTTTTATAATGTGTCATTTGGCTACTATTAGTGTCCTAGAGCTGGGGTAGTTCCATCATGTTCTTGCTGCAAAAGCATGAGGATGTGAATTTGGACACTCAGTATTCAAGTGAAACATAGCTGAGATTCTGGTGCTAAAGAGGCAGACAGAGGAGCTCTGCACTTTACTGGTCAGCTAGTCTTGCTGAGTGTAAGAGCTTAGGTTCAGTGAGAGACCCTCTCTCACAAAATTGAAAGGAAAGCAATAGAGAAAGACATCAGATATCAACATTTGGTCCCTCAACCACCCATACATACACACACAAAAAAAATGTACACACACACACACATTGATCTTTAAAGCATGTCCAAATTGCGGTCATTGAGGTCTCAGTCACTGGGCTCCTTGCTCGTGATTTAAACCTGAGCCTTCATTCTGTGAACCTTCTCTCCATCCTGTGGGAGATGGAAGATGAAGATAGTTTGTACATACCTCAGGTGTCTGTTGTGAGGAGTAAATGAGGAATACCCAAGTGTTGCCTAGTGTTTTTTAGAATAAATGTTAATTCTCCTTAGCTACTTCCCTACAGCATGAGGAGAAAGGCTACATATTCCACCCTATCTAAGCATTAATATTTTATAATTGGGTAGCTTAGAAAGTTTCTCTTCTACCCCCTCCTCCCTTAGTAAGGCACATAACATACTTATTTTACTGTTTTTGAAATGTACATTTTCTACCATCCAGCTGGTTAGGAATAATGTACTAGGTTTAGCATGAAGGAATGTTTCCCATTAGGTGGTGAGGAAGTTCTTTTGGTCTCTCAGTTGGGACCTGTTTATATTGACAAAATCGTAAAACTCATGGGGTTGAAAAACTAGAAGCTCTCTGGCCTCATTGGAAGAGCCTTTCAAACAGAGGCAAGCTGAGTTGGTCAGGGTTACACTGCCTTTGAATATGGGCTTCAGGGAGAAGTGAGGGTGTGGTTTAGGGCAGGGATTTTTCCTCCCTCCATTATAATTCATACCATATTAGAGACAGAGGGCAGTGTGAAGTGCTTAGGACTTTAACACTGGCCTCTCTCCATCCTCTTTTTACAGTTTAGTAACAGATTTGAGTAGCTCCTTTGTTCCCCTTAAGAAGATTATGCCTGTATTTTTATTTTAACATTTATTTTCTCAGGCACCACCCCTCCTCCCCCACTAATCTCAGGGTAATCCATCTTTAGAAATTAACAGCCCACTGGGAAGCTGCAAACATCCTGTTTTCTGAGAATCTAAACCTGAGGAGTTACCAACATAGATTTTATATCTCTTCTTTAACAAAGGCATTTGATGTCCTTATGTTTAATTATACTTAACTCTTGTGGGAATTCAGACTAGGGTCTTGAGAATACATCTTCTTGGCATATCTAGTATGTTTTTGCTCAGAGGATGCTGATAGATATATGTGTTCATAAAATAGCTGTTGTTAAAAACAAATTCTTAGCCGTCTTCAAAAGTAAACAAGCATTAATAACTGCTCCAAAAAACGAAGACAGCCACACCAACTTAGAACAAACCTGCTTCCACATTCAGGACTTCACTGTTTCTTATGAATGCCAAAAAAAAAAAAAAAAAAAAAAAAAAAAAAAAAAAAAAAAAAAAAAAATTCCTCTGTGCTTTCCCTAATGCACTTAAAGCAAAATAGGAAACCTTGGCACTTTAAATCTAGAAAATCTAGAAGAAGCTTCGAGGCAACAGTCCTTCCTCTCTGGGAAAATAGTGGTGGTTATACAAAGCCATGGCACCAGTGATAGGACCAGATTCGAACCTCCTTTTCATCACTTGCGTTTTGGAGACAGTCCCCATTGCTGTTCTTTGGACAGTTTTGAAACAGTTATTCTGTTGAAACATTATTCTGGACAAAATTACTTAAAAGACTTAATATCAATATGCACTGATTAAGTTCTTCAGGCAGAGTCACACGGTTAAGTTTTCCCCATACACATGCAGTCTACACTGGCACCCACCTCCATGACAAAAGCCACTGAAGATGGACCATGAACAAGTCTACGTATCAACCTTGTTCTGTCTTCTGTTGAATTTCCCAGCATTCTCAAAACTTGTCTGATCTTTCTTAGGTCAATAAGTTAATATTTTTAAAGTGCCAGGAACAGATGCTGGGCTGATGCAAGAAGACAAAACCAGGGCCTAGTGTGAAATGCAGTAGCTTTCTGGTCTGAGCAGTGTGACCGAGGGCATTCTTACCCTATACTGCATAGATGTGATCTCACCCGGGATGCTTAGAGGTGACACACTGTAGGGGTTCTCCCAAGTCATTTTGTCTGTGTTCCTTAAAATATCTACCACCTCAAACATCCGGATCTTAATTATCCTGAATTTATTTCATTTTATGCAATTACTGTTATGGATGGGAGAGTGTTTACCAAATTGTGTGCAGGGGGCCCAAGTTTAGTGCATTTTGTCACCTTTAATTGACTGATGGAATGTTTAGGTTTGAGTTAGTATCTGGTCACTGTTCCTTTGGTAGCACGGAAGTGACTTGGGCAGCCTGAGAAGGCTGACTGCTCAAGTGCCAAACTGGGTTGTGTTTCGCATGGTCCTTTATGTCCCAGGAAAAACGCTAAAGCAAGCCCATTTGAGTTGAGTTGTCTGTGTCGATTCTTCCCTTAGGTCCACAAAAGGTGGCTCCGATTCCTCCCTTTCTGAACCCAGGCCAGCCCGGGTGGGTCGAGCCTTCCTGTGTCGGGTCCTCCGAGCAGCTCTTCCCCTTCAGCTGCTCCTGCTGCTGCTCATCGGACTCGCCTGCCTCGTGCCCATGTCGGAGGAAGACTACAGCTGTGCCCTCTCCAACAACTTCGCCCGCTCCTTCCATCCCATGCTCAGATATACCAACGGCCCTCCTCCACTCTGAAGCGAGCAGGTGTCCTCGCCCAAGCGCAGGCAGCAAGAGGGGAAGCAGGCCCAAAGCAACCCCAGGGCTGTCAGAGAAGACTGGATCTTGGCAGGGGTCCTCTTACGGAGGCTTCAGTTCTCTATACCCTGCGCGTAAAAGATGAAAAAATAAAATAAAGAAAAAAAAAAGAACATTTGGACACGGACAGTCAGCAACAGGAGATAAACAAACATGGAATTGGTACAGTGTCAGACACTCTGAGCCTTAATACTAAAGAAATTAAGTTAAGGACATATAGGGTTCCCTTGCGCCATGAAGTCTGGGCCTTTGGCCTAGCCAATGGCTCTCTCTACTGGGCCATCTGGGCAGCTTACTGATGGTGCTGCTCAATCAACCCGAAAGCCCCTCTTCCGGGCCCCATGTCAGTATCATACAATCCACCAACCCACCCCTGCTGGGGGCGTTGGAACCTCCTCATGCACCATTTTTAGGACCTTATACGGCAGCTTCCTTTGTACCTTGTTTTCTTTGGGGCATGATGTTTTAATGTTGCTTTAGAGGCACAAGCTGTAAATCTGAAAGGCACCTTTTTTTTTTTTTTTTTTTAAAGAAAGGTATAAAGAAAATATGGATGTAATAAATAAAATCATGGAAAGCTTTATGTGAAGAAAAATGAATGTTATAGTATAAAAATGATATTTATGTATGTACAGTTTGCTAAAGCCAAGTTTTTGTTTGTTCATTTCTTTGCATTTATTATAGATACTATAAAGAACTTTGCCCATGTCTATTCTTCCTTTAAAACATAACTTGAATTTTCATCATTTACTAGGGTGCAGCCTAAATTATCTTTTTGTTGTTAGTGTTAAACCATACTTTCTGTATGGCAATGTAATTTACATGTTAAATAGCATACATGTGGATGCTTTAGTATAGGAGGGAGGAAGAGAGAGAGAGAGAGAGAGAGAGAGAGAGAGAGAGAGAGAGAGAGAGATTGAGGTTTGAAGTCATAGAACAAGTTTCCCCAGAAAGCAAATTTGAAAAAAGAATGACATTTTCTAAATGTGTCGATATGACAGGTGTACTTAGTGGCTGGTCTGGTCTCACACCCATCTACTCGTCAGTAGAATTAACAAGAAATCCAGCTTTCACAACCACTATCTCAGAGTAACAGTACAACACGTTGGATTCTCTGTGAATACAAAGCCCAAAGCGGTTCTTGCTACTTCAGTAAACAGGAAGTTGAATTCACATACTCCATATGTAAACTAGCGAGAAAGACCTCACATGGCCCTTTTGTCTCTGTTCTACATTTTTGTTCTTTTAATTCTTTAATGAACGGAGCTAGAAGGGAAGGGTACACTGGAGGAAGAAAAGTAGCTAAGCTAGGTGTGTATGCACAGAAGAACCTGGAACAACTTCTTCCTGTGTAGCAAGTCAGATCTCACGGATTCCAGCTTCCCAGCATACACTCTTGTCTGTTCCCTTCGCACCATTAGGAAAGCCCTTAAGACTTCTGGGAGAGGTCCCTGCTCCTGTCCATCCCAAAGGTGCCCATGGACCTTCCAGTAGCTCCCGTTTAGAGCGCTTCTTTTCCACTAAGCTCCTGTTAATCCTTACTACTAGGTAAGGTCAAATTTTCCTTCTTTATGTCTTAATACATAAGATGCCACCCTGCCTTTGTCAGGCTAAGATAGGAGGATCGAAGAGTTAGAAGCCAGCTAGGGCTTTTATAATGAGACAATACCTCAAAAAAAATTTTTTTTAATTTTATTCTACCCTATGATCTTGGCAGCTGTAGCCCTTGTAGCATGATTTGATGCAAGCGAAATCTTAATTTATCATTGATTATCTTAGGAAGTGCATATACAAATATGCCTTGAAGCTTCTCTTTGCAATAGAAAGTTCCCGTGGCCCCATGCTTCTAAGGTGCACTAGATACTGGTTTACGTTGGCCACTGGCTGTGAATTTGAAAGGACAGGTTCCCATTTGCCTTCATGTCCTCTCTGCTTCCTGCACAACTATCACACTAACCCCCTAAATATTCTAGTTTATAGATCCTGTTAAATAAATTATTTAGACTGATCTGTGGCCCTTACAAGGCCCTGAAGCTGTATCCTGTAGTTTCTACAGTGTGGCAGCTTGGGTACCATCTCAACCAAGGTCCGTTCTGGGCTTAATGATCTGAAGAACTTGAACTCACTTCAGACCTTCCATCCATCTCTGGGGCAGGGCCCAGGCATTGCATTCACACATCTGCTGTATCAGGGACTGATGGTATCCCTGCTGTGGACAAGCACGTTTTTTATTCTGACTGTCCCTTCCCTCCTTCCTCAGGAGATGGCTCACAAGCCACCTCCTGATTGAAGTATATTCTGTTCACTTCTCAACCATCCTTGACTTCACTGCACTGAGCATTCTTCACGTGACATTTCTAAGCACGAATGCTGTGTTGTCTTCTGTCAGGCCGTTCCTACCTAATTTCCCCCCAGGATGACTCCCAGGAAGGATGCTCCTTTTGAAAAAGGCAAGGTGGCTTTGAGAGATGGCTAGCAGCAGCCAATCAGAGCCGAAGGAATCTCTGGGAACAGGGCCCGACATGAGGCATTCTTCAGCTTTCGCTCCCCTCTCTCGATCTTATTACTCCTGCTCCAAGAAGAAGCTTGGCCTCCAGCTCAGTCCAGTCCTTTCAGGTCATGGGGCTGCAGTGGGAAGCAGCAATGGTAGGGAAGGCAAGCATGAAGGGACCGCAGAGGCATCTCTTCATGTGCAGCCTACTCCTTTCTGCCACCCTTCACACCATTGACAAATCCAGTGTTAAGCATCTCAGAAGCAAAAAGCTATTGTTCTCACTGTGCTGGCTATCAAACCCAAGGCAGCATGCATGCTAAGTGCATGCCATTAAAATCTGGATTCCACATTGCATGTAGAATGAAGTAAGAAATCTATCCAGTTAAATCCAGGGGTCAGGAGCTCAGGCTCTTCTCCAGATGACAGCTTGGCCATTTAAACACTGTCATGCCAATGACAGATGAGACCTCTGCACAAGGGTCCTCTTCATCTTCAGTGCTTAGGACGGAGCCCAGGAGCATCCTCCCCTGAACCCACCTGTTACCCTGGCAACACCCAGAGAGATGATTATCAAAGGCTTAGTGGAAGAAATGAGTATGCTGGAGACTCACTGAGGATAAAGGGCAGTGATGGTTGTTGAACTCACATTTTCTATAGTATGAACCATCAGTATTCCGACCATGTGCTGAGGAGAGGGGTAATGTACCGAGTATCTGGTTGGTAAGGAAGGGCATGGGTATGTGGGTAATGAGATGTACCCAATCTGAACTGTCAGCAATAACAGCAAGGGGAAAGTCTACAAAAAGATGACAGGCTAAATATAGGATGGATAATCTAGGAGCTCAAAGCATCAACTTAATATGAAATCTGAGAGGGAGAACAAGCTTCCAGGTAAACAGTGCTGGGAGTGGATTACACACACACACACACACACACACACACACACACACACACACACACACACGGAGAAGGTTTGATTTGCCAAAACTCCAAAGAAAATTAAGCGAGCAGTTATTGTAGAGAGGTACACTGGGGTAGACTGATTTTCAGCTATACCCTAAGTCATCATGTTAAATTTCAACACGTCACTTAGAAGTAGATAGCAAAGGACAATAGAGAGGGGTGATTTGGGAAAGCTGGCCAGGATCCAGTGTTCGGAACCGGAGGAGCTGTGGGTATAGCGGAGGACAGCCAAGGAGAGTTTGCTAGTTGGGTTCTTTGTTCTGTGGTTTCCTAGTCACTGCTACCAACAACCTAAGACTCATGGGGTACTGTACTGTGACTTATCAGCCCCAGAAGGCATTGCAAGTAGGTAAGTCAGGGACTGGGACAGACCACATGCAGCCCATGCCCATTCTGAAGAGAGAAATGACTTTGCAGACTCAAGTCCTAGCTAGGACTTCAATCCTTCCTGTCCATTAGTCATTCTTAGCAGTCCCCACTGGGCCCTTGCTTGACATGCAGAAGAGTCCGGGTCCTCTTCCAACACTCATCCTGAAATGAAAGCAAAGACAAGGCCGAGGGAACTGAGATCAGATACAGGCAGGGGAGGGAGACCGTGTCTAACAGATGGGTCTATTTTCTGAGAACATATTTCTGCTCCTTGTCACTTGATTGATGGTACCTCCCTGAGACAAGTTTCTGCTTAGTCATATGCAACACCGAGGAGCCAATTCAGGTCATGCGAGGAGCTGTCTCGCCGAGCGGTCACTGCAATTTTAGATTTAATAATACGTTGTGATAACTCTGGCTGTCATACCTGCCGCCACCCAGACACAGAGAAATTGAAAAGGAATGGCTTTTATTCCACGGTCCCCGCTTCTCACTTTCTTCTCCTGCAGAGTTGCTGAGTCTCCATCAGGAGGCCACAGACAGACCGACCTTGCGGGGACCCCTCTCATTCAGGGGAATAAGCGGTGCAGGCCAGCAGACTCTGCCTGCAGCCACTGTCGAGTAGCTTCTGGGGACCAAGGGCTGAAAAGCCGAACATAGCTGATAAAACAGGTCAAGCAAATTGAGCAGTGAGGAACATTTAATCAGATCTGAGGTAGCTGGCTAGACTCAGATATAATCTTTCTAAACGATTTAGGGGTGGTGGGGAAAAAATAGATCTCTCTCCTTTAACTCGTTACCTAATACAAGCGAGAGGCCACAGCTGAACTTGGGGTCACTGATACATCAAAATCTCTCCTCGGCTTTTGCTGCGGGTGTTGGTATCTGAGGTTATCTATGGTCTCACCAAAACTCTTTAGAGCCTTGGGAATGGGCTCCAGGTCAGACCCAAGTCTGGCAAGACACATTCGTGATAGAATTGCTGGTTTCTGGGCAGAGAGGCGGGAGCAAAGCAGACAAGACTTAGGCTGGGGACTGATGGTTCCAGTATCATAATCCATCGGGATCCAACACTGGGAGGTTTCAAACACACAATAATTAATAAAGTTCGATGATGGAGTCTGTGCCCAGCAATTGTGTTATCTCTTCATTCTGAACTAAGATTGTCTGGTGGTTTCTATTCCTCAGAGACACAGCCAAGTCCCTCCCAGCCCCATCTCACGTTCATGGACTCTCTCTCTCTCTCTCTCTCTCTCTCTCTTTTAAATTATTATACATATTTCTAGACAGGCAACAGAAAGGGGCATTCTGAAATGATAACAGCTCTCATCTGTCTCATTTGGACCAGAAGCCTCTCAGAAAAGTCCTTAAGTGGGGACAAATCATGGTGCATGCATCCCCATTGCTTCGTGCTAATCACCTGGACGAGGTGGCAAATGTCCTGGGAACCAACTTGACTGAATCGAATCAGGTCTATCGGAGGTGAAAGATGGAAAGACCCTGTTCCACTGGATGGTACTGTGGGCCTTTTATGGCTCTGAGTTACTCTCCAGAAGTGTCTTTAGTATGAGACAAAATAACCTTATCTGTCTTAGGCCATCACTGCCTGAGTTTTAAATAGCTGCACATGTCCTTTTCTGGGTGTTTAATTGAATTGTCATTATCTCTGTCGGGTCTTTATTTACACTTTCACTTTTAAATTGTTCTTATTTGTGGGGAAAAAATTGCTGGATTCATAAGTGAAGCTGCCAAGGAGCTTTTCAGCAGCAGTTGTAAACCAACTCCCAGCTCTACACAGCTTATCTCCTGCCTCTGGTACCCAACTTTCCTGCTGGACATTGAGGCTTACGGGATAATACAAGGGATGCCAAGTGTCCAGGGTTTCTATCAACTGTTTATCAATCAATCATCAGTGTCTTTTGCAATGTTATATCTGAACCACATTTACTGTAGGCTGGACTTTCAGGACCAGATATTCGCACACAAGAGCCATTTGACCTTTCCCACTTGGCCACGATGGCTAGTGATGTGAGCAGGCGCTCAGCCTCTTGTATAACTCAGTATCAGCTTCATCAGATAACTTTCCAAGAGCCTGGGTTTTTAATCTAGACTCTTGTGCTTTTGACCTGCCTGTGATAGTTAAACTCAATTGTCAACGTAATGAGATTCAAATCACTATAGAAACATCACATGAGTTTGTCTGGCAAGGGTGTTCTAGAGTAGATTGTGAATGAGAAGACACATTCCCAAATGCACAGAGTAACATCCCATGATTTGGAGACGTGGATTGAATAAAAAGATGAATGTGAGCTGGGGATAAGCATTTATCACTCATTCTGACAGTGACTGGCAGGTGACCAGCTGCCTTCAGCTTCTACTATAATAGCTTCCTACTGTGACAGTGTATCCTCTAACTGTGAGCCAAAGTAAGTTCGTTGTTCCTTAAGTGGAATTTCAGGGGTTTGAACGTAGTACCAAGAAAAGAAAACAACACACCACCCATCATTGCCTCGGGGGTTTGCTTTGCTTCATTGGTTTTGAGATGGGTATTCCTGTGTAGTCTAGGCTAGCTTTGAACACTTGTCTTCCCTCGAGCTCTTGAGTGATGACCCCGTAGGTATGTCCTACTCTATTCCACTTTGCTATTGTTCATTCATAGCAGTAGGTCACAAACTAATTATTGTAATATTTGTGTGTCTAATTTATTGCTAGAATAAACGTAAATGAACAACACACAGAAATGTAAATGTGCATTGTAATTATAATTATACCTGTGTCATATGTAATTAAGGCTTTAATATGTGTTAAAACAAGTGCTATTTCTTCCTGCATGCATCATTTTAAAGGTTGTCTTGTTTATATTTAACCCATGTTTATGTGTGTGCCAGTTTATCTGTGTGTACACCATGTGTGTAGTCCTGCTCATGGAGGCCAGAAGAGGGCATCAGATCTCCTATAAGGGGGAATAGGTAGTTATGGGTTAGAAACTAAACCCAGTTCCTTTACAGGAGAATTAATCTCTCTTAATGGCTGAGCCATCTCTCTAGCCCTGGGTTAACTGTGTCTTATAAAATCAACTATTTTCGTTACAAAAGATCCTCTTGTTTCCCAAAGAAATTTAACAATTTCCTGCCTCTCTTTTGATCTACATCCAAGTTCTGTCTACCTTTCTATGGCTTCCTTAGTTTTATTTTAATGTATGTGTCCATAAAAATTGGATTACATATTTATTGATAAACAAAACAGCACAGTGTTTATAGACCACTTGTTCTATATAGTTAATCACCGTTAGGTCTTTAATCTGGTTCCATGTCTTGTTGCTCCTTACACATTTTAAGAAATATTCCACAATTTGCCTTATTGCCCGTGTACAAACATGTCCATGTCTTCATCTGTTTGTCCATCTTCACTATACAGATATCTTTGTTTCTCTGTACTGTGTACATCTGAGATTATAGGGTGGTTTGGGGGGATGTATATATAGACGGTAAAGTGGTTACTATAGTGACAATAATTAGCGTTACTATTATCTCCCATAGTGACTTTTTGTGTGAACCAGAGCATCTGAACAAAATTCCAAGAGCAACACAATTCTATCAACTTCCCTCCTAATGCTGAACAGTCCCTTCTAAATGTGTTTGTCTATGTCTCCTATAGTAAATCTTTCAGCCCCTTTTCTCCCCAGCCCCCCTCCCCTGCACATTGCTCTGTCTGCGTGTATTTACCACAGTGTGGATGGGCCTGGGGGACCCTATACAAGGTGAAACAAATCATCTTTTTCCCCACCAGTTGTTTTCCTGCTGAAGTTTGCTAAGTCGTACTGCAGTAAGCACTCTTTGATCCCGAAGGTTCTACTGAATCAACAAGTATGTACAATCTCTTAATGACACATTTAAATAAATCCTGCCATATTACTTCCTCAAAACTTGTGATAAATGGCAGCCTCGCCCTCCACACCCCATAGGGGTGGACCCTTCTTCTTTCCTTGAAGCCTCCATACACGGAAGCAGTGCTTTTCAAACCACAAAATCATCATCAAAACTTCAGTACTCATAATGTGCACACCAGAATCTTTCAGGGAACGTTAACGATTTAGAACTCTGAGCCACATTTCCAACCAAACAAACCCCACTCACCAGGGACTCGTTTTGTTTGAAATTAGTTTGTCATTTTCCAGAAGAATAAACAGTTGTCTCCGAACCAGTCAACAACAAAACACAGATGCCTCTCCTGTTACTGTTGTTGTCTTTTGCAGCAACCTAGGTGTCTCTCTGCAGGGGGCTTCTTGCACAAATTACACTGCACACTTAGTATCTACTATGGTGAAATCATTTTGTTCTTTTTGAAATTTTATGTATCATTATGGTGTGTCTGTGTGTATGTATGTATATATGTGTGGTGTGCATATGGTGTGCATATGTGTATGTGTGTGTGGTGTGTGTCTGTGTGTATGGTGTGTGTCTGTGTGTATGGTGTGTGTCTGTGTGTATGGTGTGTGTATACAGTGTGTGTATTTGTATATGTATGCATAGTATGTGTCTGTGTGTATGTGCATGGTGTGTGCATATGTATGTGTGTGGGGTGGGTCTGTGTGTCTGTGTATGATGTGTGTATGTGTGTATGTGCATATATATATGTGTATGATATATGCATATATATGTGTGTGTTATGTCTGTATGTGTATATGTGTGTGTGTATGGTATATGTGTGTATGTATTTGGTATTTGTGTGTATGTATGCATGTTGTGTATATGCATGTATGTATATATGTGTGCATGAATATGTGTTAATGGGGTATATGTGTGCATATGTATGCATGTGTATATGGTGTGTGCATATGCATGCCACAGTACATTTGTGGAGATCAGTGGAAACGGCTTATGGAATTGGTTCTCTCCTTCCATCTTTAGGTGCTTTCCAAGGATCTACTCAGTCATGTGCCTCTACTTCCTGAGCCATGTCCATTGGCACCTATTTTAAATGAGATTAATTTATATGTACTGGTTAGATAAGATGCCTACTGTGGTTGTTTAGATAGGTGGTGTCCCAATTACTCATGTGCTTGAATGCTTGGTCCATGCAAACTAGCACTATTAGCAGGTGTGGCCTAATTGAAGTAGATGTGCCCTTGCTGTAGGAAGTGTGTTAGTGTGGAGGCAGGGTTTGAGGGCTCAGTCTCCTCTTTGCTGCCTCCAAGATTGAAATGTAGAACTCTCTGCTACTATTCCAGCTCCATGTCTGCCTGCCTGTTGCCATGCTTCCCACGATAATGACAATGCTGTAAGCCAACTCCAACTTTATAAGAGTTTTCCTTTATAAGAGTTGCTTTGGTCATAGCATTTCTTCACGGCAATAAAACCCTAAGACACCTACTATATATTACTAAATTCAAACAAAATATGAAATACTTTGTATCATATGATTTCAGTTCTATAAACACATGTTGAGTGTGTGTGTGTGTGTGTGTGTGTGTGTGTGTGTGTGTGTATTCATCACATAAGACAAGGCAATCAGACATAGCACTTTAGCACTGTGACTGAATTCACAGAAAAACACACATAATGCTTTCATAGTTTAAATTTGACAGGGAACATAATTTGGTTTTTAAATCAAAGTTGCTGTTATAATGATGACAAATTGAAAAAACAATAGAAAACATCTTTGTTCTTACACAGGAGGCATTTGATTTTTGTTTTTAATTTAGAAGAAACATTTTTGATACACTCCAAATAAATGGTGACAGGCCATTTATTAAAAGTCGCAGAATATACTGGGTGGCACTTGGGAGGCAGAGGCAGGTGGATCTTTGTGAGTTTCAGACTAGCCTGGTCTACAGAGCAAGTTTCAGGATACCCAATGCTATGCAGAGAAACCCTGTCTCAAACAAAACAAAATGAAAACACTCAGAATCCCAACAATAGTTCCAGGTGCTCACCAGAATACTTGGTTAGTTTCAAGGTGTTGGCACAAAGTGGGTGAAAATGACAGACTTGGGACAGGAAGGCTCACCAACCACTGAATCTCTGAAGAAGTGTTTTTGAAGAGATGTCACCTGGTCAAAATCATGGGACTTCTAACCATCCTTCTCCACCAACCACAGTTGGCTACTAGAAGGTGAGATTGAGCCATCGAGGGCAGGAAGGTACGCCCAGACCCTGGAGCAATCACAGGGGAAGGAGCAAGATGTTGGAAGTGTTGCCCAGAAGTCCTACCAAAGCTTCTCCTGGTGCCTTTCTTTCCAGACATTGCACTACACATTCAACCTTGGGTTCTGTTCCTTCTCTTGCTGGCTTTCCTCCTGCTTGCCTCTGTAACTCCCCAGGTCTCATCCTAACTGGGGGGAGGGAACTGACCAGGGCACAAATGATTTCGATTAAGACAAAAGATGCTTTGGCCAAGATTCGGAGAAAGTGCCTCCTACAGCATGTGCCCTGAAGCCCAGATACTTCCTAGTCCTGCAATAAGTTATGCATCTGGTATGTCAGAACCATGTGAGCCAAGTACCAGGTAAGAGATTTCAGTTGCATCTGTGTTTCCTTTGGTTTCAGATTGGACTTGACAATGGGAACTGGGGGACACTATCCAGTCTTCTAGATTTTTAAGTGATTATTCTTGTGTGTGTGTGTGTGTGTGTGTGTGTGTGTGTGTGTGTGTATCACTTGAATGCCTGGTCCTAGAGGAGGCCACAAGAGGGAATCTCCAAAATTGTAGTTTAACATTCAAAAAAGGATTATTTGTAGCGGTTGCTGGGGGGTATGATCTGGAATGATAATTTCATAAGTCTCCCTAATTTATAATTTATTCTCCTTGGAGAAGTATTAGAAACTCCTTGCAGGAAACTGAGGAGATAATTCAGTTCCTAATGCATGAACACCTGAGTTCAGTTTCAGCTCCCACTTTCAAAGCAACCTGGGGTCACATGCTTTTGTCATTGCAGCAATAGAAAGTCAGAGGCAGGCAGACACCTTGGCCTCACTGGCAGGCCAGCCTGGAGTTCTGAGCTCCAGATGCCAGTGAGAGATGCTGAGTCAAAGACAAGGTAGTTAGCCATCATGAGAAACAACATCCAAATCTGTCCTTTGGCCTGTATGGGTAAATACTGGGATATACAGCACGTGCACCCTACACATACATACATACACACACATACACCACACACACACATACACACACATACACCACACACACACACACACATACACACACACACATACACCACACACACACACACACACACACAGAGAGAGAGAGAGAGAGAGAGAGAGAGAGAGAGAGAGAGAGAGAGAGAGAGAGAAATGCAAAATTTCAAAAACTAGAATCTCCATTTGGCATCTCAAGCTTTCTCTCCATTAAAAAATAAATGTTTCCTAAGTTATGCGCAAGCCCCAGAGGCTGGCCTACTCCAGACATCCCAAAGGAAAAGGCTCCCTGCAGGGGTGACCCAGCCCCTGCAGTCCTGCTACTGACAGCATGCACATGTTTGCCTGTCCCCTTTCCCATCAGCCTGCCCTCTGAGGCCCTAGGTGTTCAATCATGTTCTTTCTGCTTGTAAATGTGGAAATACTCTGGGCATTTTACAGCTTTCAACTCCGCTGGGTCTGAATCTAATTTGAGAACTCCATCAGCCCATAAAACAACGTTTACCAGCTCACAAACCTTTCACTGGCAGTGCCCAGAATCACTGATGTCTCAATAAAAAGGCAGCTGACGACAGGTTAGAGTATCGCAGAGGCCTAAGAGCACACAAGTGTATTCTCACAGGCCTCAGATCCCTGTCTGTCCCACAATGTGTGGATAGAGCTGCCACTTGGCAAAGGCCCAGAGTTAGTTACTTGGTGTTGCTCTCTTTGCTGCCAACCTGGTTGGACCACTTATGCTGATGTTGTTACCCCCACTTTCGTTCTTAAGGAAATGTCTGCTACATGCCATCTTTGCCTTCATCCTTTTTCTTATTAGTCACCCTCAAGGAGCTGTCTTTTAAGTGCTAAACAGATGCCCCATGGCTAAGCCACGGCTGGATCCTGAGGCAGCAGATAGGAGGATGTAGTCTAAGACAGGGTCATTGAGTCTGGCCCTAAGATGGACATGTTCTGAAATAGGTACTGATGTGACAAAAAACCTTAAGCCTCAGTCTTCAAGGTCTAGGGTATTGGCTGGAGACCATTCCTCCCAGTACACCAGACCAGAGATAAAGCTATTGCTTTTCTAAGGGAGGATAGGAAGATGAGAGAGCCCCTGAATCCAAAAATCTAAATTCCAGGGAAACCATGTGTGCTCCTCAATCTTTCCTACACAAAAGCCATCAGGGCACAGAGAGCTATCTCTCCAGCATGCCAAGGATAGAGTGTGTAGCCTCCTGCCCACAGTGGCACATTGTTTTTTTGGGTTTTTTTTTTTTTTTTTGGTTTTTTGTTTGTTTGTTTTTGTTTTTGAAGTAGTGTGTCTTGCCGTCAAAGTTCATTGATGTTTTCTTTATACTCATGAAAATAAAAGCCTGTCTAAGTGCAAAATCCACAGCCCAAGTAGACTCTTTCAGTAGCCCCTAGGAAACTCAAAGTGTGTGTGTGTGAGTGTGTGTGTGTGTGTGTGTGTGTGTGTGTGTGTGTAGGGGGACTTCCTGTCGATTGGATGTTAAATGCAGAAAGAATCATCCCACATCTGCCATTCACTGGATCTGCAATTCTGGGAAAGTCATACAACTGTACTAAGCCTCGGGCTTCTCACCTATAACGTAAGGATAAGGCATCTTTATTGGGAGAGAGTTAGAAAGAGGACAAGGAAATAGGGAGGAAGGGACTGAAGCACACAGCAGGAACCTCAGTGTAGGAACTCGGGCTCAAAAAAAGCATCAGACATGTTTTGTGCTTTGCTTAGTTGCTGTTCATCCCATGCAAAGTACCTCCTATGACAGGGAGTTCCCCACCCCCTCTTTTCCTCCCACCAGGCATCCCAGACAACATGTAGATAGTTTCATTAGATGGCCTGTTTCATCTTGAATGGACATCACCCTTGTTCTTATCCCTCCTCATTCTGCAGTAACCACAGTGTATCACATTGCATGTTCCCATGAGTGTAAACTGGAAAGTAATTCCTTACTTCACACACAGTGTCATAAATAGTGAAAAACACGCACATGTTGCTTTGCCTGAGTCATACAGGCTGTAATATCGAGACTCGATTCTAAACATGACAATCCTGAGTTCAAATGAGCCATCAAACCTTAAGAAGATATCTTGGTAATTGATTCTGAGCCAATGTGTGAACTGAGTAAGCCCTCACCTCTTGGGTACTACCATCTTCCCATACCTTATTAGAAGATTGCACTGTTCCATAGATAGCCAACTATTCAAAACACTGCTAATCAGGGGTCAGTGACAAGTGATCTTATAAGGCACTGGTGTGGTTCTCATGAGATCTCAGTTAGTTCCTTGGCAGGAAGGTTACTATCAAGGAGCCAAACTGTCCTCCCCAAGCTCTCTGGTTTTCCAGCTCACCACGCAATTCTTCTTGTCCTCACTCCTACCATGAGGTCATCTGCCAGCTCCTGCCATACTGATTAGATTCTCAACCTTCAGAGATGAGTAAACTTCACTGTGATAGTTACTTGGTCTCAAGTGTTTTGTCACAGCAATGCAGAGTGGGCTGATTCACACTTTACAAGTCAAGAAACTGAGACTACAGAACTCACTATAAGTGTAAATGTAAAACCCTAAGAGTAAGGGTTTCAATTAGTTGAGCTAGCTACAGAGTGTGTTTGTATATGGTGTTGCCTTTCAGTATATCTCAGTCTCCTCTTCCCCTCTCATCAGCTAAATCATAGAGATGGCATAGAAAGGGATGCTGCTCTGAGAAGAGAAGGCTATCATAAAATGGGAACCTCGACTTGCCTTTGGGGGGGATTATAAGTTGTCTGAAGCTCTCTTAAATGAGTACCTCACATGGTCCTCACAACCATTTCATTCAAACTAAGTTTTGATTAGTTGACTATGGTCCTAAAATGTGCCTATTATGGAGAGCCAAACTAAGGCTGAGTCACTCTAATAGTATGTCCCTGCCTCTTAACTTGGTATCAGGTAAATGGGAAGGTCTTGGCACTTAAGCTCACTGGACTCTCTACATATCCTTGAATCTCTTTGCTTCCATTTGGTTGGCAATGAAACAGAGCGTTAAAAAAAAATAATAACACAACCTGTTGCCTTTATTTTATTTTTATTTGAACATCAAATATGTTTACAGAAGATGGTTTACAGGTGCTTGAGCATCCCACTGGATTCTTTACCATTTCAAGGTGCAAAAGAGGCTTACAAGTGAGTTTCATTAAACAAAGCAAAGCTGCGACAAAACAGGATCACATCAATAGTAGTATGCATCAGTAGAGTGTAGTAATCCATCAAACACAATTGGGCGTCTGTGCCTTTCCTCAAAAAACAAGAGCTCTACACTCAAGAAAATCTAGTGCACAAAAGCATTGTTTGTAGGCTGTGAAAGAACATAAACTGGCATTATGTCACTTATTAATTCAAGTCTCGATGACCAATGACCTCTCTGTGAATACAAAGGGGTCCATGTCTTAGGCACCTGCTCATGGGACTGTATGTTATATTTCCAGGGTGCACAGCTCCATACAAAGACACTAAAGATGGGTTTGGAACATGGCAGCATTTACATATTTGGAAAAGTTCAGGCACATTCGGATACAAAAGAAAGGGGGGGGGGGAAGCAAAGAGAAACTTCTCTTAAGTCTCTGAAACACAGTGCAAAATTGAGACAGTGCCATAATTGAGACAGCAGTCACTTAGAAAGCAAGTGTAAAGGACTTTAAAAAGAGACCACACTTTAATTTAAATGGATAAGATATGAAGCTAGAAATAGAGCTTTTCACACTAATGAAAAGATGGATATTTGGGACCATAGTTAAATTTGTTTGCTCCAGTTGAAAGAGAGTACATTTTCATAGAGTAATCTAGGAAGTGCGCAGTGTAAGCTGAATCAACTTTCCAAGACTTGTACCAAAGAGAATCATGGTTGCCTTAGGCGCTATTGTATTCTATTTGTCTTTAAAAGACTTAGGTTCCCCAAGCAGGTTTGACTATGAATATTAGACATTACTATGGTCCTAGTGATCATTCTCAGTATCCACAGTACATCTCAGAGTTGCAAAGAATGAATAAAGAAGAGATTTGTAATTGACTTCATGCAGGTGTATGGGCAACTCCAAACCAATGGCTGGAGTCAATGACCTTTCAATGTATAAGACTTCAAAATACGGACACCATGATGTGATTAAAAAGAAATAATTAGTATGTCCCTTATTTGGTCAGCCCCAAAGGCATAAGATATGGCATAAAAAATCATATCTCCAATGTTACCAGGGAAATCTATCAAAGACAAAATTTCCTTGGGGTCTAGACTTCATCACCTACATTGATAGGGTCTTTTCTTTGGATGACCAGAATAAAATCGGCAAGCTAATCAATGGCTAAAAGAAACATAGGCAGACCCTGTGCTAGATTTTTCTTTGGATTTCACTGCTGCCGATAAAGTCTTCCTTGGAACTCAAGCCGCCATTTTGGAAATGGCTGCCAATGGAGCTAGTTATTATTTTATTACAGCACAGACAGAAGTGAAAATCTGAAACCTGGGGACATATTCAGGGTGCCAGAATCATTTTGATCCTCTTTATTCCCATTTCCCTATCTGCTATTTAAATTCCCACATATCCCTACCCACCTCAGGCTGACTCCTTGGGTAGATTACAACATTCAAATTTTTAAATTACCGCCAGGTGAAGGGAAAGTACAGGTCCACCTCTCTAGAATGTCCCCAGTGCCCCAACACGATAGCAGCTGAAAGATGTCAGCTACTCAAAATTGGCACTTCAGATAAGGGTAAAAGAGATTTCCAAACATTGTTTGAAACTCGTGGGCTAACACCTCAGCTGTCTGATGTTCTCTGCCCATTTCAAACTTATTATCATAACATGAATACGAGCACAGTAGATGGGATAATGTGAAACCCTTCACTAGAGTATTGTTTGGATTTAGCTGGTATTACATCATCTAAAGTCCTAGAAGGTTTTTTTTTAATTTTTGTTTTTATTTTTGTAAAAGAAAAAAATCTCAGTATAAACATTAAAAAGAACCCACTGACCCATTATCTACTGTCCAAAAATATTACTACTGATATTTTGGTAAAAGCAAAATTAGCTGCCCTGAATAATTTTCCTTCTCAGGCATAATCTCTGCTACATAAGATTGTCTGTCATTCAACATCCAACAATAGGCTTGTGGATTAGTGCTATTTTGTCTACTGTGGATACAAAAGTTGATATGAAATG
Source organism: Micromys minutus (assembly GCF_963924665.1). NCBI lineage: Eukaryota > Metazoa > Chordata > Mammalia > Rodentia > Muridae > Micromys > Micromys minutus. The sequence continues at coordinate 13,990,576 of NC_137965.1, read as the reverse complement.
TGATCTTCATTTAAATGAAGATCACCAGGCTTTAGGCATTAATAACTGCATACATGACACAGTAGTTTGGAAAGTCTACAACAACAACAACAACAAAAAACCCTAAATATTTTTCCTTGGCTTTTGCAGTCTTATCCCAATCAAATTAAAACTCAGAACAGAACTATTACATTCAATTGTCCAATAAACAAGCAATTAAGTTTCAACAAAAATATATATTATACTATATAAGGTGCTTCTTAAACAAACACAAACAAAAGTTAGGTTCTTAAACATGTTTTTAAAGCAGATACATAAAATTGTCCCAGAATTTGATGAAAAAGTATGAGAAATTTTTAAAAAAATAAAAAAAGGAGAAAAAATGGCTCTCCCAGTTTCCCATTTTTTGGTAGGTAACTGAGAGAGCAGAAATTAATGAAACCCACCATTCCAAATAGGACAGACCAAGAGAAGCCTAGCCATTCACTTAAGTTGTTGGCTACCCCATCACATCTCAATGGAGTTCAAATTACAGATCATGAAGTCAGGAATGGAAACCAACCTTCCATTTTGGTTAGGAAAAGGAAGCAATCCTCTAGTTGGACTAGAGAAACCAAGACCCCAGAGGCCTTGTGTGGATGTGGCCAGAGTAAGCCTTTCTTTTCTATCCCTTTGTTCGAAGGACTCTCATGACCTAATTCTGGTCTTCCTCACTGGCTTATGAAATTTAAGACCATGAAATGTGTCAGGGACAGAACTTTTCACCCTAGCTGGTTTTTGGATGAGTTCTGAATAGTCGAAGATACTCTTGTCTGAGCAAATTCTCAGCAGCTTGACTCATGAGTATTCCAAGACCTTGCCCCCATGTCTCTCCTCAAGCTCCTGGAGCATCTACAGGAACACAGGCATCTATTGTCACCTCTTCTAATCAGGTTCATACCTGAAATGTAAATGAAGCCAGCCCATGGATAGAAGGGTGGGCTCGCTGTGCATTGTGGGACCTGTGAAGCTGCTGCCCTGGCCAGGTCATTTTCCTGGTCTTACTTTCATTCTTGTTCAGACTCCTCTGAGTCACAGTCATTGCCCAAGGATTTTGCTTCCTGGCTGCAAGAATAAAACTAAACAAACCAAAAAAGTATCACCAGCTTGCAGGTTCATTGTGACTGCCCTTGGACGATCTTCATGGTAACAATTTAGGACAATTCACATCAGGGAAGAGCTGCCTTTACAGGGAAGAAGCCCCAGGGGCAGACGGCTATTATAAAGTGAAAATCAAATAAAATCAACACACCATACTTCCCTCATAAAGGAAACTAATTCATTCCAGTGTATTAACTGAAACTGACTTTCTGGTTCCCACAAGTTATATGGGAATTGTCTAGAACCCATGATGTATGTATAGTGCTCAGCAGCTGACACTTTAGAAGCCAGAAGGTGGACTGTATTAAATTGACATGGTCTTGACAACTGGGGGGAAATCTTCCTTTCCTGTGTTCTTTGTGTATTCCTATAGGGGCTCAAGATTTCCCTTTAAGAAAGTCACAGGTTGCTATAGGAATGCTATAAGGAACCCATGAGATAGCTTTCTCAATGGCTTCAATTAAAGGAGCCATTTTGAAGTCTTTGCTGAGGCTTACTCTTGGAGTCATTATGAAGTGCTTATCAGAGTTGAAATGTTTTACTCTCTAGGCTTGGGTCTCAACAAGTAGCTTCAATGCAGTGATCTCAATTCATTTATGAAGACTGAGGACTATAGGAGTTCTCATAGTTAGTGATGTAGCAAAGGGGGAAAGAGAGCTGTTACCAAGATTTAGCCATGGAATTCCGTTTGGCTGTTCCCAACAGAAGACATGCCACTGAGAACTGAGCAAGCAAATGAACGGCCACTCATACTAGAAAGCCACTGCTGGTGGATGCATGCCAGAATGTATGCAGGAGACAGAATTCTGCTAAAGTCATACATGACATGGGTAAAATGTTGCAGGGATTCGCAGAATCTTGGGGGAGCCTGGGTGCCCTCAGATCGTGTTGGGGAAGCCCTCTGCTTCTGGAGGGATGTAGTAGGTTTGTAAGGAATGTGCTGAAGTGGAGCTCGTGGTGGTTATCTGGCTCTGATTAGGCTCCTCTGGGGGCACTCCCATGCGACTGGCTGGGGCATGAAGGCGGTGAGCATCCAGCATCTCGAGCAGCAGGTCATAGAGGGGCACAACGTTCTTGCATTTCATGTTGTAGAGATGCTCCATGCCTTTGTTACTGGAGAAAGGACACAGAGGGAACTACATTAGACCATGGCTTAAATCCCCAGGATAGCTGAAATTCTTAGTAGGATGAGGTAAGAGAAACTCCAAAGGCACTTCTGAGCCATTTTAAAAACCTATTAAGAATTCATCTTATGATGACGACTGTAGAAGCCTAGGGGTTTCAGAGTCCCTAGGCTGGGCTTGTATACATGTTTTCATTTCCCCCATCATATAAGGGCACCCCACCCCCACAATCATACGCTTCCTGCATCTTCTCTTAGTGGATTTTCTGTGCATTATCTTCTCTATGATGTAACCAACTTGAATGTCAACTAAACAAGCTTTAGATATCTGTGGATGTCTAAAAGATGATTTCTAGATTACATTAATCAAGGTTGGAATACCCACCCTAATGCTGGAGACATTGTTTTATGTACTGGGGTCCTTGCCTAAGCTTTAGAGTGGCTTACTATAATATTTAGAAGCTAAACATCAAATTTTCTATTCAGGTTCTCTAAGGACTGAATGGCCTGCCTTCATCTCCCTCACAGAGGATTCCAAGTGTCATCCTGCACTGACTCTCAGTCAAGTCACTGGCCTTTGACTTGCTCCTTAATGAAGCGAAGACCCTCAGAGACCTGGAGAATGTGACATTCTGTTCTCTTTTCCAGGATGAATCTCCATGGGATCTTCAAAAGCCTCTTATGACCAAAAGATCTTTGTTTCTCCGTGGCAATGATTCAATTCCTACTGCTCAGAATCCTTCCACATGGTCCTAACTTCTACCACTGCCCAGAACAGTAAGCACTGCTCACAAGAGGAATGAGGGAAGAAAAAGGGAAGAGAAAGATGCAGGCAAATAGCTTTTCTCCTTTTTCCTGGTTCCTCTTTGCCCTCTCTGCCCCATGTAGGCAGTGGACATAGGAAATCATAACTCTTCTATGGATTGAACTTTTCAAGTGATAAGTATGTCTTCGGGTGTGATGGAACACGCCTATAATTCCTAGTGCTTGGGAGGAGAGTAGGTTAAACATTTCGATTCAAGGCTAGCCTGGGTTGTCTGGTGTTTTCTAGGCTAGCCTCAACCATACAGTGAGAACTCATCTCAAAATAACCAAAATTAGAAAAAAACAAACTAGACTTTTGTATATCATGAGCAGGTAGAACTAAGAAAATGTCCTGATAATATGTATATTGGTCATGATAAGGAGCCAGCCCAGGTTTGATCTGTGCCACGAACACATGACAAGAACTGAAACCCAAATGCAATCGCATGGTTAAGTGTCATTTTGGTGTGTGTGCGTTGGTTTTGGTTTTGCCTTGTTTCTGTTTTGTCCTGTTTTTCCTTTTAATTTAAAGCACCATTCACTTTTAGTGCTCTGGTTCTGTAACTGTCTTTCTCCAACCACCCAACGAGTCACATTTACAGTCAGATGAAATATGAAGATGTCAAATTACTTATGCTATGGTCCTAACCCATGATCAGGGTCATGCTAAGAGCACAGGAATCCTATGATTCAAATTGGTTGCAAGAAGCCAATCTGGAGAAAAAGAGGTTTTTTTTTTTTGTTTTGTTTTTTGTTTTTTGTTTTTTTTTTTACCGGTATAAGACTGTATATGAATAACACCAAGTGTACAGAGAGGTTCAAACCTTTGAGTAAAACAGTCACCTTACCTTCATATTCTATAACTGAACAGCTCTCAGTCATGCCATACCCATGTATTTAAAAGCAACTATGGCTAGTGAATATTGCTTGCTAATACTGATAAGCCAAGCACATAATTGCTTTGTAAACTCATATAATCCCTATCAACAACTGAAAAATACTCAGAGGAGTCATATGCTTTCTAGAAATCCCTCCAAGGATATGTCATCCTGTTTTCTTCAAGGGGGAAACATACTCTCTCAGCAAGGTATTTTGGCAGCATTATGTTCTTCTGAGCTATTCTCTGCTTCTTTCTCTAGGATATCATCAGAAGAAAGAGAAAAAGATAATACTGTCCTTGAATGTGACCACTATTTAACATATGGGACTTACCACATTGTCTTCCTTAGATGATAAAACATTAGTAGACATGACATAATCAAAGCATTAAGCCAGTTTTGCTCAAATGGGCTGCCTCTCTTGGGTCTCTGTTGATGCTAGAATATGTCCTAGTTAAGCTTGGGTATAAGAAGAACAGTATTCATAAAACAGAATTGCCTGGCTGGGGCTTGATGCAGACTTTCTACCTCTGTCTCAGAGAGGTATATGTGAGCCCAGCTGAGGCCTTCAAGGACACCCAGTCAATCTGCGCCAGTAGTGGTGCTACATGAATGACTTGAAGAATAGCCACTATTCAGTTATGAAGGACACCCAGAAAGATAATTATGAAGAATTTTATCCCAGGGAATAGTATGCACAAAACAAAGGGTGACATGCTTTTATCGGAGAGCAACAGGAAGCTCCTGTAAGGATTTAAGTAGGGAGATGGTATGATCTGGATTGATTTCAAAGTGGGCACTCTGGTGGCTTCAGAGTACATGCAATAGAAGAGATTGAGATTAAGAAGCATGTTAGGTGACAGATTATGGTAAGGACAAACAAGGTCACAGGAAGGCTTTGATAGCTATGGATACATCAATGTTGACTCTGCATGCATATCTTGTTTGTTTTGTTGTTGTTGTTGTTTTCTTCTCTAAGCCCAGGGCTCATTCATTTAGCATTCCCTGGTGTAGGTCAGTAAGGAGTAATGCCAGAACCATAGCAGATGTGCCTGAAGCCTTGAGAGATAGCTTATGTTCAGTGACTAACTTCGGTCAACAATTCTCATCTTATTGCATGTGTTTCAAACCAACATTGCAATATCCCTTCCTCTAGGGTATCATCCCTGATGCTTGTCCGATGCTCTAGGAAGGTTCTGTGCTCCCTCTTCTACCCTCCCCTAGCCTTTCAGTTCAGACATTTTCCCAAAGTTACTTTGCCTACTGAGCAGTCTGTACTGCTTCACCTGTCTCCCAGAGTTGGTTGGCTCAGCATCTTTTATCTCTACGTCAGGACCCAGGGCCTGCCTCACCTCATGTGCCGGAAATGGGAAAGAATGAGGAGGAGCTGGGCCAGGCGGCGATGCTGCTGCTGTAGAGTCAGGCCAGCTTTGGCCATCAGGTGGATCAAAGTGTCTGTGATCTTGTCCAGGACACGGTGGATGTGGTCCTTCTCTTCCAGAGACTTCAAGGTGCTGGACAGAAATGTGTACACTCCTGAATACACGGAGAGAAAGAAAAAGAGATTCAAAAAGGACATGGTCATGGGGATAGAAGAACTTCTTGGGTGTTATGATGAACCAAGGAGCTTTCTCTGACGCCCTACAACACTGGAAATACAGTGGACATATTTGACAAGAGATTATGTGGCATTCTTCATGAATATGCATACCTTTCCACACCAAGAAGTCAGGATAGACTCTTGTGTCTAATCCAAGATTCTCTAAAAAGGACAATTGACATTGCAGCCATAATGGTGGCATAGCCATTCCTTCTTGGGATCTTCCATAGTGGGGTCTCTCTCCTTATTACTGGGCATTGCTAGTGTTAAAACTGTACTTTAGATTTTTTTTTTTTACTGATTCAGTATTACTGTAATGTATATTCGTTAACTATAAAACTGTTATTATATACACATATATAGTTATATATACACGCTGTTTCCTAAAAACTGTTACATTCTTCATTTCTGCGGTGAAATTAACGAGAAGCACATTTTAAAGATTTGCTTTAGAGAGAGAGAGAAAGAGAGAGAGAGAGAGAGGGAGAGAGAGAGAGAGATGCCTGGGTTACTTTCTGCCTAGATTCCATGTGGGCTGATGACAAAGAAAGAGGGAGTCCATTAGAAAATGAAGTAAGTGTCCGGTGGCCATGGGGCTAACTTGCACGTTGCAGGTGGCAGGGAGGTGTGCTTTGGTGGACTGGTGTCAGCGCTGACCTCTGCTGAGCACCCTATGGCTCGGTTTCTTATTCTAGGTGTCATCACCAACATAACTGTCTTGTCTCCTAGAAGCCTTACCACAGAAGGAATGCGCTGAGAACCTTCCCAGCCCCCTAAACCTGGGTTAGTCCAAACTGAGTGATGAAATTGCAAACCACTTCCTTTTCTTCTATGACCCAGAATATTGTTGTTTCATTCAACAATAACCTCTTTCTTCTTAAAAAAAAAAAAAAAAACCTTAGAAAGCACCATCTAATAGCTTGGGGGTTTTTGTCAAGGGATGTTGTCCCCACCATAGCTTCTCTCTCCACGGTGCACCATGTGACAAAACACACTTGTGCTGAACGTCAGCAAATTCTAAGACCAGCACAGTTTGTTTATTTATTTGGGAGAGGGGGTGTTGTTTGGACCAGCACAATTTGTTTATTTATTTGCGGGGAGGAGTGTTGTTTGGTTTGGTTTGGTTGGTTTTCAATGCAAGAAAAAGGCGCTCTGGCTCAGCCTTTTTATCCTCTTGGTCTGTCATCTCTTGGTTCTTTCATAGTGCACACGATTGTCTGGGTTCCTTCTTCCAGCAAGAAACTCCTGAGAACTTAGTATGGTATCTGACAGGGATTAGAAGCTGTAGTTCCCTTGAAGAGTTAATATGTTTAACAAAAGATTCTGCACATAGAGAGAGATTTTTTTTTTTTTTTTTTTTTTTTAACGCCAACTCCCAGAATGGAGAAGATCCCTCTGAGGAAGCCTGTTTTTCTAGTGCTTTGGCACCAGCTCAGCTTATCATCCTTGGTAGCAGGCACTTCCTAGTCGTGCAAACATACATTGAAATAAAAATACAATCCTGTCAAAACGCCAGTAACTGACAACCGCCACAACCATCCTTTTGGACTTTCCTGGCAATACACAGTCCCTGTTTGCTGCCTGTTGCCCTTAAAGGAGCTGTTTAAGAAACAAAAGCCACCAAGAGTCCCAGAATGCCTCAGGTGCTCTGGCAACCACCGTTAATACGAACCATCGTTAATATGCGTGAGCAAACAAAGCTGCCAGTTTATCTGTGTCTCAAGCGGTTTCTGCCTTGCACCGCACCACTGTCTCCAGAAGCCAGGGGCCAGTCTGTGAAGAGTTAGGGACTTCAGAAAGACAACAGGTCAAGGCTTTAGTGACTTTGCAGTCTGTGCCAAAAGCCCAAAGGCGGGGAGTCTGTTTTGAAGCATAGTTAGCAGACATGAACACATCCTGCCACCACTGGGAGAGATAGGAAGAGTCTGCAGGGGAATGTGGTAAGAAGAGAGCTTAACAAACCATAAGGACACACTCAAGAGTAAGGGACTTGTGTATGTGTGTATGCATGTGTGTGTGTGTGTGTGTGTGAGTGAGTACATGCATGCATGTGTGTTTGTGTATTGTGCTTATGTGGACACATGCATGTACATATGTACATGTGTATTTATATGTGTAAGAGAAACAAAGAAACAGAGAGACAGACACACACACACACACACACATACATATATATATTGTGTGTGTGGGATGGGTGTATGTGTGTACATACATACATATAGAGAGATGGTGAGGCAGGGGAGAGACTGGCATATAAACTCTGTGCATCACACACACTAGGCAACACTGCTATTGAACAACATCTGCAATGTCCCCCCTCCCCTCAGACTAGCCTAAAATTTACTGTGCTGTCTAGACAAGCTAGAAACTTGGGGGCCTCTGGATTCAAACGTTTTAGTAACTAGGAGTATAGCACTACAATACCAGAGCTGCCTAGAGATCCCGAGATAATGCAGCTTTTTCTCCAGCTCATGTGACCTCAACTATCCCAATATTCTACACTCTTTCCGGTTCTCTTTGCATCTAGGCCTCACAGGAAAACCCTTTCTATTTTTCAGGCTCTTTCTACCCATTGGAATCATCTAGAAATTTGAGGATAACTGAAACACACTCATTTCTGTATACACCCAGGAGGAAGCTAAGGCAACAGCTGGGCTCCTGGCCTCCCCTGACATTGACCTCCACTGGGGAGGCCCCTCTGACTGCTGGGGATAAGAGTGCCAAGACCTTGGGTTTACCAGATGCTGGAGGGCAAGCTCTTCTAGCAAGGGAATCTTAATTGTTTTTATTTTATTTTATTTTTTCCTTTTCCAAAAGGAATAATGTAGCTGACCTTGGGAAGGTTTGTCAATCTATGGCAGTTTGATTTAAAAGAAGAAAAAAAAAAGCAGGAATGATCCGAAGGGAAAAGATGATCAATAATACAAAGCCCGGAGTTGTAAATCACCTGGACCACAACTCACGCTCCTGGGGTCGTAGTGTAGTGCTCATGGCTAAGTGATGTATCAGCACATGGGGGGTCCTTACTAGCAATGCCTTTTCTCATTAGTGCCTTGGAGGCAGAGCAGGATGTCATCAGTCTCTGTTGGCTCTCTGGTTCACCTTTGATTGCCATTCCGTGCTACTCTGATAGTCTTTGATCAGTCTGTGGGTTTGAATGAGATGCTCCCGTCAAGAGTCTTTGGCATTTGAATATGTGGGAAACAATCGGTGGTCCTGTTTGAGGAGGCTTAGGAGGTGTGGTCTTGCTAGAGGAAGTGTGACACTGGCGGGCAGACTGAGGTTTCAAAGACTATGTGTGGTTTCAGGTGCACTCTCCCTGATTCCTGTTTGTGGTTTAAGATATCAGGGCTCAGCCCTGCCATCACGGCTGCCACCTACTGTCTCTACCATCATGGACCCTAGCCATCTGGATCATGGATGCTAGCCATCTGGAAGCAAACATTTCTATAGGTTGCTTCGGTTGTGCTGTTTTGTTACAGCAATAGAAAGGCAACTAACACAGACATTTGTATTACTCAGCAACAGGACTGCTGCTGTCATTCATCAGAAGGAGTTCTTCAAGGTATTCTACAAAGCAGTGGTCAGACAGTCCCAGGCACTAATTCCACCCCCTCCCTTAAGCTGTCCATCTCTGGAAAGACCTGTTGCAAATACAAATTTGAAGTAAAGCTTTTGTAAAGTAGAGCTGGGACTCACTGGCAGAATACTTGACTACCATGTTTGAGATCTTGAATTTGATCTTTAGTTACACACACACACACACACACACACACACACACACACACACACGTATGCATGCACCTATTTTAATGTCTCAAAAAGATGTAGTTTGCAGATGAGTTTCTAGTAAAGAAAGCTACTGGAATGTCCTCACCAGAGTAGTTGCCCCATGACGATCCACCCCTAGCTGAGTAGCTACTGGCACTCAGTGTCTCCTGACGATGGCAGGGGTAGCCATTTTTTTAAAAAAGTGATGTAGCCATGAGTAAGCTGCCCATGTTCTAGTAAATAACCCTGCATCTATGCCCACATAAGCAACCCTAATTAAACTCAGTGAGTCATTTAAAAAGACACCGAAGGAAGAAGGAGACTGCTGGGGAAAAGGCATTGAGAGGACATGGAAAGAGGAAATGGAAGGAGGACATGTAAGGACGAAATGGAAGGAGGACATGGAAGGAGGAAATGGAAGGAGGACATGGAAGGAGAACATGGAAGGAGGACATGGAAGGAGGACATGGAAGGAGGAAATGAAAGGAGGAAGTGGAAGAAGAAAATAAAAGGAGGAAATGAAAAGAGGAACTGGAAGAAGGTGATAGGGCTAGATCAAAGTATATTATACATGTGTAAAATTTTCAAATGACAAATTTAAAATATTTGGATTTTTTAAAAACGATATTTGAGGCATTATTTCAACTGAGAGTACCATGTAAACACTGCACCTGTACATTTACTTGGATTGATTTCAGTGTCACTTGAGCAGATACTGCAGACAGGACGGAGTTGGTTGTAAAAATGAACAGAGGAAATGCTCACTTTTCTGAAGAAAATTAGAGCCAATGATTATAAAATGCCATACACTGATAAAATTGTGTATTCTTGGCTCTTATACAATTCTTAAAGATTTTTGTAATAGTAATAAATTTTTGTAATAATTTAATAAATAAATAATTTTAACTTAACAAATAATTATTCTGGTATCCATATTTGGTTTTGATTTGTCATGTCCTGTATTTCTTGGGCAGAAAGCTTCAGATTATGTTTATGTCTAAGTATGCCTTGTGATGACCACCTTTTGAAAACTTTTGCCAAGCCTTGTATATTGCCTTGAGGTATATAGCTGTAGCATTTTTATTTTATGTACATTTAATATAATTTCTCCTTTGTAGATGCTATTAAAGAACACTGATTTATCTTCAAATCATGAATATCTTACAATCTCTTGAGAAGTTTTACAAGCGGCAACAGTTGCTCAGGCTCCCTCAAAGTGTGATAGGTTTGAGCCAAGGGCGGGGCCTGACAGATGTGCTTTTACAAATCCCTGCACTGGCGACTCATGCACAGCTAGAATGACAAGCCACATGGATGCCTTGAATTTTACATCTTTTGGCCATCAAAAGGCAAACTCTTGACAACATGGTGTCTATTAGTGTCCTTTGAAAAATATCCCATTGTCTCAAAGTCTCACTTAGTCTCATAGTGTCTTCTCCATGGAATTCCTGGGCAAGGTTCACTCTGCCTCTTCTTTCCCTCTCTTCTAGTCATGGATGTTAGAATGGAGCTAAGTCTTGGGAAGCAACTCATTTAAATAGCAGAATCCTCACTTTTCCTGAGCACTTGGAAGACCTGATGACAAAAGACTACAGAACTGAACCAGCACAACTTTCTGACTCTAAAGGATGGGAGGGTTCCTCATCACGAACAATCAAGCTGGTCCTTAGCAGAAGCTACTTCTAATAATTCTAATCACATAATTCCTTTCTAACATCCTCCTCTTGGAGATGGCAACTTAGCCTACAGGGAAGGACTCAATCCTCGGAACTGCTTCTAATCTCCTTCAGTATCAATTGCCAGCGCCAGTTGGTTTTACCATGTTTTTGATGAACTGGTCAACAGATGGGGCTCTCTGTTCCTTTCCTTAATCCTTAATCCTCTCCTTCCTCAGGGTTCATTGACCACTTGAGTGGCCCATGTAACTTAGGGAAATATGGATTTCTCTTTGTTACGAGGAACATGGCATGAGATACAGATGAAGAGATGCCTGGTGCAGGAAGGATGCTGGTGCTTTGATGCCTTATGGGCAGGGGCATTGTACCCTCTACACTTCCACATTCTGATGATCAAATACACCTTTAACTCACATTAAGCTTTGACCTTTCCAGGGACACCCGCATACTGATGCCACATGGAGGTAGGTAACTTGCTGCTCAGTGAACACATCAGCCTGGTAAAAAGGTTTAATAATCTTCAAGGGATTTCAGAGTTGCATGCCAGAAAATACAGAAATACAGACAGACACATGTACTTATTTGACAGTATCTCAAACATGAACCAGTTTGTAGGTTTAGCATAATTACACACATTGGAGTGTTTGAATCACTACACAGTGTGTCTGTCTGTCATAATAAGTGTCCTATTCTAATATAATCTTAGATGTGTTTTCTACTTCCTTATGGCTAAACAAGTACATTGAAACAGGAATGGTGTCTGAAGGGTATTCAGGGTACCTCCCACTGTCTACATCCAAGGCCTCAGAAAGAATGATTTACTTAGAATTCTTTCTCTTCCCAAATGCCAGCATAGCCATTCTTCCCAAGAGAAGCCACCGTTTTGACTCAAGAAACATTTAGTCATTCCCTGTCATGCTTGCTATTCTGAATACTGACATACCTCACAGCAGCCAGCATGTTTGAAGAACAAACTGAAGCAGAAAGGGCAAGCCGAGCACATCGCAATGCTCTGTATGTTATGACTCAAAGACACACCACCACTAAAGACTTCAAAGAGAGTGCTTTATGCCATTCAGGAACTTCATTACCATTCTCGTGCTTAGCAAAAACAAACAAACAACAACAACAAAAAAAAAAAAAACAATAAAAACGGTAGCACTTTGAGAAATATGCGTCCACTGATGGGGACTTCTGTCCTTTTCCAGATCCACAGTTATTTGGCTGCAAGGTGAAGGACCTTCTCAGGACCTGGTCTTTGTGTGCACTGCATACTGTTATGCTACTGTATGTCACATGACATGCATGGGTAACGTTTCTTCTGTGTGAAGTCACAGAGGGAGTGACAACTGAATGAAATGCATGTCCCTGCCAGAAACCCAACATAGGAACAGGTGGCTCTGTTTACTTAGGACTCCTCCATCCCTACAAGTGCATTTCTTGGCACCAACCACCATTAAGCCATAGAGGTATGATTCAGGAATATCTGTCAGTTTGGTGTCGTTTTTATTGAAATGTACTAGATGTTCTCGACAGTTAAGTATGCAGCACATTACAATGTTCAAACTGACTCAGAAGATAAATCTCTTAATGATTTCTGATGGAGATATTGACAAGCTGATGGAGAGGCAAGTTAGGAGACACGGGCTTTCTCATTAAAATGGAATCATGCGCTTAACTATATGTGAAACCCCTGATTTGATTGCAGATAGACAAGATGGATTCCATATTAAATCCTTCAGGACAAAGTTGCTCTTGGTGTCTATTTGACATGGGAGTTCATTTCTGTTGGTTACATCTGTAACATATTAGGAGACATCTAGGGTTCTGAGTTTTCTATTCTTCAAGCAGTCGATTCCTACTGCTTCGGGGTTAGAAGAAATTTCAAGCACACGTGTGATGAGAACCATAGGGTCTGAGAGCTGGTGAGATGGTCTGCTGATTACTTGCAGAGGGTCCAACTGCAGTTCCTAGCACCTATATCACAGCCATAGGAAACTCCAGCTCCAGGATGGCCCAATGTCTCTGGCCTCTGTGTGCACGATGCTCACGTGTACACACCTCCACATCAGGACACCGAGTTGCACAATCTTCCTCAAGTCCTGGTTATTAAGAGGTCATTTTTGTAGATATTGGCCCTCAGAGAGGTTCTGTGGAGTAACTAGCATATTGTACTTTTTAAAAAACCCTGTGAGCCTTGCAAAATAGAGTGCCTTCTCTTTGGTTTGACTGAGAACTTTAGAACCAACTTGGCAGCCATTTTAGGTACAGCACAGAGATACTTCCTTGTGTTGATATAGCTCACAGAGTTAGTGATTTGGCACATTACTCTCCCTTTATATGGGATTTGTTAACTATTACTTCACCACTTTCCACTGTGTGAAATCCAGTAAGCATTTCAAATCCTGTGGATCAGCAATTGGGGGGGATGTCTTTTCTGCCACTGGAAATCAATGTAAAAAGTCATTGTGGATAGTTGTGCTCATAACACATCACCAAGAGCTCATTTGACTTAATCTCTGACTCATCAAAGCTGACTCAAGAGCTAAGAATGCACAATAAACTTGTGCAAACACAGCCGCAAAATCCTAAACTGGGCAGCCTTCTCAAGTATCTAGCAACAGAAGCTAAGAATTGAGGTCACAGAATCTCAGTCCTAATAAAAAAGTTTGATCCCCCTGAAGGAGAATCCCACTTCCTCAGAAACACTTTCCCTCTCTGTCCTAAGGAAGACTCAAAATGGCTGACAGTTCATTCTGGGGTTTGCTGTTGTTGATGATTTGCGTTTCTAACAACCAGTGTCAAATTTTCCTATTTTCAAGAGGCATAGGAGCTGTGGGTTGCATATACCTTCAGGTGTCACACTTCTATCCCTCATTTTATGTGAGATTTGACTGCATAGAAACTCAATTACAAAGGCATCATGTGAGGGTGACAGGCTTATCTTAATTTTTTTTAAAAGAGAATAAAGCTGACATTACATTCCAAACATGAAAATGTGGGATTCTAGAATTTTATATTTAAAAGATAAGATCAGTCAGTTTGGTGATGGAACCATTTGAGCAGCCTAACTGGGCTCAGGGGATTAGCAACAGTAAAAGAAGCAGGAAGGAGGAGGAAGATGAAAAGAGGGAGGAGAAAAAAAGAGAAGAAAAGAAGGAAGAAGTTTGAAGGTGGTTGGGTTGAGGGGATTTGGGATTGAGATTGAGAGGGAAAATATGATCACATTTTGTTGAAAATATGCATGAAATTCTAGAGAAAAACTATTTAAAATTAATTAATTTGATGGTTTAGAAATTATTTGAAGAATCAAAAGAGCTTCATAGGACTATATCTATAGATAGGCAGACCAAGAGATATAGATTAGAGGATAGATAGATAGATAGATAGATAGATAGATAGATAGATACATACATACATACATACATACATACATACATATATAGATACATATATAGATACATGAATAAATACATAGAAAGATACATCAATAGATAGATGATAGATAGATAGATGATAGATAGATAGATAGATAGATAGATAGATAGATACATACATACATACATACATATATAGATACATATATAGATACATGAATAAATACATAGAAAGATACATCAATAGATAGATGATAGATAGATAGATAGATGATAGATAGATAGATAGATAGATAGATAGATAGATAGATAGATAGATAGAGACAGATAGACAGACAGATAAAGTTAGCCTCATGGTGACCCTTACATTTAAACTCTGTTGGGTTGTTCTTCCTTGATTAAAGCAGGAACAACGGCAGTGGGAGAACAGTTTCTTGGTACACTGGATTCCTTGCTTCTGTGCCATTCTCAGGTAACACTGAGACACCTCCAGAAAACTTGACTTCAGCAGAAACAAGGGTTAAAACTACCAGTCTCCAAAAACTGAGAAGACAAGCCATAAAGGGAGGAAATATTTGCAAAAGACACATCCAATAAAGGACTGTTCTTCAAAATATATAAAAAGATCATGAAACTCAACCATAAAAATACCACCTAATTTAAGAATAAATGGAATTTATTAATGTACATCTCACCAAAGAAGAACCACAGATAACAACTGGGCCTATAAAAAGATGTTTAACATCATGTGAGTTTAAAAAATTATAACTCAAGGCCGTATTTCTCTTAGAATGGCCAACCCCTAGAGTATTGACAATAGAAAAAGCTAACAAGGAGCTGGAACAAGAGGAACATCCATCCCTTGCTAGTGGTGTGAAAATGCTACTACCAACTTTGGAAGGCATTTGGGCAGTTCCTAATGAAACAGAACAAACTCTTACCAAAGGATACAGTAATCCCTCATCTCAGTGTTCACAAAGGAAATAGAAATGTACGTGCACACACAATATTTTCCACACATATTTGTGATAGCTTTGTCTACAATTGTGACAACTTGGAAGCAACCAAGCTTTTCTTTCGATGGTGAATGGACACCATGGTATATCCAGAAAATGGAATATTATTCACAGATAACAAAGCATGAGCTACCAACCTACGGAAAAGCATAGTAAGTACCTGGAGTGACCAATACAGAGTGGAAAAGGAAAATGTGAGAAGGTGACACACTGTGGTGGTCCAAACACAAGACATCCTATACAAGACAAAGCTGTGGTGACAGAGCAGATCAGTAGAAGCAGGGAGGGTGGGGAAGAGCAGGAGAATAGAGGATTTCTGCATAATAATAAGACACACTTCTAAAAGCCTTACAGTACTAAGGATTAATGTCTTCTACAGTCTTTGGATGATAATGATGCATCATTCAAGGCCTGTTGTTAACAATGTTGATACAAGATGCTGATTGTGAGGGAAGATAGAATATGGAAGGAAAGCAAAAGATGTGGGAATAATTTTTACTTGCCACATATTTTGTGTGTGCCACACATTGTGTGTGTGTGTGTGTGTGTGTGTGTGTGTGTGTGTGTGCATATGTATGTGCATCTGTGTGTGTCTGTGCATGTACATATTGTGTATGTCCATGTGTATGTTTCTGAACATATGTGTGTACGTGTGTGTGTGTGTGTCTCTGTCCTAAAACAAAATTTAGGACACAGCCCCTATAAAGGAGTGATAGGTAAAATGTGGAGGAGACTTGTGGGGAGGGATGTGGGATGGTGATGCAGACAGCGAAGAAAATGGAGGTAGAAGAAACAAGACAGGCTCTGTCACTAAACCTGCAGCTAGAGTGGGTCACCAGGAATCTTAGAGACCCTCTTGTCCCCTCTTTCCCAAGGTCAGGACCATAATTGTTTACTGATGTCCGTTATATATGGTTGCTGGAGAACAGATTCAAATTCTAAAGGACATTGCTAACTGAACCACTAGTCCCAGTAAAAACAAAAAAATCCAAAAAGAAAAATTCAAAGGGAATTTTTACTGTTGGAAAACAAGGACTGCAGGGGGTTGAAGCACCGGGGCTTACAAAGGCAAGGGCCCGGGAATGTTTCCAGGGAGGCAAATGGTTGTCCTCCACTGTGTCACCCAGCTGGTAAGTAAGCATCTCAGCCTGAGCCAGAATCTAGACTCAACTCACCTCTGACTTGGCACTCAAGCACTACACCAAGAATGTCTTAGCTCTAAGGTTTGCAGGAAGCTAGAAATGACAGCCAATGGACTCACCTTCTTGGACATTTGAGATCACTAGACTAATGTTCATAGTGACAAGATATTAGGACCAATTCTGCCTTTTGAAAATGTCAGAGGATGGTGTGGCAAAAAAAAAAAAAGGAGTTGAAATGAAAGGAGGTCTTCTATGAGACTCTTTTTGTTTTGTTTTTGAAACAGTGTCTCTATGATATAGCACTGGCTGTACTGAAACTCTCCCTCTGTAGACCAAGTTGGCCTCAAAATCATAGAAATCCATATGTCTCTGCCTCCCAAGCATTGGGATTAAAGGCATGTGCCGTTGTGCTCAGAATCTATGAGCCTCTTTAACTAGATAGAGCCTTTCATGGGATGAAATTAGGATGCTCTGAGAGACTTTTTTTTTTTTTTTTTTTTTTTTTTTTAATGTATGTGAGTACACTGTTGCTTTCCTCAGACACACCAGAAGAGGGCATCAGATCCCATTACAGATGGTTGTGAGCCACCATGTGGTTGCTGGGAATTGAACTCAGGACCTGTGGAAGAGCAGTCAGTGTCCTTAACCACTGAGCCATCTTGACAGCCCTAAGATGTTTTTTTCTTGGTGTCTTTTCTGTACTTTTCAAGTTTTAAGCATTGGATGCTCATCGCATGCTGGTAAAAAAATGAAAATGCCTTTTTTTTTTTTTTTTATCTAAAAAGGCTCTCTTATCCCTATCATTTCACAGACTATGTCAACACCCAAGTTGTTGAGTGAGAAACACGCCTGGTGAGCAGACCCTTCAAAGAATCCAGAGATTGTTATGAAGATATTACTTATTATTTTACTCATAATATTTCAATTATCTCTAAGGTGGCTCCTATTTCTGAGACTCTCCAAGGTTGTGGTTTCAGCAGGAAAGAAAGCCAGCTGATTTGTCACTGAAAATTTACCCAATGGTTTCCTTCGTTGGAAAGAATCCTGATGTGCCACTGAGCTGTACTTAGCTGCAGAGATAACTACAATGATAAATGAGCTTCAAAGCCTGACAGTATCAGAAGACCATGTTTTCTCTAGAAGGCTCTATGTGTCTTGTTTTCACAGAACAAAGAGACTCACCTAATTCAGTAATTCACTTTGCCAGTCCAGCAGGGAAGACCAGTTTTTCACCTGACACATTGAAATATAATTTGACATTCTCTGTGTGTTTCGTCACTGTTGTCCATGAAGACAGGGAGATTCTGCCTGACATTCGTGTCCTCAGAGCCATGTCTATACCCATCTGCAGGTAACTGAGACACAGACCTCTCTCCATTCTTAGGTGCTCATTGATATTGGATGAGGCATAGTTTGAATTGCCAGTCCCCATGTTTTCAGTGAAACGTGCAGCTGGACTGGAGGTAAAGTCATATGTCAAACTTCTTCTCCCAAGCTCCCCAGTGATCAGGACATGGAATGTCTATTCCCCACAAATCCCAGAACCAACTGCTAGCAATGTCACTGGAGAAGCCCCACTCTTTACCTCCAAAAGAGTCACTTAACATGATGTGCCCGAATTCTTCAATAACTTATCTTGCTCTTCTAAAATAATGCTTTATTTTTATATTGGCAGTACAATAGAACATGTAAGAGAGCTATCCCTGAGACCATGTTAAGACTTGTACTTGCAAGGGGAGTTCACTGTCATGATATCTGTATGCACTACATAGCACCTGCATATCACATAAAGTCTAATTCTGGTAAAAGGTAGTTTCCAAAGAAAACATGTATGTAGAACGTGTGTAGAGTCCTTGACTGTGAGTGTTTAACACCAGTAGGGTGTGGCCATCAGCTCCCTATTCATTTTAGCAACTTCCATTCACCTGCCTCATGGTCCAAAGGGCATAGTGACTTATGTGTGTTGTGGGAGTCCTTTCACAGCAGCAGCAACGTGACCTGCTTCCTCTTGCTACTGCTGTCATAGCTTTTCTGTCACAATGTCACCCTTAGACTGTGAGCTACAGTAAACTTTAACTTCCCTTGGCCAGGGTGTCTGTCACAACAATGAGAAAAGTCATTGGATTTCTCAGTTCTTGGAAGCCCTGAGACCTTTGAAAGAATACACAATATTTGAGCCACCAATTCAGACACGGTCGACTCGCAAGAGTGTGTTCACTGTGTGAGTGGATCCTTCACTGTGGAAGGTTGGTAGAAGGGATTCTTTTAGAAGGACACAGGGAAGGTGTTTGTATTTGGAAGCTGTGGAGGAAACACACGAATGTTCACCCATGTCTACACGCAAGGAGCAGGACAATGTCCTGTATTGCTTTATGTACATTCTTTTCACAGTCATGGTAGTTTTGAGGCAGTGGGCTCTTCGGGTACTAGCGTACCCATCAGAGTTATGCAAGTGGCTTATCTAGAGTCTTCACCAATCAAGTAAAGAGCATAGTTCATTCTCTAAATTCTAGACCTCTCTGAAGACAGACGTCTGGTCATAGGACGCTAGCAGGAAGACAATTGTCACCCAAGAGGTTTAAGGTTCTATCAGAAGTTGTAAGAATAGAAAGGCTCGAGAAGTTGAGTAGATTTGGCTGCCTGCAGAATTTAGTCAGAGGGACCAACAGCAAACCACTTGGTAAACTGTGAAGTGCCATTCATCTCAAAATAATGACAATAAGCAGACTCTGTGGAAAGGACACTTGGCATCACAAAAAAAGTCAAGAGAGAATAGAAGAGAATACTCTCTGACGCTGCAATGTTGGCATCCCTGACAATGTGTCCATTTGTGATTTCCAAGGCCTGCTCTTGTCAGAAACCTTCAATGGCAGAGACTTAATGAATCCTTGATGCTTAAAGTCATATGGTTGTTAAATGTTCTTTTATCTAAATATAGAGCCTCTCTGAATCATTGTTTTATTTCTAAACTAGAAGATCTAAATGCTCCCAAGCAGTTGCCTAACAATACAAAGTATGAATAATCCAGAACGAGAGGGTTGAGGGTGGAACGAACACTCTCTCTGCTGGAAACTTGTTATAATTCATCGTGAAATAAATGGTTCTCTAACAAGGATGTGGCCACTCATGGATACAGCAAAAGCAAACAGGCTTTCATTATCTTTAGCCTTGTGTGCTTTTCATGAAGGCACCATGAAAACAAAGACATGCATATTAATGAAACAAAACTTGGTAGCAGAAGAGAGCTGTCTCGCTCTTAGAATGTATGTGTAACACATATGGTCTTCTTCAACCTTGCTGTGTCTCCCTAAATGAACACCAATGTTATTCAGTTAGAGATTTCGTCATCTGGTTTCTAGAATTACTTTTTCTCCCTTGGGTTTTTAGTAGTCTGTGTGGTTTCAGTTCTTACTCAGTTTCATCCTATCCACTGAAAGACAAATGTCATTGGAAGATGACTTCGAGGCAAATAGGTAATCACGAGCGTCAAGTTTCAAGAAAATAAGACCTTCCAGGAACAACCAGAAAGTCTGTTGGACTCAGTGTACTGAGACTTCTGGGTAGGCATGTGGGTCATGGTCAGAAGAGAGAGGGTCTAGAGTAAGACAGCACAGAGAGCAAGAACCAGGAACTGGAGAAGCTGTCTGAGTTCCAGTGGATTAAGTTAGCAGAGACTGAAGTGAGGGAGACTCATACAATATACAGAATTGAATGGATGTATGTGTGTAAGAAAAGAGATGGCTCTGAAAATGATAGACATCGTTGTCCAGTTGAAGCTGAAGCTCCACACACTCCTGAGAGATGATAAATGTATACACACAAAGCTTCAATACATGGATTTCCTGAGGCTTGGGAAACCCTTAGTGACAGAGGAACATTCTGCATGGGAGTGGATTTGGAAGGAGCATGGGGCTAAGAAGACAATAAAAGAGTAGGTGCTGAGCTGTGATCCTCCAGTTTTGCCACTGGTCTGCTAACATGAAGTCAAACCTACATGCTCAAGGTCCTTCTAACAGGTAAATAAACAGCACAATTAACCACCTGTCCATGTTGCCACTACAGTCCCTGTTACTACTAGCCTGAGCCTCTCCACTTCTTTGGGGGTCTACATGGGTGACTTTAAACTCAAACGCTGTGTTCTGCAAAGCTCTACTCAACTGAAGCCAGGCTCTTACCTTGACAGTGAAAGATCTCATTGCCAGAGGCTACCCCTGCTCCGTGATCCACTGACATGAATATAAACCAAAGTGCTTGCAAAGCTCACAAGGAAGGGAGGTACTTCCCAGTGGGAATGGGAGGCTACCAAGATGGAGCTGTTCCAGCTCTTCCCTAGCAATGTCCAGCAAAGCTTCTATTAAAGAGTTAAATGAAGCAATGTCTGTTGATAGTATGTGACCCCAATCCCATAGGAAAAACAAAACGAACAACAAACCACTTCGGGAAATTGGGAAATACACATATAAAGAAACAATGATTCCAGTTAGAGAAAAAACACACACACACATACACACACACACACACACACACACACACACACACACACACACACATACCCTAGAACATTCATTTGGATCTGTTTGGCATAAAGATCCTAGTGAGACTGCAATAAATATAGAATTACTGAGGAAAGGGGTGAAATTTTTGAGTAAAAATATTAAAATCAACAGGTTCTGGAAATGCTAAACCATGTGCTACTGAAAAAAGCCTAACAGTCAAAAGAGGGAGGAGTCAATAGGGAGCTAGTGTCCAGGAAGTAGGCATGTCTAAATGATGGAGAAGAACTGAGGTCACATTGGACAGGAGGAAGAATGTGGCCTGGTCTGACATGTGCTCCTTAGCATCCTTCTGTGGCTGGAATGCCCACCCCTCCCCTTACTTCCGCTCCTCCTCAAACCCTTGCCCTAAGCACATCTGTTCCCTTCCTCCTAGGCCCTCTCTTGGACTTCCTCCAGCTACTTCTCAGAAAGCCTTGAAGTCTCTGATTTTTTTTTTTTTTTTTTTTTGGAGGGGGGGGGCAGCCTGTCTGGATTAACCAGTACCACCTCTCTCCTTTGATGTGGACTTTGTGGTTGTCCTATGGATGATCTTGAGCTTTGGTAAGTAAATAAATCATCCCAACTCACACAGAAATTGTGCTAAATGCCTTCTAAACAGTTGTAAAGAGATCGTCTGTAGAAATTCTGGCCTTTGGAGATCCTCTTGTGGCTTCTAGAAAGACATTCTGAGCAGGCTCTCAAAGAAACCCTTCATTTCTCCTGATTGTGCCTCAAAACCAAGGCCACTATGAGTAACTTTCTCAGAACTGGCCTTCAGAGACTCAGACTGAAATGGAGCTTTCTCCCAACCCCCAGGCTTAGCCAGGAAAGGCCTGGGATCTAAACCAGGTCCCCTGAATCCCAGCCTGCATTGACTTTGCTTCAAGTCAGGAGTTGTCCCAGCTCAAAAGCAGTGAGTTAAGGTTATAGAAACACCTGGAACTCCTTTAGTTGTGTGTGTGTGTGTGTGTGTGTGTGTGTGTGTGTTTGTGTGTGTATATATATGTGTGTATATGTGTATATGTGTATGTGTGTGTGTCTGTGTGTATATGTGTGTGTTTATGAGTGTGTATGTGTGTATGCATGTATGTGTGTATATATGTGTGTATGTTGGGAGGATGACAGCAGTAACCTTCCCATGGCAGATTTTTTTGTTGTTGTTGTTGTCCTTTTATTTCTCTTTATTTCCTAGTACTGGCCCATTGTGTCTCCTTCTCTTTCTCTCTGCTTTTCCACGAACAATAGCAGACACTAGGCCTCTGTGTGAGGCCCAGACCCGTCTCTCCAGAGCACAGCTCACTTTTGTGGTGAGAAGAGTACTTTTGTCTATTCAGGCTGGTCCTTTGCTTCTGGATTTGTCACAGGTCTCCTGCGCTGGCAGTAGAGTCCTTGATGGCAGACAAGCTGTTACGCACCATCACAGAAAAATATAACTTTCAACTCTTCGGGAAGCGGAGCCTCTCATTTCCAAACAGGGCCCACCCCTTTAAGAGCAAGCATAAGCACAGAGCTTCTGACTGCCGACCAGGGTCTCACCCCTTTAACAATAAGCATGAGCCCAGAGCTTCAGAGACAGACGGAAGAAACAGCGTGTGAAGAGGATTGAGGTGGGAACCCAGTTTTGCAGTGGGAAATATAACCGGTTGTAAAAATTTCAGAGCCCACAAATCTAGAGTTGTGTCTTTCTCCTTTTTTGCATAATATTAAAAATATATCCAGGCTCTTGTGAGAAAAAAAAAAAAAGAAGAAGAAGAAATTTTCCGAGTCCACAAGTGCCCGCTATTCTCACTTTACAACTCTAACTTCCCGTCTGGGTTATTCTTTTCGGATTAGAGTGGGATTAATAATAGTAACAATCGAAGTTCCCAACACTTGTTAAGCAGGCTGTCCCTGAAGTTAACAGATTGCCCACACGCAGGCTGGCCACACGTGCCAGCCCTCTGCCGAGGAGTAGGATCGGGACCTGGCGCT
Organism: Micromys minutus; assembly: GCF_963924665.1. Taxonomy (NCBI): domain Eukaryota; kingdom Metazoa; phylum Chordata; class Mammalia; order Rodentia; family Muridae; genus Micromys; species Micromys minutus. The sequence continues at coordinate 13,967,564 of NC_137965.1, read as the reverse complement.
GTGTAGGCGAGTGGCTCTCCTCCCAGAACTGACATCCAATAAAGAGCCATTGTGGGATCTGGACCCTTCAACATGCAGGACAAACGACTCAAATGAAGAAGCACAATGCATGTGAGTGGGACTCGAAACTTGAATGGAGTGTAATCACTTCCCGAGTGCCCATCGCCTCGTATTATTTTATCATGGAACTTCACTCCCCAATTCAGACCTTGTCTAGGGTAATAGTCCCAATTTCCATTTCTCGGTGGATACGGGGGAGATGATTGCCGTGGTAACTAGTGAGGAATACGGCTATCTAGAGTCGGTGGGGGAACCGGAGTGGAAAATTATCCTCTGGGGGAGATGGGAAGGGTCCTGAGGTCGTGAGAGACCTGATACTCTCTACATGTGACCATTCTGTCATTCTGCACTTAAGAGATCCGAGACCGAGCATGATGGGGTGAGGAACCCAATCGGGCCAAGACTTGAGAAGACCTGTGATTTCTACTCAAGGGTGACATTGAGATACAACAACTTGGGGCTGAAGGAAAAAGGTCAGCTGGTTAAGGGTGTTTGCTGTGCAGCAGACACAGGGTTTGACTTTAGTGTGCCCATGGTTGCAGATCTAGACTGCTGGCTTTTAGAGGGGCTGGAGGGGTAAGAGTACTGAGACTGAGCTACATTTCCTGTCTGGGGGACCTAACAACCAACCTCACTACAGAGGACAAAAAGAGAGAGGAGAGGAGGGGAGCAAAGGTGGGGAGAGAGAGGGGGTAAGGTCAGGGGAGGAGAGGTGAGGGAAGAAACAGAGCATCTAAGCAAAACTTCAGTCACTCCTGGCCACTCCATAGCCAAGGGCCACTGAGACAAAATGAAAAGCACATTTGGAAGCATTGCCCACTGCGTTCCTCATCCCATCATTTGAGGACTGCTTTGTCTATTTTTTTTTCTAAATCTTCAAGCCAAGTGCATCTTTAACTAATCAGCCTTGACCAGGAAATACATGTTCGGTCTCCAATAACCCTCTTAAATATCTTGATGACATTATTTTTCTTATTGATGCTAGGCATTGAATCCAGATCCTTGAGCATGCTCATGACACACTCCACATCTGAGATGTGCATCCATATCATAACGTTCAAGGACCATTTTAATATGTACACTTTCTACAGATACATGAAGAAAAGCAGTCCCATATGTGAGAAAAGATAAAAATAAGAGATCAGGACCAACTCCATGCACTATACTTGATCAATACGGTTCTGGTATCTAGTAGAGTGATGACATGCTATTTGAAATGTGCCATTAAACTTTAGATTGCGTAAACTGGATCCAGTTGAAAAAAAATTACAAGTAAATATTTCTCCCTAGAACCTGGCATCAAATTCCCCCAAGTTGGCAACTCACCCGAATTAAGCAAAATGATCGACTTGAGACACACAAACTCTTCTCCCTGCAGGTTCATCATGCGAAACCGACTTGATGTAGCCAGCAGCATGTCAAAGATTTCCACCATGCCTTCCACACATTTACCTTGATTCCTATGAAGGCAAATGTTAAAAAGCATTAAAGCTCAGGAAACCTGTATGAGTTGGGTAGTTCCCATCATAAAACTTCCCCAGGTACAAATCCGTAGCAACTATTGGCAGCTTACTTTCTTGCAGCAAATATGAACAAGGAAAAATTGAAAAAGGAAGGCAGGAAAGATGTTTTTCATTAACAAAGCCTTACAATTATTCTAAGAGTTCTGATGTTCAATGGCCATGTCGGCTGTGTTGAGTGTGGAGATCTGTGGCTTACAGGTAATGAAAGATGCTTGAGGTTTGGGTGTGACTATAGACCAGGTGCTATGTTCTAGACATTGTACTTGCTGTAGGGATAGAAAGGTCTTGTGTTCTATGATGCACTCCATTAATGTGCAGGGTCTCCCCTTGGTGTGTCTTGAGATAATCTTGAGGACCAGGAAAACTCTAGTGGCTGTGGACCATGTGGTTGGGCTGGGGTCACTTGTGCAGCAGGGGGTGGCAAGTGAGGACCATTCAAGTTCTTCCTAAGAGAGGCAGGCTTCAATCCAGAAGTGAGATGCATGATTGGAAGAGAGACAGACCTGAACATGAGAGGGCACAGAGTGGTACACTGGTTTTGACGAGGAAACACAGAATAAATTTGCAAGAGTTAGAAATTGTCGACTAAGGACTTTCTCTATATTACTCGGGGTGAGTCGTGGTTTTATCTTGTACCCTAAAGTTAGCATCAAGATTTTTTTCATGTATTTATTTATTCAGTTTATATTCTGATTTTAATCTCAACATCAACTACTAGGGAATGAGCAAGGTCAAGGGGCTATCACACGCACCATCATCTTATCTATAGGGTTAGTTCCAAAATGAAATGAGATATTATATGTGAAAGAAATTCACTCATTCTGAGGCATGATATATTTGTAGAACTGAAAATAGAGGAGAAAGATAAATCTTGCATATGCAAACATTTATTGGGCTTTTTATAAAAAATAATTTCAGACATAAGCATGAATGGAATCCTGAGCACTGGCTTTTGCTTAGGTCTCAGAGTTCTTCACTCTTGTCAACTTAATGCTGAACAAAAGGCCCAGAAACTATGTGTTCTTAGATGGAAACACCTTCTGAGAAATGCATCATTAATTAGGCAATTCTTTCACTGTATGAAAGTCATGGAATGCACCTCAACTAAGATGTTCGTGACCTCACTGAGTGATGCTATCCTCTTGGGGTGCCTGTTATATGTTATACACATGGTCCACTGCTGACCAAAACACTGCTAGGCAGAATGTGCTGGAAATCTTGTGGGCTGCCTCCTCCTTTGTTGACATTTAGTTTAATTTTAAGTATCATGTTATACCAACAATGCATTCAGTATTTACCCTCATCTTTGTCCCTCGTGTCATGGATAGGAAGCTGTAAAACACACTTCTAGAATTACACATCCTATGCAGAAGTACATGCATTGTATTAATTTCAGCAAACTACTTAAATATAACATTCCAAAAAAAAACTGTATCTATAATTATAAAAATAGATAGAAAAAAATCTTTCCTGTTTTTTATCCTGAGGTTTATATGTAGGCTTCTCACATGCTAAAAACATGTTTACCTACTGAGCTACATTGGCAGCCCCATGAATATTAACATGAAAAATTTCTCTGATCTTCCTCCTCTTATGCTCTGCCTACATTGTTCCTTAGGAGCAATGGTCATATTCATATTGATTATTAAGAACTCTTTGTATATTATAGCAAGTAGTTTGTGTTATAGATATTTTCCATGGTTTGTTATGTATTATTTCTTTTAATTTTGTGCTTGGCATTTTTTTCTACATAATACTATTGCACATCAACTTTTCATTTGTCGTTCTGGAACAGCATCTTTTGGTTGAGAGAATTAGCCTCCATTTGGTAGCATATGAAAAGTCTCTTATGCTCACTTCTACAAAAGAAGTTCCAGACCTTTTTTGTTTCAGTCTTTGATCTTCTGAGATACATTCATTTTTTTCTGACAACTCCACTGAGATATAACAACATACCATACATCTGTTCAGTTAAGGAATAGATTTACCTATGTTACAGAGTTGTGCCACCAGCTTTTGGGACTTACTGTGTTGTGACTGGTAAGCAGGAGTTTACTATTTTTCTTCCAGACAGCAAGTGATTATTAAGTATTCACACTGACCTGAAATGCGCAAGATCCTTTTCAATATATTTCTTCCTGTCCAGCAAGGTTAATGTGTTGCTTTTTCTCATGTTTCACATCAAAGAATTTAGACCCAAACTGGCAAGGCAGACCACACACTTCTACCAACTAGCGAAAAGAACACCAACGATGCAGTTCCTTATATTGTTCCTTCTCGTTCTATTTTAGCTCATCCCACAAGACTTACCAAGGAACTATTTTGTATTACCAGTCAGCCTAGATATCAGAAGAAGTAGGACAAGAGAGGCATCAGACACAAGTATTGATAACATATCAAGAATGGAAGCAAGATGACAAAGAAGGGGATAAATCCAATGAGATGGATATATTCTCTTAGAAGCTATAGAGAGCTTCTACACACAATAGCAAGTTCCCCAGATGCAACCTGGATCAGTATTTCTGCAAGTGACTTAGTATGCTCAGACTAAGTCTACTGAGTTTTCCTGAGCCATGGAGTATCCTCACAGAATGTGTATCTGACAGAGACATGTTGACAAATAGAGAGATGTATCTTCAGGAGAGTGGTCGGACTTTCTGAGTATCAGAAGTGCCACATGCGTTCGCTTTGACTAGAAATCTGGCTGCTCAGGCATTCACTATGAGCAGAAAGAAACCTTTGAAAGCTACACTTCTGGACTCTGTGGGTGGGACTGGTAGTCACACACAGAAGGCTCACACAGAACAAGGCTCTTTTGGCCTTGGTTAGAGAGTGCAGACTACAGGTAGGTTTTGCTTGTTCCCTGGTTGAATTTTTTTTTCTAAAGTAGTACATCTTCTTTCTAGTGAACAGAATAAACAAGGATGGGGGAAATGTTTGGAGGATGAAGCTTTAAAAATAACAACTCACAGCCAAAATAGAGAAATGTTCCTTTCTCAGTGTAATGTCTCTGTTAACAGACTGCACAGCGGCAGGGGAGGGAGCCTGCGTGTGGGAAGGAGCCTGTGCTCACCTGCTGTGAGAAAAAGTTCAGCTCAGCAACTGAGAAAGCAAAGGCTTAACAGTTGTCCCTTCTCAAAAGTCTCCCACATTTTCCCATGAGGTGCTTTTCTTAACTCCTGCAGCCCCTTCTCCCTGGCTACCCTGTTATTTCCAGCCAGTAATTATGACCTGGAGATACATGGAACTTGTTCCTCAGTACCTGGAAGAGGCTAGACATGGTGCATTTCTCAAATGCTCAACGCAGCACTAGGTGCATGAGTGTGTGTGTATGTGGGGTGTGTGTGTGTGTGTGTGTGTGTGTGTGTGTGTGTGTTATATGCAATATGTCTGTGGTATGGGTATGTGTGTACATGACAAGTATGTGTGTGTATTCATATAGTATGTGTAGTATGTATGTGATGTGTGTGTGTGTGTTATATGCAATATGTCTGTGGTATGCGTATGTGTGTACATTACAAGTATGTGTGTGTATTCATATAGTATGTGTAGTATGTATGCGATGTGTGTGTGTGTGTGTGTGTGTGTGTGTGTGTGTGTGTGTGTGGTGTGTTTAGGGCATTGGAGGGAGCACAATGGCTACTAATCCCACAGGCATAATCTCATCATTTTTCCTACTCTACAAATATACATGTTTCATGTGTGGGAGTCTGAGTCTGAATTTTGTGAGTTTCTTTGGGAATAATGAATGCCATGAAACTGAAATTATCTCTACCACAATATGAGGGGCTGGAAGATGTTTATGCTGACACCTTCACAAGAATAAACTCACTTCCCCTTTCAGCAGGAACAACTCAGTGTGAACACTAGAACCATGTACCTCTAAGTAAAAATGTCTGCACTTCCATGTTCCCCTTATATCCCAGTACATCACAGAATCCTGGCTGAATCCTGACCATTGAATGATGGCGTGGTGCCTGTGGGTCTTTAATTACTTCTAGTCTTTGGTGATCCAGTGAATAAGCTTTGCATCAACCTGTGTGCCAGCACAGATTGGTGTGGACACAGAAGGCAGCCTCTTGTCCCCTGCCTGACAAAGGAATCCCTCCCAGTTGGTTGAAGTCCTTGTCACTTGCTGTCAGATCTTCTTTTCAAAGTCCTGGCAAAATGTTCTACGCTAACATCAAGGAGGAAATCAGACTCAGGCAATGAATTTAATTTTCAAATGAACAGATGCACCGAAAGTTCCAGAAATGGATGATACAACCAGAAAGCTAGAGTTGACATTACGGTAAGACTAGATTAGCCTAAATCCATGAGATGCTCCCCAGGCTGAGGCTGAGAAACACACAGGGCATGGAAAAAAACAAGTTCTTAAAGGAAGTACAGTGTCAGACATAGATCAGAGGAGTAGTTCAGCTGGCAGAGCAGCCCATGGCTCCCACTGTGAGACGTGACAATCCTGCCATCCAGGTATCATATCAATGTGACTCTCAGTGCACCTCGGAATCCCCTTGTGGGGAGCCTTATTCAGACACTTATTCTCTTCAAATGTGGTCCATTTGCCCTAAAGTCATAGGGAAAGGAGCAAGGCTTGTGAGAGAATCTGCTCATAGCATGTTCTGGAAGTTTCTCCTCTATAAAACTGAAACTCTGCTTTTCAGAAGCCCTGGGAGAAACAAAGAGCTCGATGACCCACATGGCACTGGACATCTGAAGACAAACCCATCCCACAGAATGGAAAGTCTCTGTGTAAAAGTGACATCACAAATGGAATCTGAGGAGGCCCAGGAGACCAACATAAAACCTTTAAGAAAACATCGGTTACACGTTTAACACTTAGTTGTCTTGAAAACAAAATATACAACATGGTTAGTAAACAGGGTCACAAACTAAGAAGCTGTTCAAAATCAACAGGGGTGAGATCAATTATATTTTAAAAAAATACTCATATTTCTGATGCTACTTGATCTTTCATGAAACACATGATCTGAAATAGGCTGACTGCATGAATATCCATACATTTGAGTGATTCACATATGTGTAATATGCAAGAAAGTGCTGATACTGGCATGTGCAAACTTTTAAAGAAAGTGCTTCAGATGTGGGATTCCAGCTGCCTGGGCTTGACTCTCGGTGACACAGCCTACTGACTATGTGGCTCCGAACCAGTTACTCTCTTTGTCCCTGAGAAAACTCAGAGGCAGCATCGTCCATATCGTGCTGTAAGTCCAACAAGGATTCTATAAGCCAAGGTTAAGTAAGGGGTAAAATGGCACTTGAAGAATAGAAGAGTTCATGATGCCTCCTTTTATGATGACAGGTGACCAGGAAGCAGATGGCAGAGCAAGAGAAGGCCTTGATACTGAGCAGCAAACTCACTGCCCTGGAGTAACTTGGAAGGCGGGCAGCATTTCTGAAGAAATGGTCAGATATGGTGGCAGACAGTGGGCTCTGTGCTGCCATTAGGAAGGAAACGCACAGTGAGTGCAGATAGAATTGAAGTGATCTTCAGGCAAGAGCTGAAGGGAAGGAAGGGAAACCAAGGACAGACAGGCTGGCAAGGATGTCATGCTAACCATTTCCATCTTAAGGAAGTATAAAGAGATGACATTGAAAATGACCTTGAGCATGAAAGGCCCAGTAGGACCGCTCAGCCACGGACCATAGTCAGTCCTCTGCACCCACGGTTTCTACACTTGCAGACTCAGTCGACCCTCTACTGTGTTGTCGGCCTGTAATGGAAACGTCTGTGCTGAGCATGAGGTTTGTCTCCTGATCATTTCCCCCTAGACAATATAGCACAGTGACCACTTACACAGGCAGCATCTGCATCATCTGCACTCTGAAGATGGGTCAGAGAGGCTATGGATACGTTCCATAAAAATACCTCACCACTGTACACAAGGCAGTTGAGCATCTGTAGATCTGCGCTTTCTTCAGAGTTCACAGTGACAGAGGGACAAGTGTCCCTTGGTCTCACAGCAAAGGGTGACACACACACACACACACACACACACACACACACAAACCTTCCCATTCAAACATAATTTCAACTCCCTTAAGATGGTCTATCATAACTTGTGTAAAGGAAACTAAATGACTAAGGAGTAAATACAAATATCAGACTTGAGGTTGCAGAGATGGCCCAGTCAGTAAAGTGCTAGCTGGATGTGGTGGTGTACCTGTAATCTCAGTGCTGGAGGGGAGGGTGTAAGACCATCCCTGTCTCACTGCCAGCCAGCCTAGAACACTTGAAACATCCCAGGTCTGCATCAATATAAGGTAAACAGTGTCTCTGAGACATTTCACATTTCCCTCTAACCTTCACACACACACACACACACACACACACACACACACACACACACACACACAGCCCCACACACCAAACACCACACATACATACATACATACATACACCATATACTCAAACACATTCACACACACATATTCACACACATACACACATAGACATACACACACACACAAACACAGCAGACTTATAGGTGAGGGGGAAAATCCTTATGCACCATCAACAGGAGTGAAAATTGGTACAGCCATCTATGGAGAATAATCTGAAGGTCTCCAAACAAATGAAATATAGAGTTACTATAGAATCAAATAGCATCACCCTGTGGGCTTGTTTAGATAGATACCTATCTACCTGCACTCTCTTGATCTTTTACACATCACTCAGAGTAGCCAAGAGGTGGGAGTAATTAAGGTTTCCATTAACTGATAGATGGTTAAAGACCATGTGTGTATGTATATGTGTATGTGTATGATGTATATGTATATATTCATAATTGAATACTACTGAGCCCTATAAATAAAGGAAATACTGTCATTTTCACCAGTGTGGATGAACTTGAAGTATATCAATTTAAGTGAAAATAGTAAGACACATGCCACCAAAATTCCACATGAACAGAGAATCCAAAACTGTCTAGTTCTTAGAAGCAGGAAGTAGAAAGGTGCTTTCCCTGGGCTGGAAAGGGGGCAGTTAGTCAAATGGTTAAAGGTGCTGCTGAATAGGCAGAATATGAGAGCCACGTTGAACAGCAGTGCACATACACAGAGACTAGACTTCAAGTGTTCTCACTATTACGAATGATGATTATGTGAGATAATGTTTATGTTAATTAGCTTCATTAAGCTACTCCAGTGTCCACACAGCTCCAAATTTCGTGTTGTACAGCATAGACATATACAGAGTTAGTTAAAAATAAAGAACAATAAAATAAAATTAACAATTTAGAAAAACCATGTTTAAAAAAAAAATAAAAACTTTAGGTGACTTTAAGTTTCAGTATCTAGAACCATGAAGACGCCATCTGTATTTTGAGACAGCTGACCTATCAAACAAACAGAAGGCATGACATATAAACTGAAGCTTTTAATTGTTGATGTCTCCAACCACCAAGCCTTCAGAGTGCATTGACAGGAAGCTTCTGTGTGCATGAGATCAAGCTTTTCTTCTCTGCTTCAGCTGTGGCCAATGAGGACAGCTGAAAGAAAGACCCTACAATAGATCATCATGGGAAAAAGAAACTCTAGAGCACTTATAGGCTGGAAGAAAACCTGGAAGTTTTCCCTGGGGAGCAAAATGAAGAAGCAAAGTGCTCTGCAGCTTCTCAGGATAGAAATCACCCCAGCTCTACCCATTAGAACCTACAACTTCCACGGAAGTGTGAGAGGGAACCTGCCTATGAGAGTCTACAGCTTCAGTGGGAGTAATAAATAGAGCCTGAATAAACATTGTTGTAGCAGGAGTCAGGCCCTTGCTCCTCTACTGGCTGCTGGGTGTACTTGTGAGTGGGGCTAGCGAAGCAGAGAGGAAAGTACCTTGTTGAGGCATCTTTGAATGGCGGATCTAGATGTGACCATGCAACATCTCAGTGTCAGCAGGCATCATCTGTGTGGAGAATGGATATTTGCTAGCCAGAAGACAACTGTGGTCCAAGCTATGGCTCACCACATGTTTGCCCTTGTCCTCCCAGAATTCCCTATAGATGCTATCTCTCCATCTCCTTGAAAGGAAGGAGGGGAGTGTCACTAGATTCTGGCCAGTGGAAACTGAGAAGGAGCTGCTAAAGGCATCTCTGTGTTGAATATAAATGAAGAAGCGGGCATGTGTTTCCTAATCTTTCTCCACCTCATACCCTGGTTTGGAGACTAAAGAAGACCCAAGAGAAGGCAGAGATGGAATCTAGAAGATTCTAGGTGTATCACTCAGAAGGTCACATACCAAAGAAGATGCTTACATTGGACTTGGTCTGGATAAGAAACCATTAGTATCCTCAAGAAACTGAAATGTTAGGAGTGTCTGTCCCTCCTTGTCCCAACTTCCTTCTAACCCGCCCCCAAAAAACACTTGGGACATAATAATATATTCACCTCTGTAGATATAGCTACTAAACAGACAAGGGAGTGTAGAAAGTGTTCTTAACAAAGAGACCTCAAAACATCCAAAGGGACCTTGGGAAATGGTGGATCTGGAGCTCAGTGAACCATACGTATCTGTAGTTGCAGCCTTGGACATTTCTAGAATAGAGAGAGTACGCAGAGGAAAAGGAAGGCATCATCTCAACAATACAGTCAAGGCAAAGATGATCCAGCTGAGGACATGTGGGAGTTACAGTCCAGAGGATGAGAAAGAACCAGGGAGGAGGGCTATCTCAAGACACACAGGTGTCAGCAGCTTTGACACTTCAGAGAAACCAAGAGACACAAACAAGAGTCTTTGGACCAGGAGTGATGTCCCTAGGGATGGAAAGGAGGAAGTGCGAATGTTCTTCAAGGCAGAGAACAGACGGTGGGGCACGCACTGAGGTGGAAGCAGAGATTCTAAAAGGTGTTTGATGGCAACAGGACTTGGGATGGGCTGGTAAGAAATGACAATAAAATGCAGTAATACTGTATGTAGGTGATGAAAGAAGAGAATATGGCAGGACTCAGTGGGGAATCTTTCAAATAATAAATTAAAGAAGGTCAAACTTAAGAGGCAATAATCTCAAAAATCAGGCAGGCTCAGTAGGGATAGGGGTGGGGGAAGAGGGTCCTCGGAGCTTCCAATTCTGCACAGGAGACTTTGTGTCAGTACACGGAGGTTCCCAGAGGCAGTGCTCACAAAAGCAGGTGGCAGATTTCTTTTCTTTTTTTTTTTTTAATGAAAAGAGAAACCCTTAAAGCACTGAGGGGGAAGCCTCCATCATTATAGCACGACATAGCATGAAACTGATTCCAAGCTGGCCAAACCAGAAAGAAAAATGATCCAGGATCATTTGTTTCCTATTCTTTGAATCACCCGTAGCTTTGGGGGCTTTTCTTCTAAATCCTATACTGAACAAAGACAATAGAGAAAAGATGTAAACAAACAAACAAACAAACAAACAAACGAACAAACATAAAACCCCAAAGGAACAAAAACTGGCAAGAGGCTGAGGCAAAGGAGGTCCAGTGACAGGACCAGATTGGGAGGCAGCTAAGAGGGAGGCACCAAGGCCTGACACTGTTACTGACGCTATGGTGCGGTCACAGAGGCCTAACATGGCTGACCTCATGCCCAACAAGCCGCTGAAAGAGTCACATGCAGATATTTCCACCAAACCAATGGACAGAAGCTGCTGATGCCTGTGATTGAATTAGGGAAAAGCTGGAAGAAGCCGAAGAGGAGGGTGACCCAGTAGGGGGACGTCTCCATTAACCCCCAGGGATCTCTCAGTCCCTGAGCCACCAAGAAGGCAGCATACACTGGCTGATATGAGGCCTTCAACACATATATATCGGAGGACTGCCAGATCTGGACTCAGTCAGAGAAGATACACCTAACCCTGGAGAGACTTGGAGTCCTGGGAAGTGGGGAGGTGAGGACTTCTTCTTGGAGAGAGCGGGTAGGGATTCGGTGGAGGGGTAGGATGTGGAATAGAAGGAGGGTGGACCAAAAGGGAAATAGAATATATATATATATGAGAAGGGCTAATGATCTCTCTCTAAAGAAAGTCTATTTTCCTGATATTCAGCCTTCAGGAAATCTAGCAGCCTTGGGGAAACTCTCTGGCCATACATGAGTGCCCTTTAACAAGGTATATGCCAAGGAAAAGGAGTTACCAATATAACAATGGGCTCTACCAGAGCCCATCAGGCCTCTTAGAGAGGGCACATTTAGATAGAAAATTAAAGGGAAAATGGCATAAAATAAATACAAACAGGAGGCAATTTTGAGAGTATAGCCAGAGGATCATCTTGTTGGGGTTATTATGGGAAAATGAAGCTAACCATATCTCATGATTCATTTAGAAGGATTGTGTTTCGAGTGGACATGATTCTTGGTCCATTACCTTGATAAGAGTTGCTATGAGACAGACAGATTCAGGCCCTGCTCACGGAGGATGGTTAGGAGAGAGAGTAAATGCGTGGACTGATCCAGCAGCAGGTTAGAAATGCTGACTCTCGCCTTTAGTCCAGCAAAGGCTCATTTTCCCAGTGTAGGGCAACGCCAGGGTGCTGAGGTAGGAGAGGGTGGTTGGGAGGGTGGTTGCACCTTTATGGAGGCAATGGGAGGAAGAGGGGGAGAAGGATGGGACTGGGGAGAGAAGATAACATCTGAAATGTAAATGCAGAGAATAGCCAATAAAAATATTTAAAAAACAAAAGAAAAATAGTCACACACACACACACACACACACACACACACACACACACGAAAGAAATACAGCACACCACATGGACAGGAAAGGCGCAATGTTTGTGTTGTCTTAGTGTATTTCTGCACTTAGCTTTCTTTCTGCTTTTCTTTGTTTGTTGGATTGATTGATATATAAAACCTGAGAGAAGCTATAATCAAAAGAGTCAATCAATAGAAGGGTTCAGTGAGTAGGTCAGCATGAAATTAAAAGTGTGTAAATGATTCCCTTAGTTTAAGTTCATATTCATTGAAAACAAAGAAAATAATATTTTGTCGGGGAATGTCATTGGGTAGTGTCCGTTTGAGAGAAAAAGCACACTCATCTTCTAATGCCCGTCTTATGGGAGCGTAAACACTATCACTAAAGACAACAGCCATTATCCCCCCACACATTTTGTTCCCACATAGTTCCTTCCAGAATGAAGGTCTTTTTACCTCTGCCCACCAATCACATCCTGGTGCCAGGCCAAGTAGATCTTTCTCTTTCCCCTTGTTCTTCACTACCATCTCCAAGTGGGGACATCACCCTTGCTGGAGTCAGAGTGTGTTTTCACCAGACCCCAGTCACAAAGGGCCAATATTTGATACCTTTGTGACTCACCTAAAAATGTGTTCATGTTAATGTGAGAGGTTGTTGTGGAAATTACACAGGGAATATTATATTAACCTACTGAAGGGTGTGTCTTAATATGAGCTTCAGACATTCATAAAAATGTCCAATTATTTTTATGAACCTACCTGTCACACAGAAGTAAAAGCTTCCTGGGAATTTTGCTATTTATTCTTAATACACCAGGGAGCCGGTAGTCAAAAGTGTTCTTAAGCGGAGAGACATTGTCTAACAAGAAAAAGCTTCAGCATGCATTCTTTTCTTACACTTTTAGGTGATAAAGTAGTAAAAAAAAGAGAGGCAAGAGTCTGGAGTTGGTTATTATAGATGTTTTTATCAGAATGTGTAAAACACACTTCTGTGTTTCAATGATTTGCCAAAGGGAGATGGGATTCTGCACTTCTATAGAAAATGGCCCACTTGAGTTTGCTTGTTCAATTTAGATACTTTGCGAGCTAAAGTAAATCCCTAGATGAAAATCCTCTCACAATTGTGGCAAATCAAATATCCAGAAAAGGAGATTTGGCCAGTCTTCAGCAATGCCCACATTAAGTATGGACCATGAGAAAAATGACCTCAGTTAGTCACCTTCGTTGGGACGGCTCAAAATTCTACAAAGTAGGTGTGTTTCTCTTCGTTGTCCTCAATTGAACCAGTATGGCTAACAGAGATAAAGGCAAATGAATGAGTGAAAGAATGTGGTTTTATACATATAAGAAGAATTTCTGGTTTTATTGTTTTGCAAAAAAGTGCAATTCATGACTTTATTTATTCATAAAAGCAATTTTGTTTGAGCATGGTTTTACATGCCTATTATATATTCCAAACTCTCTGATAGGCTTTAGGAACACAAGAGACGATTTTAATTTACTCACCTCTTCATTCATTAACTATCAAGTCAAGATACTTGATTCTGTACTGATTTCACCTTCAAGTTACTCACAGGGCAAATGTCTCTGCAGAGCAGCAAGGAAACAAAATTGCTGTAATCTAGTCACTCTACAGGCAAAATTTTCACTCACCGACTTAGTCATGGAGTCCCATGCTTGGCCTAGATCCTTCCTTGGACCTAACAGTTAAGTGTGGTGGGCAGATAACAGACATGTGTTTGTATGAACAAGGTCTTTAATTATTGAGCCTGAACCAAACAAGTCAGTGAGAGGTGTTGAGCAAGATTGTCCTTGAAGTGGTGATGTGCTATCAAAAGCTCAAGTAATATGTCTGAGGTCTTTGAAAAGTGAGAACTTTGAAAAAATATATTTTATTGGATATTTTATGTATTTACATTTCAAATGTTAATGAGAATTTTATTTTGACAGTTCTTGTGACGGGAGAATGTGTTCTGGCTTTGAACCTCAATAGGAAGACTAATAAGGAAAACCAAACAATGCCAGGAATGTTTTCTAAAGAAAAAAAAACATTTAGAAACTGCCTACACACCATCTTTCTCTTAAGCCTTCCAAAGTTTCTATGCTGAAGAACCTGTAATTCTCTGTTTACATTGAATTCAGCATCGTCCCTGCAGCTTACGGCTACTGTGCACATCTGTCTCTTTCGTTTTTCATTTCTTTCTTTTACCCCTTAAGGGAAAGAAAGCAGTCTTTCCCTGGAGCCAATCATAAGGTCTCTGATGTTGCTCATTGCTTTGTTTTCTTTTGTTTTGTTTTTTTTTTTTTTTTTTTTTTTTTTTTGGTTTCTTGAGACAGGGTCTCATCATGTAACCCAGGTTGGCCCTGAGCTTGAGATGCTCCTGATCCAGCCTCCATCTCATGCTTCTGACTCTAAGTTTTAGCCAAATGAAACTAAACACACAAAATCAATGCCCTGACGTGGCAAAGGCAGAACAAGTCGTTTCAGGAGGGGTCAGGGAAGAGAAGGCTCATCAGCCAGTGTCGATGACAATCTGTCTTTTAGTAGTTCTTTTTGTATAAAGTTACTAATTTGGAAGTGTATTATTTTTAATGTTTCCTTTGATGATGCCAAAAATCCAGCATGCAGTGGTCTTGTATCAGGCAACAATAGGTAGTCTTGTGTAACTGGCAAAGAGCACAGTGATGAGATGGAGTGAGTCATCCCATAGCTCTCCTGTCAATAGATGATTGTACCACCTGGAGCAATTCTAGAATTCCATTTCTCATCTTAAAATAAAAAGACTCGGGCGAATGAATGACTTTCAACCCATCTTTAGCTGTGAGGTCTCCTTAAGTAATATGTAGCGTCCCAACTGTAATATAGAGGCAAAATGCCTCTGTGCTGAAAGAGCTGAGAAAATGCTTTCAGAGACCCAATTTCTCCTCATTCTTCCAAGCCAAGTCCCTCAGCCACTTCTGTGAAAGCCCCACAAAACACAGTGTCAAAAGTGCTGCCCTAGGTCTCATTCCAATTCTAAAGCGATCCAGCAATTCTGTGAGTACAAACAGGAAAATCAAAGTCTTCAAAATGATACTTGAAGCACAGAGTCAAAATATCATAGACTCACTAGTTCCTCGAGAAGGTAAATGTGTTTACTTTTTAGTTTCTTTAGTCACTCAGTTCTATCACTAGTGATCAAACTTCTTCCTGGTTTTCTTGTTCTCTCATTGATCCAATCTCAGTGGAGCACCACAAGCAGCCCCCGAAACAATGATAAACTATTTATGACATTTACATTTATTGAGTTAAAATGAGATATCAGTGGACACAGCCTAGGTATGAAACAACTGTCAAATCCTTATGAACTCCATGAGAAAGGTGCTATTCCAGAAAAGAAAACTGAGGCACAGGGGGATTAAGTGACTACACAGTCTTAATGAGTTGGAAAGAGTTTTACAATAAAATGCCAAGTTGGAGCTCTCAAGTGTAACACTGAACAGTCTTCTATTGCCACTCACCAAAGTTCAACCTGAGCTCATGTCCACTGCCCCTGGTCTTGGTGGTGTCCTAGCCTATACTCAGCTTCCCCAGACAAGCAGTTCTAGAGTCTTTTCCCAGAACACCTAAGCACCAGTGTGGAAAGCCATGAGCTCACTCAAGTTGAAGATTCTGTGGCAATTGGGCTTTAAAGATACTGCCCCTATCGTCTTTGAAGGTTCACAGTCTGTTCATGGCCAAGTTCACTGTTCTGTGGTCACGTTCACAAACTTTGTGAGGTTTAAGCCCTGGGGACTTGCCTCCTGAATCATCATTAAAGATCCTGCAACTTTTGTGTGAACTACTTGGCAATACCCTACTGATTCTACCTGTCACTCCTTATGGTCACTTCTTCCAAGTAAGGTGGTACCTCAGACAGCAGTTCCATCTCTACCCCTTGTTTGCCAGTTACCTAGATAGTTTTCTTTAAAAATATGGAATCTCAGCACCATAGAGTTGGGGAATAAAGCACTTCCCATGGAAGGATGAGGAGGACCAGAGTTGGGCTTTCTAACATCTACACAAGTGTCCTCCAAGAGTGGTAGTGCACATGTAATCTCAGCATTTGGGAGACAGAGACTAGGAATGGCTGGGGTAAACTGACTAGCTTGACCAGTTGAATTAAAAAGTACAGAGTTCAAAGGAGAGAGGCAACTTCACTATATAAATTGGAGAAAGATAACAAAAGACACCTGACATCAACCTTTGACCTTCACATATTCTTGTAGAGAGATATATTCACATATAATATATATATATATATATATATATATATATTATATACATGCACACACTACATATATTATTTTCTCTCTTTCTTTCTTTCTCTTCTACATTTATACCACCACATCTGTAGAGAATATGTTGTCTGCAGAGACGAATATGTCATATTTTTCCTATAAACTTGGAAAATATTATTTTCTAATATTTAATAAAGCATGGACCCATAAAAGACTTGGTGAGGTAGGAAACCTAGTTTAAGGCACAATCACAATGTGCATTGTCACAGATCAAAATTTATTTTTTCCAGAACCCTAAATATTTTTAAGTTTAATTTTTAAACTCTTTCGTTATTTTAGAATTTCACATACATGTACTACATATGCTGACCACCCTTAATTGCCCCAGCTCTACCTTCATTGTTTACAGTCTTCCCCTCAATAAATCTCTCAATCCATACCTATTTGTTTTATTTTGTGACTCACCAAGATTAACCTGGGACATCTGTGGGACAGTGGCTTTGGATCTAAGCACTGGAATAACTTCAGCTCAGTAGCAGGTACAGAACTAATGACAATGTTCCCACACGCTCCCAGAAACTATAAATGACCAATAGCTCAGAGTTACAGTATAGAATCCTGAAGCCCTTCCCTTTCTCGCCTGATTATTGATAAAGCTGATCTCATGTGGGCACGTTGCTACACTGGGTGTGAGTTTATGGTTACAGTAGTTGTATTGAGTATAGGAGATAGAATTTTATACCTCTCCACCCTATCTTCTGGTTCTTACATACTTTGTATTCACTCTTCTACACTGGTCCCTGAACCTACAAGGGGATAGTCTAAGCAGCTTGTTTAAGGGTGGGTTCATATCTGTCATTGGCTTTCTGCTTCTTAGCCCATCTTAAGTTTTTAAAACTCATAAAATATACGAGAAGAAGCTTAAGTGTGCTTAGTGGAATGCAAAACAAAACTAAGAGAAAGTCATTGAAGTTAAGGGTGAGGTTCTTCATCACCCACATGGTGAGTGGCCAAACAGGCTCGTTCTACCCTGACCATGGGAGGTTTGGAGCAATCACATGCAGTAGGAACTCCAAGAAAGAAATACCAGATAGTACAACTGTCTCCTCTGCACAATTGTCTGCTCTTCATCAGCACTAGGAAAAGCTTCCCTTCCCCTACTACACCTTATTAAATATCTCTGAAGCTACAGTTTTAAGCCAACGGTCTTAGAATTAATCATACAATCACCTTCTAGGACAACATGAACTGGAGTCAAAGCCATTGTTCTAATTTACCTAAAGCTTCTTTGAGAAACAAAAGCAGAGGACCCTATTTTTTCCTCGGTGATTGGCACTAGGATAAGTCATCCTGGAAACCATGAGTGAACAAGGCTTTTAGAAAACCATTGTCATCATGCCCGGTTCTTAATCTCCCTGAGAATGGTAGCTGCTCTCTGCCCACCCAGACCTCATGGATGGTTAAAATGGATTCTGAAGCAAAGGAAACAGGGCTCCTCCCAATGTGGAGAGCCCCAGTCTGCAGAAAGCTAATGAAACTCTTGAAGCAGCGTCCTTCTCCTCCACCCACACTTCATTGAAATGCTTTTGAGTCTGATTGTGTTGTAATTACATGCTATAGAAAACTCTACAGATATCTGCTTCAAGGATTGGGCCCTCGACTCTTACTAAAACATTTCAATTCCATTTTCCTGGGCATACACTCTCCAAATGCATCAGTGAGGGCCCTACAGAAGTATTTCCATTTTGTGTTTCAGAGAACTTAGAAGTAATGCAGGTTCCTGACTTGGCTGTGGATGGACAGAAATGGGATGTCCTTGGAAAGTCTAGAGGTTGCTACCTCTTAGCGTCCTATATTCTACTATGATATTTGGTGCACACAAAAGAGTTTGATAATAAACGCTTTTAGGAAGCATAATAAAAATAAACCCCATTTCTCTAAACAACCTAGTTCTGTTTTCAGTTTCTCTAGATAAAAAATGTTAAAAGTGATTTACTCTTTTGGTATTTCTTGGTGGTTAAAACCTTTTGTACATTGTATAAGACATAATTCTCAACCTTGAGATGGATTTTTTTTTATAAATTTTTAGCTTAGGTTTTGAAGTTCTTCATTCATCTCATATTAAAATTTCACATATAGGGAGGGGGATCCAATTTCTTTTCTGTAGAAAGGGATAATCTCCCCAGCATCCTGGGGACATTGTGGTTATTCCTTTTGTAAGCTTTTCAGTGCTTACTGTGAAGCAGCCTAGCTCCCAGGCTCTGTTCTCTACCTCACTAATCACCAGCACATTTCTATGTCAGAACACATTGTCTGAATTATGATACAGCCTTATGATTTTTCTACCCTAGAGTGGTCTTAACCCAACCCCCCAACCTTTGGGGGATACATTTAGCTATGCTTGGTCCTCGACTTTTCCATATGAACTTTCAAATGAAGATAGGACTATGATTGTAAACACATTAATAGCTCAATTTATGATTAATTAACATATTAGCAATGAATATTCCTCATCATAGACATGCTAAGACTTTCCTTTCAGAGTTTCCAAGAAAAGTTTTTAATTTTCTTGGTGCAGTCCTTACAATTTCTCAATAAACTTATTTCAAAATATAGATTTGTTGCAACTGCTACAAAGATATAATGTGAATTGTTTTAAGTTGGCAGAAGTAGATATGATTCTGACATGTTAAAATTTAAATTTTTTTGAGGGAAAAAGATCAGAAAAATAAGGAAGTTCTTATCTAAGAATGTTTTGAACAGAATATATTATCTGTATAATCCTTTGTAGTATTTTTTAATAGAATTCATGGGGCACAGCTGCTGACAAATGGAAATCAATTTCATAGGCTTTCTCTCTCATGACTAACAAGCTATAAAAACAGAACAGTGTAGCACACAACCTAAAAATGTCTTATTCTGAGTTAGCTGAAACCACAAACATGCATAGGAACCATTTATTGTCCCTAAAAGTATAATTCATGTTGCCATTAAATGCCCCTTTAGTTGGGTTTTAGAAAAATAAGTTGTTGAGGGCAGACAGGAGAGAATAATGGAGAGGGGATAAGATCTATCTGTCTGCCTGCATGTCTGTCTGTCTGTCTGTCTGTCTGCCTGTCTCCCCTGCCCCCCCCTCTGTGTGTATATGTGTGTGTGTGTGTGTGTGTGTGTGTGTGTGTGTCTGATATTGGCAAAAAATACATTTAAAAATATTAAGTCCCATTGGACACTCCATGGATTGCTTCTGCCTCCATTCAATGTCTGACAATGCCATGTCTGCTTTGGTCCTTGTTGGCTTAGTCATAAGAGCTGAGCATGGTTCAAGTTCTTTGGATTATAATGGGGGAGAAAGACTCAGGCCATGGACTAAGCTTTACAGGTTGTAAGAGCAAACAGGTCTGTGGGGGCAGGAGAATCACAGGAAGAAGAGTGAAAGCAGAGAGGAAGGGGATTTGAAAGAAACATACAAGGGAGAAAAGAATAGTTGTACAAACTGTAATTAGTCTATGATATCTCACAGGTATCAGGTTGAAAGTAAACTGATATCATCTGCCCCGACAGTTACACAGTAGGAGCTTTAATGTACTTAACACTTTGAAGGTGAACACAGATAATGCCAGTAGCTGTAACTCTAGTGGGATCAAAAGATGCTGAGTGACAAGTTACCTTTATTCACCAGCATTCATAATAGGAAAGAAACAGCTTCTAAAGGGACAATTGGCTGGAGACACTTTACAGACTGAGCTACCACCCAAGTCCCTCTTGATTTAACTTTTATAAGCTATTCAACATGATAGTCATTGAATCTATAACTATTTTTATTTTTGAAAACTATTTTATTTTATGCATGCATGTGAATGCTTTTCCTGCTGTATGTACATGTAGCACGAATCTGCCCATGCCAGCAGAAACAGAAGAAGCCTTTGGAATCCCTGGAAGTAGAAGTGTAAATGGTTGTGAGCTATCATGTGGGTGCTGGGAATTGAACCTGGTTCCTCTACAAGAGGAATAGTTGTTTTGAATTGCTGATCCATCTCTCCAGCCTTGTTTTAAAAAAACATTTAGATGCTTAAGGACAGAATAAAGAGGCAGAAGAATCTACTATATGATTGCGACTATATGACTGTATACTAAGTAATTGATAGAATTCATGAAACCCTACTTTGCATACAAGAGAATTAAGCAGAGTAGTATTTACAGATGTATAAGAAGTATATGAAGACTACAAAAGTCTATTATCAGTCAATATAGAGATTTCCAACTAACACAAAATTGAAAAACTATTTATCATATTTATACACCAAACACACAGTGTCTAATAAATTAGAAATATTGTATTTACCTACATAGTTTTATGTACTTATGTTCAATAATTGGCAATGATCCTTATGTGTAAAACATATTCAGGGATGCTTAAAACATTTCCAAAAGGCATAACACAAAATAGATTAAACAATAAAGAGAAAGAGTTTGCTTTCGGTAGCAAGATTCAACCAATAAAGATGTCAACACTCACTACCCTAAACAGTGCATTTGCTATAACCACAAACATTCTGATGACTGTTAAGCTAACTTTTCAAGTCACATGGAAAGAGAAACAAAGAATCACCCGTTGAATTCTGAAAAACAACATTACCATATGCAGGACTAGAGAGATGGCAGAGGCTCAGGGAAGATTTTGGGAACTTCTACAAATACAGCTACATGACACTAAACACTGATTTTTAAATGAACAAACAGTGGGTATTTAGATGTTGAGGAAAAACGTACAACAGAAGATTTTTATTGCACCAGGAAGTATATAACTCAAACCACTTGAGACTACCTTAACTTTTGAATAACTGAGACAACTTGAGAGACATTTGGGGATATAGTCTTACTTAGGGTTGCTATAACTGCACAAAAGACCATGACCCTTGATCTGTACTTTCAAATTTTAGTGCATCAGTGAAGGAAACCAGAGCAGGAACTTAAACATGGCAGGAACCTGGAGGCAGGAGCTGATGCAGAGGCCATGAGGGATGTGGCTTACTGGCTTGCTTCCAATGGCTTGTTCTTATTGCTTTCTTATAGAACCTCAGACTACCAGCCCAGGGATGGTTCCACCCACAATGGGCTGGGTCCTCCCACATGAATCCTTAATTAGGAAAATACCTACAGACTTGTCTACAGCTAGATCTTATGGAGGCATTCTTTCAATTGACGAGCCCTCCTCTCAGTTGATTTTAGCTTGTGTAAAGTTGACTTAAAACTAGCCAGAACAGACATGGAACTTGATATCCAATTCAAACTTGAAAAAAATATAAGGGTAATTTAGTTGTACAAGTCCTCTTTCTCGAAGTTGTTGGAGTTCCTGCATCCTGCTTTGGCAAACACCTTGACTGCTCATGTCTCCCCTCTTCCTTGAATAGTGTACTTATATTTAATACATCCCTGCTGCCTCACCTAGTGAGCACCATGATTAAGTCAGAGATGCTGTTGATACACTGGGAAAACCAGAGAAATAATAATGGTTTGGGGAATTGGAACAAGAAGCAGTGAGGCATGAATGGTTATATTCCACTAGCTGGTTATATTCCACTAGCTCTCATCTTTTAATCTAGTCCTGTAGAGATAATCTCTTATACACTATCTGGAAGTATTCACCTGTCAATAAAAAGCCTATAGCCAATGAGCTGAGGTGGAATTAGAAAGTAGGACCTCCATCAAGGAGAGACTGAGAAATTATGGAATAGAGTCAGAGGCTCTGGAGAAATTGGCCCTAGACACAGAGGAGGATGGTCACCTGAAACTGAGGACCCTTTAACCAACCATGTGACATTCATAAAATATACAGGTCATGAAGTTATGAGCAAGTCAGGAAATAGGCCCGAGCATTTATTCTTATATAAGAAGTCTCAGAGTCATTATTTTGGGGAGTGGGTGGAAAGCCTACGGTCACATAGTCCAGGACTCCATCATGGGGAATGGTGCCATTTGTATTTAGGGTATACATCTCAATTAACTGACTCTAGATAATTCATCACAGACATGTCCAGTGACGTGTCTCTTTAGAGATTCTAGATCCTATCAACTCTGAAGTCAAATTTAATAATCACCTTACGCTCTTTTGCTCAATGAATGCCTATTGAACTGAAGTAAATTGAGTTCTAAACATCATTGCCTCCAAAGTAGACAGCTTCCCTTATAGCCGTTCTTTGGCAGCACCCATGAAACAAAATGATCTGACTAGAGGATGGCTTGGTGGCAGAGAATGTGCCTGGCATGCCTTAGATCCTGGGCCAATCCATGTTATTATTCAGGGGGTAGAAGTGTCCTTTATTACATCAACATGGAAAAAAATCACTGTAGTAAAAATCACATGGTAGCAAAGGAACTTGATCACCCCTGTGTATGTAGTGATGATTTAAACAATGTTAGCATATTTTAAAAATTAGACAGTGAAAATATGATTTCAGTTTAGCAGATGTTTAATTGTTCAAAATACATGCCAACCAAAAGCAAAGCAGCATATAAAAATTCAAGGAAAGCCAACTTAACTTCCTACACAGGATTAAGGATTTGTTTGGGACTCTGCCCTTTCTCGGGAACAATTACATATATCGAGTGGATCCTTACTGCTTGCAGGCTTATTTCCCTTAAGGACTTAAACACCCGTGGCTTAACACTTCTATAACACAGCACTGCTTGATTGCTTTTGTTTTTAAGAGGAAATCTCAGTTTGAGTATTTTGTTTTTTTCACTATTTCCAGTAGAGTCTTTGCTTATATTTTTCATAATTTGGTCTGCATGATCAGACAAAAAATTTCTTGAAATACTGTTCTGTAGATGTTTCAAATCTTTATTCATACATAGATCTACATCATGTGTAGGGCCTACCAAAACATATGGTTCAGCTGTTTCGAGTCCAGGAGATCATTTGATTACTCTTCCATCAGAGGTAACAGTATGGATGAGAAGAACCAGCAAAATGTGGGTACTGGTGTTCAGCTGGCTTTGTCTTTTTTATCTAGTCCAGGACCCTACTTCAGAGAATGGTGCCCATCACTTCTAAGGTGAGACTTCCTACCTGAATTCACCTAACCGAGATAACCCCTTACAGGCATGTCCAGAGATTTGTCTTTTTAGTGATTCTATATTTGTGTGTGTGTGTGTGTGTGTGTGTGTGTGTGTGTGTGTGTGTGTGTGTGTTGCATGAAGATGCATGAGGGAGGTTCAAAGGTCAATGTTGAGTATCTTCCTCATATTCTGAGACAGTCTATGCCTGAATCTAGAGCTTACTGACTTAGCTTGGCTGGCTAACCAGTTAGTCAGGGAGATTCTCTTGTCTCCATCCCTTCAGAATTAGAGGCGCACTCTGCCACACCCAGTTTTTATGTGGGTTCTGGGGATTGAACTCAAGTGCTCATGTTTATGTAGGAAGCGTTTTATCAGTGAAGCCATCTTCAAGGCCAACCCCTCCCTTCTTGTGGGGTCAATTTTACAGTTGATAGGTCTATGGTTTGTCCAGACACAAAACAAAAGACTGGGAAACAATCCATTAGTTTTACCTGTTAAGTGATAAAATTCTCGAAAATCATAACTAACCAATAACTCCAGGCTAAAGTATAAACTAGCGATTGTGTTCATATGTGCTCAGCAAAATATAGCATCAAAGATAAGCCAGGGCCGGACCATTCTCATTAAAGAGGTTGAATACATGTGGCCTTCCTTTCTCTTCCCCTTTCCTTCCAGTTCCATAAGATGGAGAGGAGAGGGTTAATGAGCACAATTGGCTTGCTAAATTTATTGCTAAGCTCACCGATGGTGATTACTGGTCCATTAGTACATTTATATGTTGTGCAATCAGCAACCTAGGGGACAAATAAGGGCAAGTCAGGCAAAGCAGAGGGTATAGGGCCTTTGTCAATACTTTCCGACAGTGAGGCAGAGCCCAGGGCAAAGCTACTGCAGTAATTGGAGCCATCTCCTACCTAAGACCAGCTTTGCTGGAAGGCATCTCCTTCTCTACATTCTCCCCCATAACCTGTTCTCCGGTTCCCCCGTGTCTGGCGAGAGTCCCCAACCCCTTTAGGACACACTACTTGGGGGCACAATTCTGAGCAGACAGCAGAAAGAGAGACCCTTCTCCTCATGCCCTAAAAACACATGTTGAAAGATCCCATTCTGAATTCATTAACTTATTGCAGAAGAATATATCTCTAATTACTTCCAGTAGAAGAATTCTTCAAAGAATTTAATGAAGTTTTTACATGGGAAAGGGAGTGAGAGACCAGCACAGTTGCTGGAAGCAATGCACAGGGACTTTTGCACATTTTTCATTTGTAATTATCTGAAAAAAATTTTTTTAAATCTAAAACTAGAATGCTTTTGTTTCTAGTAAATGAGGTGGTGTTTTTTTTCAATTGAAATGAATTTATTATCAGAAAACAGTCTGCTCTTTCTTAGAAAAGGCAGCGTGTTCTATCCAGCGAGCAACCTGTTTTTCTCTTAAGAAAATGGAACTTTATTCTCATTTCATGCCTACAAGCAAAAGAACTTCTTGTTGTTCAGTACCGTTTCCTGCAGGCAGAGCCTTCTGATGAGGGAACGATGGAGAGAGCTAAATCAACAACTCTCTGGCCAGAGGCTTGGTAGAATCCTGCTTGTCAAATTAGTCCCTGCTTTTCAGATGTATGAATCATTTTTTCTCCCCTCCGAGAGTGAATGGGATTCAAAAGAGAGAGAGAGAGAGAGAGAGCTTTGGCTTCCTGAGAAATCCACAAATATTTCTCAGAATTTGTGAGCACGGAGAGCTCCAGCAGAACAGCCCCTTGGAAACCGGACAGTCTTCGGAACAGGCAATTAGCATTGTATCCTCTCGCATTGAATTTGCCTTCCAGAGACATCGGCTTTACTCCTGCGAGAGCCAAGTGACCCCACAAGGAGCAATGCGCCGGAGAACACGTGTACGACTGTGTTCTGCCTGTTTTTCTAGTAGGAGCACACATGTGGGGCCAAAGGAAGAGGCTCATTCCTAGGAGACACAGAAGGAATATTTTGTGTTTTCTAGTGCCAAAGCACACCAGTGGATTAGGTGTTAGAATGGAAAATGAGCTCTCTCCGTTTCCTGATTGCTTTCACAGGCATTCTTGTTATCTTTAACTTTCCTTTCATGAAACATGCACACACATTTACACATATACATAGCCCCACAAACACCACACATACATACAGACACACTCACACACATTTATACATGATAGGGGGAGAGGGAGAGGGAAAGGCTTTTTCAAAAAATATACCTTGTAAAAACCTTTATTTTTTTGGCTTTCACAAGAAGACTTTATGACACAAATGATGTGACTTCATTGCTGTGGGATCCAGGGAAGAACCAGACACAGTGGGCAGATGGAACCTGGCAAGGATAAAATTGGCTAACAAGCTGGTGACTACCAGGAAACCTATAACCAGCAGAATCAAGATATCATGGGTTGTCATCAGGGAGTAAATCAGGCAATAACTCTCTTTTATATGGACACAGGCTAGGACTCATGCCCTCTGATCATGAATATGGGATGGCAGCACACTGGGTTTTAGTTTCAAGGACACCCAAACTCTTACTTGCCAGTATAAACACTTCAATGACTCAAGGAGAGGATGGGAGAATTCTTTCCTCTGATGGCTTTATAAGACACAAATGCTTGGGGTAACAGGAAAGTTGAGAAAACAAAAGATGTATGCAATCATCAGTAGATAACGCTCCATCTTTTGTCAGCAACCATGGCAACCCCCTGGGTTACAGGGATACATAGGATTTGAGACTGTCTCCTTTACTTCTATGCAATCGAAAATGTCCTTTTGGGTGTGGCTCACCATTCAGATGTAGCATCCCAAAGCCAAAGAGACATCCACAGGGAAGATGCTAATACTTGGTCCCTACCTGTCAGCTCTCAACCAACCAAGGAGCTTTGAAATGCGTATGTATCTATATTTTGTTAATAAATGTTTATTATGTATATTTTTGGAAAGGTCAAGGTAACTGAACCTAATCTTATAGAGGTTGAAAGCCTGTAGAGTGATATTTATAGGCTGACCTTCATAGCATCTTCCAAGGGTATACAGATTCTAAGGGGCTTCTGCTCATAATACTGTTTATTATGACATATCTATCAGACTCACCCATAACTATCATCTGCAGTTACTAAGAAGGTAATTAAATAGCACTGAAACTGAATAACACTGGTCTGTCAGTGAATAGAAGGATATAGGATCTTTATGTCCTAGATCAAATGTTATCTTTCTGAAATATTTAAACAAACATCTTTGTCTAAGCATTTTAATTATTACTGACACCTATTTAGAATAGAAAATGAGTTTTTCATTAGGTACAAGCACACCTAAGGGAGGACATTTTGTTTGTTTGTTTTGAGACAGTAACACACTTTATAGCACAGGCTGGCCTCAAACTGAAAAGTCTTCTATCTCATCCTTATGAGGCAACAGCAATCACATGAGAATGTACTACCAGGCCCACGTTTTTCTAAGTATTTGTGATTGTACTAAGGCCTTAAATAACAGGTCGGTTCTGGGAAAAATGAGATTCATTGTTTATCCCCTTTGGAATTTAGAAGTTGCTTAAGAGGTTTATGGAATAGAGTCACCAGCAAAATGTAACCATGAACTGAGAAAACTAAAACTCTTCCAAAACAGATGGATACTAATTTCTGAAAATACTATAAAGTAATGTGCCAGTAGTTATTGGGCAGAAATAGAAGTGGGTTTAGTGACAGTGATGGCTGAAATACCCACCAACCTGGGGACTCTTTTTACTGAGGACTAGCTACCAGCATGACCCTGGCCATGGCCACTAAAAAGTGTTTTCCGAGTATCACAGAAGACTTTGTATGTTGGAGATAACATAAAGGTGAATGAGATTTGGTTTGGATCACAAAAAGCTTATGAACCAGAATGACACACAGTCATCTATCCGGATGAAGCTCCAGAGGAAAGAGAAACTAATCACAGAGAACCCAGGCAAAAGAAAGACTGCTTTCTGGCTAAAAATCAGAAAAACCTGAAGGAGAGTTTTATGGGACGTAGGTATCTGAGCTGAGCCTTAAAGAGCAGGTGAGTTTCTAACAAGAGAGGACCTTCAGAGCAGTGGAAGAAACCTATGAAGCTGTACACAACTATAATCCCCAATGCTTGAGAGGCAGAGGTGGGCAGGGGGATCATGAGTACAGTAACAGCCTCTGTGACATGCTGAGATTCCATCACACCAATGAATCAAGGCACCAAAGATAATGTTGCTAAAACTTGAATTTGACATTTTGTTCCCAAATTGCCGGTCAGCTTCAACAGCCAGATATCTCAAGCCTGGACAATGTCATTGAATCCCCAACATCCTCATCTTTCTCGCTAATTCACTGCCCTCCTTTATTTATATCAACTGTGTCTGTAAAATCTGTGTTCAACAAACTTCTTAAAAACAACCCTGACTGACACACACAAGAAACCTATGTGGTACTTTCAAGAGAACTTGAGAGTCAACCAAGACTTAGTCAGGAATCAAGGTTACTGTGGTACTTTGGGGCATCATCTCTGGTGGCACTGTGAATAGAGATTGAAGAAAAGAGGAGTTCAAACAAGAAATCAAACGCAGACAGGGAAGTACCCAAACAGAAGATGAAGGTATAAGGAGGGCTTCAGCCATGGTCTGGAGACAACCAAAAGTTCTGGACTCATAAAACATTTAAAGGAAAACTTGACAGGTCACTAGACCATCCATTAATGGAAGAACTGAAATCTATAATTTAACCATGTGGTAATGTTACTAAGAAACAAAAAACAAAGAATCGGAATTGATAAGAAAGTTGAATGCTCTATTGGACATGAATCTCAAATGTATCTGAGAAAATGACATAGGACTATCTAGAGAAGTTGAGTTTTCCACAATTTGTCCTTCAGCATCCCCACGCTATGGACAGAAAAGATCTAAAAGTGTTTTAGAAAAGACATTTGGTCATACTTTGGGTGGGATGCTAACAGGGACTAGGAGGTAGCTTTCTGGAGTGCTACAAGACACAAAACAGGCTCCAACCCCAAGAAAGAATGTCCCTGGATAGTAACCATGCAGAGGCTGAAAAATCCTTATCTAGAATGATTTGAAACTCCAACTCTGGACTTTTTTATTTTTAGGTAGAAATTAATAAACTTCTTTGAGAGGTGATGGAGGAGATTAAACACAGAAATAGAAGGAAAGGAAAGGAAAGGAAAGGAAAGGAAAGGAAAGGAAAGGAAAGGAAAGGAAAGGAAAGGAAAGGAAAGGAAAGGAAAGGAAAGGAAGAGATTGGGGGATTCCTCCAAGGGCTCTACAGACTTCTTGAGTGAAGGAAAGTGAGTCTTGCCTATTCACAATGCAATCTGCAATCTTTTATTACTACACTCAGTGAGCGCATAGGAACTTAAGAAAGGAGAAAGGCATTCATGAAGTAAATCAGTTCAGTTATGAAGACATAAAAGCCTAAAACACTGAGAGCACATGCTAGTCTAGAGGGAAAAAAAGACAAGAAAAATGAAAACAAAGACTTAAGAATTAAGAAGGAAAGGGGAGGGTATATATGGACCAAAGTGGGCCATAGGTCTACCGTTACAAAGACATCTCTATAATCCAACAGAATAGATGTTTAGATATATAGCAGTATAGATGTAGGTTTAAGGGGGGAAAAGGCTAGTGGCCTCTCCTTGTGTTTGGGGAAAATGTTCTATGGACAGCAAAATCTGTTTCTAGGGAAGTATTATCAAAGTTTCTTAAAATTAAATTGATATAGTAAAGCAGAAACCAACAACTTCTACAATTCTTTCTCACTTAAATCTTGCTATAACTGTTCCAGGGGTCTTGACAGGTATAGAGATTCAGCTCCCTTTCTGGTAAAAATGGAGGTGGGAGAGTTCCTGCGTTTTAATTGGTGATGTGATGCTTACAGGAAGCAACTAGAAAACTACTTGTCATAGCAACTGGTGCCAAGCAGGGTCTCCACCAATGTGGAGACTTCTCTGAATAATATTCGAGTCCTATTACTCTAAAAAAAAATTGTTGGAATAAAGTATCAGGGACCACAGTCCAAGGAAAGAGTATAACATGTTAAACAAAGTAGCTCAAAACTGAAATTAATTCCTAGGACTGCAAATGGCCTTCAGAACTCTCAGGCCAAATTTCCTCATTGAAATGACAGAAAAAGTAGAGAAAGAATTTGGTAGGCCATTGTGGTTTGGTTGGAAGGCACCAAGAGATGTATATGGTGTGTGTGTGTGTGTGTGTGTGTGTGTGTGTGTGTGTGTGTGTGTGTGTGTGTGTGTGTTGCTGTGATGGCAAGCAGAAAGGTAGCCTTGGCTTTCCCTGGACATGGCCACTTATCATTCCTGGACTTAGACATTCATAAAAAAATGTTGCTATACAACCCTTTGACAGTCTATGGACTATAGGGATAAATGATCTTGGATATGAACTAGTAGTTATAAAGGATGTATCTCCAGGCCACAGCCAGGACACTCACCTGTCCAGGAGCAAGTTAGGAGCAAAGAGGAGCTTCCCCGGGTGTTCCATGGAGCGCCAGACCAGACCAATCATCAGGATCTCCAGCCAGGCACACTCGAGAAGGTGGACCTGATCATGGAGATTCAAGTCTCCAAAACCTAAAGTACAAGGAAATCCCCAATTAGCTCCAAAAGAAGGTAGTCGTCACTGGTGATATGAACGTGGCATGAGATTTGAACTAGTGGGCTGATGTTTTTGTCTGTTTGTTTTGTTTTATTTTTTAAGTAAATACAACAAATAAAGAAAACATGGATGACTGTCCTTTTCCTTCTAGTGGCTGAATAGGAGATTAAAGTTTTTAAAAACTGCAAATGGCAATATGGCAGATGCCTAAACATGAGGAGGAGGATGAAGATGAGACAAATGAAATTACACTCTATAGAAAAAGCAAGTGGTTTTTAAAATCTAGCTTTGTCAGGGAGTCTCACGTGTCTTTACAAATGTTTTTTTAATGCCTTATTGTCAGATCTGCAAATATACACTAACTCAGACAACCCACCTAAGTGTCAATAAAGTTTTTACTTGGTAAATAAATTCTATGCGGGAATATCTAATAACTTTACATAGCTATTCTTTTACATTTTTTTATCTTATTGAAAACACCTAAGTGCTAGTAACTCAAATTATTTAACTAGGCAGAAACTAGGACAAAGGCAGGACCTTAGTCACTTCTTCACTTCGGTCCTGAGCCATAATCTTTTTACATAACATGTAAGACAAAGACAATGAGATAACATTTGTTAATCAACCACCAGGGGATGAGTCAGATGACTAGAAGTAATGTTCCAATCACTCCTTGGAGAAACCACTGATGTGTGCCCTCTGATGAAATCTTTTTCTAACTGCTAATGACAGCGCATGCCTAAACATCATGAAGAGGAGGAGGAGGACCAGGGGGAGGAGGAAGAGGAGCAGGAGGAAGATAAGATGAATTTGGAAAGCAACTGAGAAGAACGTGCTGAAGAGGAGGAACCAGTTATTAAATCCCTCCCTGTGCATGGGAGGCAATGCTAAATGCTTCCTATAGCAAGATCATTTCATCTTGACTCATCCAACAGTCTGATCAGCTAGGCACTGATGTTCCTGTCCCTCAGATACACAGTTTTTGTGTCTTCTAAGGACAGACATCAAAATCGAGTCCTCAGTAATGGTGCTTTTGGCCAGCAAGTGACACAAACTTTTCTGCGCTTTGCTGTGGAAGTTTGGATCAGGTGAATAAATACGCCCAACCACAGAGATGCCAGCATGACAGGATTACTAAGCAATCCATGCTCTGCAACTTTGCCACTAGACAAATCAGTGCCCTGCTCTTTGCAAGGAGGCTTTCCTTCACACTCTCTTCCTCTCCCTGCCTTATCCTCAACTGTTTGTTCTCGCTGATGCAGGAGAATAGCTGTAGAAAAAATTTTTTGATGCTATCTTCTTTGTTTCCCACTATTCTCTGTTAGAATCCATTCTTATTAACTGAACTAATTTTTTTTTGTCAACTACAAAAATCTACACATATCTGGGAAGAGGGGGGTCTTAATTTCGAAAATGTCTCCAACTAGATCAGCCTGTGGACCATTTTCTTGCATGGTGATTGCTGTGGGAGGACCCAGCTCACTGCAAGTGACGCCGTCCCTGGGCTGGTGCTGTTGGGTGCTCTAGGAAAGAAAGTTGAGCAAGCCATTAGAAGTAAGTCAGTAAGCAGCATCCCTCCATGGCTTCTGCCTCAGCTCCTGCTACCAGGTTTCTGTCCTGCTTGAGCTCCTGCTCTGACTTCCTTCGGGGATGGCAGTCATGTTCACAGCGATAGAAATCCTAACTAAGTCATAAACAAAGGAGTGGGCTTTAAGTATACCATTTACCTAAGGGACACTTTTCTTGGGTAAAGTGGGAGTTGTCCAAAACATTGAATTAAGCAATTAGTTTGTTTCTTCACACACAGTTTCTGAAGTGTCACATTTTATACAATCCTAACTTACTAGGTGACAATTTCCAGAGAGACTTGAGGCACACACACAACACAGGGCCATGCCCCCTCTCTCACCAGCTGTTCATTTTCCAGCACTATCGTTTCCACTTGAGCAGTCACACACTGTCTTGCTCTCCTTTCTATTCCTGTACTTACACACAAAGCCAATACTGTGCCCCATTTCTGAATTCCTAATCAAGACTCCACTGAGCCATGTTGCTGTATACATGAATGGCTTTTCTTGTATGTGTAGAAAGCTACTCAATCACATAGAAATACCCCACAAACATATACAGATGTGCTTACACTGGGCATTTGAAGTGCCTCCACCTTTTGGCTATTACGACTAAATCTATCTGTCACATGCGCTTTCTGAACATGTCTTTGGACAGATGGCTGCTTTCCTTGCTCTTGGACAAATATTTAGAAATGCCATGGTTGTGGGCAACTGGCAATGGCTGTCAAGAGGGGCATGTGACAGGACACAGAGGGCCATGTGACAGGACACACCCATGAGCAGACTCTCAAGTCTCAGCTGTTGTCTTTGATAGTGCTCTGTATGCCTTTTTAAAATTGTATAATTGTTTACACACACACACACACACACACACACACACACACATTCATGATTGTCCCACAGCCCATGTATGGAGGTCACAGGACAAGCTGTCAGTTCTTTATCTATCATTTGGACTCTGGGTATCCGACCCAGTACTCTCTGAGCCACCTCACTGGCTCAGCTACTTACACCTTAAAGATACCCATGGAAGTATAAAAGCATCACATCGATACTGTTTTAATGTGCATTTCTGACTGGAAGGTATCTTTACATATTTTCTTTTTTATCTTTTTTATTAGATACTCTGTATTTACATTTGAGATGTTATCCCTTTACCCTGCCCTGCTCCCATTCCCCATCTCCCTCCAGTTGCATTCACAAAGGTGCGCTCCTTTCTGGCCTGCCTCTCCTCTCCATAGCCTTGTCATTCTCCTGCATTGGGACAATGTGACCTCTCTGGAACAAAAGTCTCTCCTCACATTGATGCCAGACACTGTTATCTTCAACTCCATATGCAACTGGATCAATAGGTCTCTCAAAGTGTGCACAAAGGTTGGTGTTCTACTCCATGGGAGTTTTGGGGGGGTTCGTTGGTGGTTGATGTTGTTATCTTCCCATGAGGTTGCAACCCCTTTCAGCTCCTTAGGTCCTTTCTCTAGCAACCTCATTGGGTTCCCCGAGTTCAGACCGATGGTTAGCTGCAAACATGCTCAGCTGTATCTACATGACTCTAGCATAGTCCCTGAGGGGGCATCTTTGTCTGGTTCCTGCCAGTAAGTACTTTTGGGGACCAGCTATAGTGCTTGGATTTGGTAACTGCATACGTGGTGGATCCCCAGGTGAGGTGACTTCTGAGTGGTCTTTTCTTCAATCCTTGTTCCTCTATTTGACCTTGCATTTCCTCCCATGAAAGTTTTGTTCTCTTTTCTAAGAAGGACTGAGGCCTCCCCATTTTGGCCTTCCTTCTTTTTGAGCTTCATAATGTCTGTGAATTGTTTCTTGGGTATCGGGTATTCTAAGCTTTCTTGGGTTAGCATCCGCTTATCAGTGACAATTTCCAGAGAGACTTGTGGCACACACACAACACAGGGCCATGTTCCCTCTCTCATCAGCTCTTCATGTTCAAGCACCATCGTTTTGACTTGAGCAGTCACACACTGCCTTGCTCTCCTTTCTCTTCCTGTACTTACACACAAAGCCAATACTGTGCCCCATTTCTGAATTCCTAATCTAGACTCCACTGAGCCATGTTGCTGTATACATGAATGGCTCTTCTTGTATGTGTAGAAAGCTACTCAATCACATAGGAATACTCACAAACAAACAAAAAAAAATGTGTGTTCTTTTGTGCCTGGTTTACCTCACTCAGGATGATAGTCTCTAGTTCCATCCATTTGCCTACCAATTTCATGAAGTCACTGTTTCTAATAGCTGAGTAGTACTCCATTGTGTAAATGTACCACAATTTTCTGTATCCATTCATTTGTTGATGGACATCTGGGTTCTTTCCAGCTTCTAGCTATTATGAATAAGACTGCTGTAAACATGCTGGAGCATGTGCCCTTGTTATATGTTGGAGCATCTTTAGGGTATATGCCCAGAAGTGGAGTGGCTGGATTTTCAGGTAGTACTACGTTCAATTTTCTGAGGAACTGCCAGCTTGATTTACAGAGTGGTTGAACCAGATTACAACCCACCAACAGCGGAGGAGTGTTCCTATTTCTGTCCATCCTCGCCAGCATCTGCTGTCACCTGAGCTTTTTATCTTAGCCAATCTAACTGGGGTGAGGTAGAATCTCAGGGTTGTTTTGATTAGGGATGTTGAAATTTTCTTTAGGTGCTTCTCAGCCATTCAATGTTTCTCAGTTGAGAATTCTTTGTTTAGTTTTGTACCCCATTTTTTAAAAATAGGATTATTTAATTTTCTATAGTCTAGTTTTCTGAGTTCTTTGTATATATTGGATACTAGCCCTCTATCAGATGTAGAATTGGTAAAGATCCTTTTCCAATTGTTGGCTGCCATTTTGTCTTCTTAACAGTGTTCTTAGCCTTACAGAAGCTTTGCAATTTCATGAGGTCCCATTTGTCAATTCTTGATCTTAGAGCATAAGCCATTGGTGTTCTGTTCAGGAAACTTTGTCCTGTGCCTGCCTATATGTTCTAAGCTCTTCGCCACTTTCTCTTCTAATAGTTTCAGTGTACCTGGTTTTATGTGGAGGTGTTTGATCCACTTGGACTTGAGCTTTGTACAAGAGGATAGGGAAGGATCGATTTGCATTATTCTGCATGCTAACTGCCAGTTGAACCAATACCATTTGTTGAAGAGGCTGTTCTTTTTCTATTGAATGTTTTTAGCTCCTTTGTCAAAGATCAAGTGACCATAGGTGTGAAGATTCATTTCTGGGTCCTCAATTCTGTTCCATTGATCTACCTGCCTATCTCCGTACAAATACCATGCAGTTTTTATCACAATTGCTTTGTAATATAGCTTGAGATCAGGGAAAGTGATTCCCCCAGAAGTGTTTTTATTCTTGAAAATAGATTTCGCTGTTCTAGGTTTTTGTTATGTTATTCCAGATGAATTTACAAATTGTTTTTCCAACTCTATAAAGAATTGAGTTGGAATTTTGATGGAGATTGATTTGAATCTGTAGATTGCTTCATGCAAGATGACCATTTTTACAATGTTAATCCTGCCAATCCATGAGCATGGGAGATCTTTCCATCTTCTGAGATCTTTTTCAATTTCCTTCTTAAGAGTCATACATACTTGTCATACAGATCCTTCACTTGCTTGGTTGGGGACACCCCCAGGTATTTTGTAGTTTTGTGACTATTATGAAGGGTGTTCATTCTTTAATTTCTTTCTCAGCCTGTTTATCCCTTGAGTAGAAGAAATCTACTGATTTGTTTGAGTTAATTTTATAGCCAGCCACTTTACTGAAGTTGTTTATTAGTTGCAAAAGTTTTCTGGTGGAATTTTTGGGGACACTTGAGTATACTATCATATCATCTGCAAATAGTGATATTTTGACTTCGTCCTTTTTAATGTGAATGCCTTTTATTTCTTTTTGTTGTCTAATTGCTCTAACCAGGTAAGGGGACAGTGGGCAGCCTTGTCTAGTCCCTAATTTTAATGGGATTGCTTCAAGTTTCTCTCCATTTAGTTTGATATTGGATACTGGTTTCCTATATATTGCTTTTACTATGTTTAGGTATGGGCCTTGGATTCCTGATTTCTCCAAGACTTTTATCATGAAGGAGTGCTGAATTTTATCAAATGCTTTCTCAGCATCTAGTGAGAGGATCATGTGGCTTTTTTCTTTGAGTTTGTTTATATGATGGATTATGTTGATGGATTTCCGTATGTTGAATCATTCTTGCATCACTGGGATAAAGCCTACTTGGTCATGGTGGATGATTGTTTTTATGTGTTATTTGATTCAGTTTGCGAGAATTTTATTGAGTGTTTTTGCATTGATGTTTATGAAAGAAACTGGTCTGAAGTTCTCTTTCTTTGTAGTGTCTTTGTGCAATTTAGGTAAGTGTAATTGTGGCTTTGAAGAATGAGATGGGTAGTGTTCCTTCTGTTTCTATTTTGTGGAATAGTTTGGAGAGTATAGGTATTAGGTCTTCTACAAAAGTTTGATAGAATTATCCACTAAACCCATCTGGTCCAGGGCTGTTTTTTGGTTGGAAGGCTTTTGATGACTGCTTCTATTTCTTTAGGTTTTATGGGGCTGTTTAGATGAAACCATCTAAATCTGATCCTCATTTAACTTTGGTATCTAGTATATGTCTAGAAATTTATTCATTTTTTCCAGATTTTCCAGTTTTGTTGAGTATAGAATTTTGTAATAGGACATGATGGTTTCTTGAATTTCCTCAGCTTCTGTTGTGATGCCTCCTCTTTCATTTGTGATTTTGTTAATTTGGATTTTTTTTTCCCTCTAGTTAATCTGGCTAAGGGTTTATGAATCTTGTTGATTTTCTCAAAAAAAAAAAAAAAACAAAACAGTTCTTGCTTTTGTTGATTCTTTGTATAGTTCATTTTGTCTTTATTTAGTTGATTTCTGTTCTGAGTTTGAATATTTCCTGCCGTCTACTCCTCTTGGGTGTATCTGCTTCTTTTTGTTTTAGATCTTTCAGCTGTGCTGTCAAGCTGCTAGTGTATGCTCTCTCTAGTTTCTTTTTGGAGGCACTCAGAGCTATGAGTTTTCCTCTCAGTACTGCTTTCATTGTATCCCATAAGTATGGGTATGTAGTGGTTCATTTTTGTTAAGTTCTAAAAACACCTTGGTTTCTTTCTTTATTTCTTCCTTGACCAAGCTATCATTGAGCAGAGCATTGTTCAGCTTGTATAGGTATGTGGGTTGTTTGTTGTTTTTGTTGTTATTAAAGACCAGCTTTAGCCCATGGTGATCTGATAGGATGCATAGGAGTATTTTGATATTCTTGTATCTGCTGAGGCTTGTTTTATGACCAACTATATGGTCAATTTTGGAGGAGGTACTGTGAGGTGCTGAGAAGAAAGTATATTCTTTTGTTTTTGGATGAAATGTCCTGTAGATGTCTGCTAGTTCCAGTTGGTTAATAACCTCTGCTAGTTTTGCTGTGTCTCTGTTCAGTTTCTGTTTCCATGATCTGTCCTTTGATGAGAGTGGGGTATTGAAGTCTCCCACTATTATTATTTGTGGTGTAATATGTGCTTTAAACTTTAGTAGAATTTCTCTTATAAATGTGGGTGCTCTTGTCTTTGGAGCATAGATGTTAAGATTGAAAGTTCATCTTGATAGATTTTTTTTCTGTGATGAGTAAAAAGTGTCCTTCCTTATCTTTTTTGATAATTTTTGGTTGAAAATCTATTTTATTTAATATTAGAATAGCTACTCCAGCTTATTTCCTTGGCCCATTTGCTTGGAAGATTTTTCACAGCCTTTTACTCTGAGGTAGTGTCTGTCTTTGTCTCTGAGATGAATTTCCTATAGGCAGCAAAATGCTGGATCCTGTTTACTTATCCAGTCTGATAGTCTATGTCATTTTATTGGGGAATTGAGTCCACTGATGTTAAGAGAAATTATGCAATAGTGATTTTTGTTTCCTGTTATTTTTGTTGTTAGAGGTAGATT
Organism: Micromys minutus; assembly: GCF_963924665.1. Taxonomy (NCBI): domain Eukaryota; kingdom Metazoa; phylum Chordata; class Mammalia; order Rodentia; family Muridae; genus Micromys; species Micromys minutus. The sequence goes on along the minus strand of NC_137965.1, from coordinate 13,929,828 downwards.
TATGTTTGTGTGCTTTTCTTCTTTTGTTTTTTGTTTGTTTGTTTGTTTTGCGTGATTACTTTTTTGGTTTTCCTTGGGTGTAGTTTCCTTCCTTGTGTTGGATTTTTTCATTTGTCATCTTTAGTAGGGCTGTATTTGTGGACAAATATTGTGCAAATTGGTTTTGTCCTGGAATATATTGATTTCTCCATCTATGGTGATTGAGAGTTTTGCTGGATATAGTAACCTAGGCTGGAACTTATGTTCTCTTAGGGTCTGTATGACATCTGTCCAGGATCTTGTAGCTTTCATAGTCTCTGTTGAGAAGTCTGGTGTTAATTCTGATTGGTCTGCCTTTATATGTTATTTGTCCTTTTTCCCTTACAGCTTTTAGGATTCTTTCTTTGTTTCAAATATTCTATGTTTCGACTATTATTTGTCAGGAGAAGTTTCTTTTCTGGTCCAACTTATTTGGAGTTCTGTAGGCTTCCTGTACATTCATGGTCATCTCGTTCTTAAGGGCAGGAAAGTTTTCTTCTATGATTTTGTTGAAGATATTTACTGTGCCTTTTAGTTGATATTCTTTGCCCTCTTCTACAACTATTATCCTTAGGTTTGGTTTTCTCATTGTGTCCTGGATCTCCTGGACATTTTGGGTTAGGAGTTTTTTGTTTTTGCATCTTCTCTGACTGTTTTGTCTATGTTTTCTATATTGTCTTTGGCCCCTGAGATCCTCTCTTCCATCTCTTGTAGTATGTTCCCAATGCTTGCATCTGTAACTCCTGATTTCTTTCTTTGGTTTTGCATCTCCTGGGTTGTCTCTTTTTGTGTTTTCTTTATTGTTTCTATTTCTGTTTTCAATTCCTTTATCTGTTTGGTTGTGTTTCCTGTAGTTCTTTGAGTAATTTTTTTCTGGTTCTCCTGTAATTGTTTAAGGGAGTTATTTATGTGCTTCTCCAAGATCTCCATCATCATCATGAAGTATGATTTCAAGTCTGAGTCTTGTTTTTCTGGTGTGTTTTGCAATCTACTACTTGCTGTGGTGGGAGAGCTGGGTTCTGATGTTGCCAGGTTGTCTTGGTTTTCATTGCTTAGGTTCTTTTGCTTTCCTCTTGCTATCGTGTTATTTGTGATTATAAGTGATCTTGTTGTCTCTGTGTGGGGCCTATCTCTCCTGTGGATCCTTCCGCTGGGATGGAAAGCATTCTTTCTACTCTTCCAGGCTCCCAGGGATTCTTCAGCTTAGGATGGAAATTATTTCTGCCACTCTTCTGAGATCCCAGGGACCTGTGCATAGGTGAGCTGCCCTTCCAGATGTGGCTGGGCTGGGACTGGCCTTGGTTTTCCATATTTTCTAGCAATTTTTTCTGGTACTGGATATTCAAGTTAAACAAACTGTGTCTAAGTCCTGGTATATTGTGCATCTATTAGACACCCAAAATATAATATTTATTCAATCTTATTTTTAAAAAGCCCTAACTTAGTATACTTTTCACTATATCACCTAGAGATTCCCGAGCATATGACACTACAGCATTTATCAGAGGACACTTTTTTTTTTTTTTTTTTTTTTTTTTTTTTTTTTTTTTTTTGGCAAGAGCCAGTTTCATTGGTGGGATGCAGAGCTGGAGGCTACCAAAGGGAGGCAGGATGAATCTGCTCTTAAGAAAAATCTTAGTGATTAGGCTGTGTGGTCTGGTTTGAGGCCTGCCTGGAGGAAAGAGAGCAGAGATCTTGGGCACGTGTAGATGCTTGTCTAGAGAGCAATGGATCAGAAGGAACCAGTCTTGCTTGGAGAACTTGCCATAGTTCTCTTATTGGATTCCCTAATCCTATAAACCAAACCTGGGAAGCAGAACATGAATTGACAGCCCTTGGTGAAGTTTTAATTCCTTAGTTGTTTAATTCCTTCAGTTGATTGGATAAAGTTTCATAACACTAATGGAGTCTTACCAGTAAATTAAATCTATCCCCAGAAACGTTACCATTCGAAAGCACCGTTTTTGTTTGTTTGGTTGGTTTTTTGGTTTTTGTTCTTTGTTTTTTTGCTTGTTTCTTGCTTCTTGAGATTTTTTTTTTTTTTTTTTTGGTGTATATACAAAAAAAATGTCCTCATGTGTTATTGTTTGACATGATCAAACTTAGGATGGATTATTAAAAATTTCCCACAGGTTTGGGGTGAACATGTCCCCATACATGTTCAGAACTGAAATGAGCCAGTCAACTTTAGAAAACCAAATGCCAGATTCCTGGTAGTGACTTTACATTTAAACAGGATCAGATTCTTTAACTCTGACCCCCAAATGGTATTATTATTCAGGCTCTGGGAGTCAAAGAAGTTCCCCACAACCACATGTACCATTTAAATTTGATGATTATGAATACGTCTGTTAGTAATACTTTACAGTCAGAGGCCAGGATTGCTGGCTTTTCCTTGAAATGTAGGCATCTTTAATTCTATTTAATTATAGTTTCCAGCTATGTACATTGCCTGCTGACAAGGGCTATTATACCCGCTGCAAAGTGTTGTCGACAAGTTCCTCGGACAGGGTTGGGAGGAGCTTGCCAGAGCAACTGTCGATTAGGCTTCTCAGTGAATATGAGGACTGTAAAGGGAACTTATTCCATAGAGCCTTTCCTCCCAACATACTACTCTCAATATTTGACCCACCCAGGAGCTAAATACATTTCTGATAGAAGACAAATATCCATGAGTATTTTTAGCTCATAGCTAATGGATTACATACGTACATTATAAATATACATTTATATATAATTTACACATACATTATTATTTCTATATTAAGTACTATATGTTACGTGTTACTATTACATATTACACATTAATTATAAGTATATGTGGCCAATGATTTATAGGCATTGTGTTTCCATTCCTTTCTTAATTTCCCTTAAGAACGCAAAGATTGTGTCAAGTAGATCTGCTAAGAAGCATTTAAAAGTAGATCTCTGTCTTCTGAAGGCTTCAAAGAATCATTAATGGGAATTTAAGTTGCTCATCTTTATGGTATATGAATGAAGGCAGCCAAACAGAGATTTACATAGGTGTAGACTTATTCATCCTCTGTTCCTGAGAATCCACAGCATTAGAATATGGGGCTGGAGATTGCTCAGATGATGAAGCACGTGTCATGAAAGCGTGGATGATAGAGCTCAGATCTCCAGTACTCATTGAAATGCCGGGTGATGTGGCAGCTTGCCAATGAGTCCAGCCCATAGAAGGCAGGGGCAGGAATCTCCTGAACAAATTAAATTGGTAGCTAAATTAGCTGAATTGGCAAGCTCCAAGTTCATGTGAGAGACCCAATTTAGAAAGAGAGAGAGACAGAGGCAGAGCTATCAAGAAAGCATCCTCTGGACTGCATATGCACACACATACATGTGTGTTCATGATTAACTGCACATAAATGAACCCATTCACATGTGAAAATATATACACACATGTACACATACTATGTGCACATATACACACATTCACATAACAGTAGTATTATTTTTTGAGATACAACTAAAACAACACTCAAAACTTTAATATCATAAAATGAAAACAAAAGTAAAGATAACACTGCCCTTTCCCCAAGGTTAGAGATCATGGGTTGATATCCACAGGTCTAGTAATAAACTCATCAAAGATTCAATATACTGAAAACAATGTGGCCAAAAGTTTAGTTGACAGAAATGGACTTTGGGGAAGTAATTGAATAATAAATTCTAACTTCATGAGTAGATTGGATGTTGCCTGGTCTATAAGCTAAGGAACTTAGCTATTGGTAACAGATAGAGCTGCCTATGAGGTGAAGACACTCCCCCACTACAATCTCCCAACATCCTGATATTCTGTCCCAACCCAGACCCACAGTGACAGAGCCAGCCATGCATAGAAACCATGAAACTATGAGCAAAGATAAATTCTTTATTTGAATTTTTGTAGGTCTTTTGTCACGCTGTCAGAGACCTGACTGACATACCAAGTAAAGACATCCATGATTCTGTCCTCCACTAAACAGTGGCTGTTTCATCTCCTTTTCACCTACTTTTCACCTACTTTTCCCCTACTCTGTGACCGTTGACTGCAAAAGAACAGTACAGAGTGAGGGGAGAATGGTTCAGTGGGTAAGGGCTTACCTGACAAGCCAAAGGAACAGAGTTTAATCTCTAGAACCTATGTAAATATGCCAGGTGTGGTTGCATTTACTTATAAGCCCAGCACTGAGAAGGAGAAGACAGGAGGGCCCCTGCATCTTTTTGACCACCTAGTCTAGCTTAATCGACAAGCTCCAGGCAGGTAAGATACTATCTCAAAGAAGGTAGATGGTGCTCCTGAGGATGGCATCCAAGATTGTTTAACACACACACACACACACACACACACACATACACACACACACTTCACACACTTACATTAAAATATTTATATTTCCAAACCCCTTCTTTGAGCCTCACAAGCTCTGAAGCCTTCTGCTCCACTGTGGCCTTCAACATATTGCTGCAGAAATTGCTCAATTAGCCTTGGCATAAGATGAAATTCTTCAGGTCTTGTCTTCTCTTGCTGACTATGGGAAGGTTCTTAGAAATGATGTCAAAATATACAGAGAACCCCAGGTAAAATGACTAATCTGCATATCTTCAAGCAACTACAGTGTCTTGGAAAAACATGATACACTGAAGTGGCTTTTTCAAGAAAGACATGAGGAAAAGTAAGGGACAGAATTTCTTAATTTCATGGAACACAAATATAGAGACTGAAAAAAAAAAAACAAACCTGAAAGCCTTTGGGAAATGGGAACTATTTGTTTTTCTCATTGCCAGGATTACACTGGACAGAAAACATGAGGAAGGTGAGGTTTGTGATGTCTTATGTTTTCTGAAGTTGTAACCTATCACGACGGTGAAAGCACAGCAGAGTTTTTATTGGCAGGGGTATGTAACTTGGTCTTTACTCACACCATGGTAGAGCAGAAAGCAGACAGCCCCCACTGGAAGGGAATCAATCTAGAGCTCTCATGGCCTTCCCTGAATGGCCTACATTAGCCAGGATAACCCAATCTCAAATTGAGGGAACAGAGAGGTGATGCAGTGATTAAGAACACTCACTACTCTTGCAGATGACCTGAACTAGATACCCAGAATACCTATATTAAGCATCTCACAACTACATGAAATCCAATTCCAGTCAATCTAGCACCTTCTGCTGACCTCTTCAGATGCCCACATGCATATAAAGATATGGCACACACACCCCCAGAAAGATGCAAACATGTAAACATACATATACATTTAAAAAACACCAAATCTTTTAACAATCTTTATCATTTGGAGGTAAAACATCCCCCTCACAGGATTACACACTTAGATGCCTGATCCCCAGATGGTGGTACTGTATTGTGAATCTGTGGAAACATTGGAGCATGGAACCTGCCTACCAGAATTAGGTTGCTGGGGTCCACTTTGTATGTGATGTCACTTCCGCTTCCACCTCTAGTTCTTTGCTTCCTGGCCAACGAAGATAGAACAAGTGTGCCTCAAGGTTCGACCGCCTCCTGTTCTAGCCTCTCCAGCCCCCCACACTCACACCTTCCCTGCCAGAATGTACGAATGTCCCCTCAACTATTTACTTAAATGATTCTCTTTGTCTGTGAGTAGTTTCTGTCAAGTACCCTGTCACGAGCACCCACGAGATACAACCTGCAGAGATGCAACACAAACTCGGCACTGAGCAGAAGAACAGCATTTCGTCAGAGAGGAACCGTCTACAAAACCAGAAGCCAGGTGGTTGGATCCCTGGGCAAATCTACGAGCTTCAAATGAATTAATCATGTTCTCAGTGATTTGACCATAATGTTCTCTGAAATGTCAGCTATGAAACTGCCTGCTTCACTTCCACCACCTTGCAGTCCTTTCTGAAGGGAGAAGAACTGAATAGAAACCGTGGAAAAAGCAACGATGGTCATGGATTCGACACAATGGAACTTTCTAGAAAAATGGTATGGAGCAGAGCCCATCCGAAAACACTGAGATCAAATGAAGTCTTCACAGACTACATTTTATGAGTTCAATCTGGAAAATAGGGAGATGGTGCCATACATAGTCCATGGACCCTGTGATGTTAGTTGAATATAACCTTCCTTCACTTCAAAAATATCCTACAACATTCTCTTATACCATGGTAACCCACTGGGCCTGTGAATTCCATTCTGTAACATTTTATAATGTTTGGGCAATAGTATAATTATTGAAAATTTAATCTTTAGGAAATGAGTTGGGGGACTGAAGATATACCTCAATGGCCAGCAATACTTGCTGCTCTGACAGAGGACCAGAGGTCAGTTCCCAGCATCCACACTGAGCAGCACTCCACAGACTCCAGCTACGGGGAATCCAGTTCTTTTTCTGGGATTCTGTGGGCATTGAGTTCACATGCAAATGCCCACCCACAGACAGACCCATAGGTACATAATTAAAATATAAAATAATTCATTAAAATAAACAAACAAGAAATTCATTTTATCATCTAAGTCAATGTCATGCAGAACTTTTATCAACCCCGTCACCATTAAAAATAAAATAATTGGTGCACACAGCCCCCTCCCCAAATAAGCAATAAAATAAACAAGTAATTGTTTATAGACATTGTGAAGCACAGCGCCAGAGTCCCCCACCTCACTGCCTGTTCTTCAAATGCTTTCTTTGCTGGGGTGATGCTGGCCCTCGTCCTTGGAAAAAATGACTAAGCTTTTTGCATGTCTCTTCCAAACATGGGACTTTTGGGCTCTCTGGATGTAACATCCCCAGGTAGAACACACCCACCCCCAGCAGAATGAGGACAGATATAATGAAATGACTATCAACCGAAAAGTCAAGTAGACCCGGCTCACAATTCTGCATGCTCTTGAGATCTCTGAAAGCATTTCCCATCTCTAAACTGTAGATCGACTCAAGGTTAAGATGCTGAAAGCCCTTCCCATTTGGAGAATGCAGAGGGACTGACCTACCAGTTAGGATTATTACAAAAGAAGTTATCCTATGTCCCAGGACCCCAGAGCCACCCCTTTCTCCCCTACCTCAAACACTAAGAGACATGTTTTAAAATACATTAGATATAGAATCTCTAACTCAATGGAACATTTACAGTGGCTTTACATTATGATCCGAAACTAGTTTCTGTTTCTTTTAATTTTTGTGCATACAAGCAAAAAAAACTAATCAAAAAATAAAAGACTCCCTGGACATCAAACAGCATGCCCAGCTTTTTACTGAATGTTAGGACTTTAAACTCAGGTTTCCACGCTTGCTCAGCAAGTACTTTGCCAAAGGAACCAGCTACTCAGTTCCTAAACTTTTAAACCTTGGTTCTGTTGTTTGAAAATGATATGTATTCTCTTATATCATGTAATGAGGACTTTGTGACATCATTACAAGTTCCTTCAGAATAAGGCAGAAAACTGTATCATTCACTCTGTGGGTCATGTACTTAGAGATGATGGGTTTAGGGAAATTAATAGATATGGTACTGCCCACGGCAAATCCAAGTATTCCTAATTCCACCTAAAAGAGAAAGAGAAAGATATAACATGTCTAGATGCTCTTTCTGGACCTTGCCTGTGAAGCACATTTAAGATATAAGTTAAACTCCAATGGTAGGTAGTCTGATGACAATGTCTTGGCCATAATACCCTGGCTGTTTAACCTACATAAAAAAGAGGTTCAAATTTGCTTAACTGTGGCTGGGCATGGGATTCTATTCCAGCATCACTCTTTGTCAAATGCCTTATAAATAGTCCTTTGAGCAATTATTAGACTTAACCTCTGAAGTGCGCTTGGATCATCCTTCAAAAGTTTCTCAGCAGCCTCTCCTGCTTCAGACAACATCCAATGTTTGCTGCACAATCACCCTGCTCCTCCCTTCCCCTCTTTCTCTGTCTCTGTCTCTGTCTCTGTCTCTGTCTCTCTCTCTCTCTCTCTATCTATCTATCTATCTTTGTGTCTGTCTTTATCTGTCTCTCACTGCCTCTTTCTCTATGTATCTGCTTTTGTCTCTGTCTTTCTCTATCATGCTCCGATTGTTTCTCTCTCTCTCTCTGCCTCTCTCTGCATCTGTCTTTCATTTTGTGTCACTGTTTCTCTGTCTATGTCTCTGTCTCAGTTTCTCAGTTTCTCTGTCTCTCTGTGTCTCTGTGTCCTGTGTCTGTCTCTCTGTCTCTGTCTCTCTCTTTCTCTCTATAACGTACTGTGATAACATCTTATGTACTCTGCCAATATTTTACTATGTTTACACATCCACAGATCATAAAACAGCATATGGAAATAAATCACCTCTAGTCTAGGATATCAATTATAGAGTTTCTCTGTTTGGAATGGGGAAAAAAATGAAGCTATAATATAAACAACCTCAAAGCTTTTAATGCTTCCAATTACAAATTCATATAAATATGTATTGTATGTGTAAAATAATTAAAATACAACAGGGTAAATTAGTTTTATTTTAATTAGAGATTTCGTGTGGCAATCCCTTCACTGGCGTTTATGGGTTCAGATTAACCACGTAAGTTTCATGGTTAGCGTGCATCTTCTGTTCTTCAAAGGCCGAATAAAGTTTCATTCTGCTGCCAGCAAAACTGAGTTTGAGTTTGAGGCATGCTAGGAATCATCCTCTAAAGATTGCAACCCCCAGAATCTGCAACAAAGTGATATATAGTCCCTTTGCATCTTTGGAAAAGGGTAGAGAGAGATCCTGTGCTACATTCTTCATGAGTGTATTTGTTTGTTGGCTAATTCTCTCCAAATTCTATCAGAGAAAATAATTCTTTTCCTAACTGTGGTCCTTTCTGTCAGCTAAAATGTCCCTCAGACATCATTGCAGACCACGAGCAGCCCCACCATTGGGAGATCCATCAGCAGCATCTCAGAGTTCATCTGCTTCTTACAAAAATGACTGCCGTGCACACCTACTTACACACACTCATGTTGATGATGATATTACATAGCAAAGTGCTTCATATTTTCAAAAGTACACACAGGCATAAGTCATTCCAATATGCATGATTGTTTTCTCACACACATATAGGGAGAGAAAGCTAGAGACAGAGACATAGACACAGAGAAAGAATTATCATTTCCAAATCCATGCATTATTAGTAATATGATAAAGGGCAAAGAAAGAAATAGTTTAGCTGGAGAAGAATATGACCATTGCATCTGTTTCCCTCCCCAGACGAAGGTGAGTCAAACCTTTTAGATCTGATCATCAGACCTGGGGAATCAAAAAAAAAAAAAAAAAAAAAAATAGTGTCCCTCTGAGAAAACAAAGCAGATGGCAAAAGTGCCGTGCCACCAACCCCATCTGTATCACAAGCAGAGCCTTGGTTTATGAAGAGATGGTTGTCATGACAATAAGCATTTGAGAAGAGTTCTGGAGAAGCTGATGAATTTATGAGTGTCTCCTAGCTTCCCAATTTCCCAAACAGACTGAAAACCACCCCCACCCCTAAATAAATAATCCTATTACTCTTTGAGTTGGTTGCAATTTTCCCATGGAGACACTAAGAGATTCTGTATATTTCATATCACAATCCCCTCAGGAGGATCTGAGCAGCATCCTACTCTCTTGTGCCAAAGCTCGAAGATAAACTAGTTCATTTTTTTTTTAATTCAGCAAAAGCAATTGTATTTTTAAGCAAAAGCTTAATTCCACCCACCTCACCCTTGCCCACCTCAAGCTCAGAAAGAAATCAATTTCAGCTTAAATGAGAAATGAGGGGAGTAAAAGAAATTATTTTCCAGTTTCTGAGAGTAGATTGCAAGGTAAAGGACACAAATATTAATAAGCTAGAAAGTAAAGTACCAAAGACTGTCCTTTTAAGTGGTTGTCCAATGGATGGGAAGGACGGCCACTGTGGAGTGAGCCGGAGTTAACTCACAAAGAACTCAGGCTGGTTACATTTGAAAACACAACAAGTACTTGTACCAGGGAACATTCATTTCCCCATCTGTCCTGGAGCAGACCTGCAGAGCATTCCTGAGACGTCTGACATCAGCCCGAGTTCTCCAAACTATATGATCAGGAAATACACTACAAATGTTAACCGCACTGAGACCTCAAGAGGGAAGTAGACATTCTCCTGTCTAGAGAGAGCCCCTCCCAAAATGAACAGTTCTGACTTCCTCCTATTCCTGATCCCCTCAAGTCCCTCACTGAAACCAAATATGGCACAAACTCATAACTTCAGTGAGGTTTTTTGCCCCTCGAGCGCGCGCGCGCACACACACACACACACACACACATACACACACCACCTGTAGTAAAATTTAGAATACTTGTCTTTGACAATGAGCCGAGGTCAATTAACTGTAGAACTCATTAGGATTCTTTTATTTTTAAGAGGCAGATACTTCCTTAGTTTTACTGAAACTCATGTAGCAGTGGGAATTTTCTAAGGCAAAACACCAATGTCTCTGACAGTCTCAGAACATGAAATTGGACAGTCATCCATCTGTGGGTGCTTGAGAAATCTAGCCATGGTCTGCATGTCAAGGAGAGGCTGTGGGAAAGTCTGGGGTCCCACAAGCCTACAGTAGTTGGGGGGCTTGTTGAGAAATGATTGTCTCTTCCCTTTTAGTCTGAGATGCTTCACATGGTCTGCATTGTCCCTATAGAAATTTCAACAGCAAAAACGGATACAAATGATTGATTCCACCTTCCCCCTCCCGCACTGAAGTCAGCTACTACTAAACAGAGTCACGGGATTCTAGAAAGAGGCCATTCTTTTTTTTTTCTTTTATCTCCTGTTGGTTTCTTTTAGAAGCCTGGTTGATCTTGCCAGGTCAATTAATAACTCTGAAAAGACAGGGGGTACTAGGGCAGATGCACAGAGTCTATGAGTGCTGATTATCTTGGAAGCAAGAGCTGCCCCAGCCTCTTTCTAGCTCAGTACAGCCCCCTTGGGGTTGATGAGATTCCAATATAGTGCTAGCTTCCCAAAGGTGACAACAGGACCACAGCTGTATTTACTCATAAAGGCTGGAAGGTCCTAAGGCTCTTGAGTTGTTTAGTTTCTGAGACTTGCCATAGCAGTTTGCTGCCAACTGGGTAGCCCCAAACTGGCTTAACTTATATCTGTTTCTTGAAGTGTCAAAGGCCTTTCTTCGGGGTCTTTCTGGTCATATATGTAGGTTTGTCTGAACTTGGTGGGATTACTAATGAAGATAAGAAAAAAAAGAAAGAAAGAAAAAGAAAGGATGAAAGAAAGAAAGAATGGAAGGAAGGAAGAAAGAAAGAAAGAAGGAAGGAAGTAAAGAAAGAAAGAAAGAAAGAAAGAGAGAGAGAAAGAAAGAAAGAAAGAAAGGAGGAAGGAAGTAAAGATAGAAAGAAAGAGAGAGAGAAAGAAAGAAAGAAAGAAAGAAAGAAAGAAAGAAAGAAAGAAAGAAAGAAAGAAAGGAGGAAGGAAGTAAAGAAAGAAAGAGAGAAGAAAGAAAGAAAGAAAGAAAGAAAGAAAGAAAGAGAAAGAAAGAAAGAAAGAAAGAAAGAAAGAAAGAAAGAAAGAAAGAAAGGTCCATGAAGTTGCAATGACATACACTGATTTGTCAACACTTGATAAGGCAGGGGAATAGACACATGCTCTTGGGTACCAGGACATGCAGATGCTATCCTTGAATGGCACTCTTATTCGACACTATGACAAAAGCAGAAACAGACCTAGAAGAGCACTGGTTTATTCTAGGACAGCACTAATTAGGTGCCAGTTTTCTCAGACAATGCTAAAGTAAAGAAAGGCAGCATTGCTTTTCCAGGAAGTCCTAATTTTATTTCTTGTTTATATAAAGAACAAAAAATGTCTGTTGGCTGCCTTCTTAGAACTCAACACGTCTTAACAGGAACTTTGACTTTTCCAACCTGAAATAAGGTATCGTATGTCGGTGATGGACAATAGGCAGTATTGGGTCCCCAGTTTGTCACCGGTTAGTCACGTGCCCTTGGGGGAGTTAGTCAGTCTCTGGTACAGCTGTATACTCTTATTAATTTTTACTTTTTTAGTTGTCAGGGAAATAATGGGCATAACTGGGATATTTTTGGCACACATATCTTTTTGCATTATTCAGTCTTCACCTGCAATACCCTGTCTCTCCTTTCCCTCCTACTAGCCTTCCTTCCACACAATGTCTTCCTTCTGCTCTCCCTGTCTATGGCTCTTTTTGGAATAAAGGTATGGATTGTTCTGGACTTCAGCATCTTTTTCTAAACATTGAGAGTTATAACAGTTATAGACTGTAAGGGGACTATCACAGTGCTTGGACCACACTGGTGGCTAAAGAGCAAACAGTACAATGGTCGCTGTCCTTCTTCATAGTAAATTGCATCAAATATCACAAAGGTGTGAGAGTCCTTCTGAGCATTGCTTTGTGCCTGGACTTTTCCAATATTTATGCTTATGGGAGCATTTTTAAGTCTCCCCCACTCTCCTCCTTCCACTACCCCGCTTTCCCTCTGTTCGTGACTCCGTTTTTCTCTCCCTCATCCTCCTCTTCCTGTCCATCTTTCTCTCCCTCTCTCCCCTAACTAGATATCTCTGTCTCCCTCTATGTGTGTCTGTGTCTTTGTCTCTATGTGTGTGTCTCTGTCTGTGTGTGTGCATGTATGTATGTGTGTGTGTGTGTGTGTGTGTGTGTGTACATGTCCCTGTGTGTGTGCTCATGAGTGTGGAGGCAAACATCAATATCATTTTTTCCTTCTGAAACATTTCCCGCCTTACTTTTTGAGACAGGGTCTACCAATGATCCAGAAGTTCGCCAATTCAACTAGACTCCCTAGCCAGCAAACTTTGGGATCTTCCTGTCTCCATCTTCCCAGTTCTGGGATTATAGGCATTTGATATCATACCCAGCTTTATTTTTTCCAACATGTGCACAAGGGATCAAATTTAGGTCTTTGTTCCTGTGTAGCAACCACTTCACTCACTGAGACATCTCCCTAGTTCCTAAATATTTTTATATCTATAAACAGAGATATAGTGGAGCCAATTTCTTTTTAAGAATCCATGGGCTCCTGATTAAAGAACCCTGATAGGGTAAGGACAAAAGGAACTGGTTTCCAGGTAATTAGGTTGCACTGGAAAGTTCTTCTAACCCAGAAGAACGAGACACACTTTGTCACTCCATAACTTATCTTGGATATAAAGCATGGCAGGTTATGTGACCATCTTGTCTACAGCATGTCACAAATAGGGCATGCCGTTCTCCGTCCTCTCCTGCTTCTGGAGATGCCCCTCATAAGCTCATTGGAGATCAGAAAGCAGATTACAAACCTTGGGAAATATACAAAGCAACAAGGCCAGAAAGTGAACTAAAAAAAAAAATGTACTATATGACCACTGTTCAACAGGCTCAAGACATGGTGTGACTCATCCAATGACTCCTTTTTATAAATGATGAAGAGAAATTGAAATCATTAATGTCTTCAATTAAATAAAAATATTTGAAAATTCATCAAGATTTGAAGATTAAAAGTAAATCTCAAATAGTATTTCTTTTCTTTTTTTTTTCCTTTTTTTAAAGTCAGGGTCTCACTATGTACGCCAGGATGGCCTGAAACTCTCTACAAAGGCCAGTCTGACCTGAAACTCAGAGAGATCCACCTGCTTCTGGCTTTGAGGGATTAAAGGTGTGTCCAACTTGTAGCAAATATTAAATTGAAGAAGTAAATAATTTAATAAATTGAGAAGTGACCCGGAGAATCTTAAAGACATAATTTCTTCATGCTTAAAATACAGCAGACCCTACTAATAAAAAGTCCCACAGTAAATTTCTGTTATTGCCGTTGCTTATAAAATATGATATTTATAATAAAAATGTGTTTTAATCTCAATAACATTTTTGAGTACTAAAATATGTTATTAGTAAGGTAGACAGGTAAGCCCTTGAAAATAAATGCTTCCCAGCTTGCAAATCTCTCATTAAACTCTGTCTAATCATTGACATTTTCTCTGATGGCCGAACCAAGAACTGACCACAAAACCATGAGCAAAGTGCCTCCGCTCAGCCCTTGACACTGACCCAACCAACCATTAAGAGAGTGAAACAGATGATGTCATTACGTTACTGCCCACTCTGACATCTTTGCAAACTATCTGTGGACTCCAGCAACAAATGGTATGTTTGATACAAACAACACTCATGTTTCAGAACCAGAAAGCAATGATAAAAATCCATCTGTTACCTGATGGCTTTTGACATGTAACAAAGCCTGCTGCCGTGACGTGGTGGTTTGGGTGAAGGTGTCCCCTGTGGTCTTGACAATTTAAACATTCACATCCCGATTTGTGGCACTGTCTGGGGAGGCTTAAGGGTGGTGGAGCCCCACAGATGCCATTACATCCCTGGCAGATGGGCTTGGAGGTTAAAAGCTTCATCCCACCCCACTTACAGTTTGCTACTGAGCCTTCCTGATGCTGCAGGTTATAGATCTCAGCTTCCTGCTGAGATGCTTGCCATGATGCACTCGTATCCCTCTGTAACTGCAACTTATCTTGTCCATAATGTATGTTTGTTTGTTTACAGCAACAGAAAAGCAATTAATGGGCATGATTTTTCTGTTCTGTGTATCTGTTTAAACTAAATTTAAGTTAGTTCTATGACTGCAGCTCACTTGGTAAAGTTTTTGCTTAACATGCATGAAGCTTTTTGTTTAATTCCCAGTGCAGCATAGACTGATAGAACGGTGCACACCAGCAATCCCAGCATTCCAGAGGCAGAGGCAGCAAGAACACAGCAAGTCTGAGTAGTTGAGACCCTCTCTAAAATAAATAAGCAAAACTAATTTAAATGTAGAAGTTCTCTGACTTAAAACAAAACAGAGATACTAAGAAACCCAAACGATTTCCCAGAATAAGCAAAGGGGCAAAATGTCAGTTAAGAAGGTTACTAGGATTTCTCTCATTTCTGAAAGACTTGCAGGGGGTTGGGAGGGGAGAGCACTAACAAGTGTTCATTCTCTTCCCTTGCCTGTTCCTGCCCTGCAAGGACTTGGGGCTGGTGGCACCCTTCAGGCTTCTCCCTTTGCCACCTAGCATTCAGGCTCCTGTTTTTCTCTTCTGTAGCTTCCAGGGAGTGTGAGCAAAGTGGCCAAGATTTAAATTTCAAACTCCAGAGATTTTTCAGATACCTTTTGCCCTGCTAAAAGCAGTCACTGTCAGGAAAGAGGCAGAAAGTGGAACAACAGTTTGCTGAAAAACACCTTGGTTCTTGTGTCTATTAGCTTCTGACAATTGGAGAGCCTCGGCATGGGTTTCTCATGGTGAGTTTTTCTCCTGACACATTAGAATTAGAAGACATAATGGATTTTATGTGTCTATCTGAAGCCCCTACAGCTTTAACAACTTCCAGACATTATCTCTGTCTCACTTTGCAACACCAAGAATATGGGGTTTTTTTCCTTATTTTATTCTTTTTATCAGTCTAAAATTCACTTCAGTTTTTTTGAGGTTGCAACACACACACACACACACACACACACACACACACCTCTATATATTCATATTATTTAACTTGAGCACAAAGGTGATGTTGGGCCAGTTCCTCATGTCTCACATTTTTATTTCTGGAAGGTTATATCCCTTCATTTATTTAGCAATTGACTAGTAAATCACACATTAATTGGATGGATTCAAAATAATTGTATGTGGAAATTCAAAAGCCAGAAATATAACAATTCTAAAGAGATTTCCATAAAGACCCTGAGATTTGCAAATGTAAGGGAGGCCAACTAAAATCAAATTTTGTTCTCAGTGGTTGAATTTTCTAGTGCTTTCTGCTTTGGTTTGGTTTGGTCAGACCTGGGATGACTACTTTAGGAAGAGAAAACGGTCTCAGTGCACCATCTTGTTATCTGGGATACAGAAAAAACATCTTCAGATGGTCTTGAAGCCTTATGCTCCCTGAAATGTTGTGTCCTTCATTGGTAAGAAGACCTTCAAGCATTTGAAATGACCCAAAACAACAGAACTACTTTGCCACATTCAGGTTTACATAATCAAATCAAGATGACAAAAGTCTTCTTCCATCCCCATAATTATTTGTTGAATGCCCATGACATTCCAATTACTGTGGTGAGGGCTGAAATTTAGTGTGGTTTCGTGTACTTCCTATATTGAGATGGATTTTAACGCTTTACCTGCTAGACACATGCTTACGGCTCTTGATTGCCTGAATCACGTGACAGGACCTCACGGTCTCCCAAAGCATGGCATGATGGGACTCAGCACCTGTGCTGGGACTAGGCACAATCACAAGCTTACAAGTTTGAGAAAGGATGGGAGCTGGTGTCACATGAGAGAGAAACTGACCTCACTTTCAGAACGATATGAATGATGACAGCCTGGTGTAGGGGAATGGTACATTTTTGGGTCACAAGAAGCAGAAATCACAGAAGCATCCCGGGGGCTGGGTAGCAGAGGTATATGTCCAGTAAAGGAAATACTAACCTAAATGAACACTAGGCCAGTTGAGAAGTTTGAGTTTGATGCTATGGTGGTCATTGTGGAATTCCTAGGAGGTGCTCATGAAGGCCCTATCTATCTTTCACAGGCAAATAGAAAGCCTGTCCTTTACCTCACAGAACATTTTTAAAAAATCAAGTGCTGTATGACCAGGCATTGGTGGTCTTAACAGACAATGTCAAAGGAAACTTCAGTGAGAGGCGACAGAGCCTGTGTAATGTAAAGCTGTCTGCCCAAAACCAAGACATCGAGGACATGTAGCCTAGCCTGCCTTACAGTGGAAACACCTTTGAGAAATTCTCTTAACTTGCCCAGACTTGTTTCTTCTCCTGAGTAAGGAACATCCTTAAGAAAAGATCACCTCCCTAGAGAGGTGTCACGATGAGTAAGTGATCATAGTCGTCTGACCTTCACTAACCAAGATGGTGAGACGGGTGTGAGACATCAGTGCCTCTGAGATCTTCAACTTACTCTGAAATCTTTGCTTCTTATGGTACATCAATAGCAATAACAATGATAATTCAAAGTTTGAAGATTTGACCAAAACAAGCCTAAGTGGGAAGAAAGTAATTATGCAAAGAACTTAGAGCATACAGGTTATTAAGAGGTCATTGTCAAATACAGAACATCAGTCTCACAGTGACCACTTCACACCCATAGGCTTGTATTGCCTTTACACCTAATGTGTGCCACCCACTGTCTGACAGACAAACTGTGCGTGTGGGACAGATGGATGGGTGATGGGCTGAAGGGTGAGTGAAAGGAAGAATAGAGAGCAGGAAGGTATGGCAGATGTCATCTGTTTTCCCTCTCTGGAATTCTGATGGACTCAGGATTTAGTTTTGGGCTCCCACTCCTGCTCATGAGTCTGCTTTTTGCAGTGTGATAGTCCTATGAACTCACTCCAACCTTGGTGTCTGCTCCCCCCATCCCCCTGTTGTGCTTTAAAACAGACGCCATATTTTAGTCTGGGAAATATCTAAGGTATATGGGGGCTACGTGAAAGGCATAGAAATGTTCTCCCTGTCTTGAGGAAATTACACTATTAGGGTATTACTTTCAAAGATTAATTTTTAAATCAAGATAAGAAACATATCTTGGAAATCAGGGAGACGGAACAATGACTATTTTTCAAGTGGAAATACACTATGCAAAAAAAAAAAAAAAAAAAAGTAAAGAGCTGGCTTATGCAGGTTTCTCATTGCTGCTTCTCTCTCTGTCCAAATAATCATCCATCTCTTGGTGGTAAAGACAGTTTTATATGAAAGAGGATAACTGGTAAGTGAGTCTCAGGCCAGTGGGAGATCTTAACTCAAGAAACAAGGCAAGAGTTCAGAGAGAGGGAATGGAAGGGGGCAATGATATAATTCTATTAAATTCTATGAGAATAGAAAAATACAAAAAAATAATCCTGGGGGCAGAAAACCAAATCAGAGGGTTTCTAAGGAATGACTGCCAAAGGTTTCTCTGGGACTTCCACAAACAAAGGCTCTCTCTCTCTCTCTCTCTCTCTCTCTCTCTCTCTCTCTCTCTCTCTCTCTCTCTCTCTCTCTCTCTCTCACACACACACACACACACACACACACACACACACACACACACACATTCTATGCAGGCAAACACTCATACACATAAATAAAAATGAATAAATCTCCAGACATTAAAACCAAATGCTGACAATATATTGTGAGCCCTAGAAATCACTCAGCAACCAGATGAGCCTTTAAAACATTATGCCAGGGTGGGGGGATACCCAGGAGCTCAAACCCAGTCAGAGGAAAGGGGGAGGGGTGAGAAGAGAAGGATTGTGGGAGGCGGAGACCAGGAGGGATGCAGTCAATGGGGTTTAAAGTGAATAATTATAAAATGATATAGATATAAAAATTAAGAGAAAAGCACATGTTATTCCTGCACGATTGAAATAAACCAGCAACAAAAGACCTACAGAGCACAATTTAATTTACACCCATCACCTTGAATAGTCAGATTTGTGGATACAGAAGGTAGAGTAGAGGTTACCAGGAAACGATGAGGGAGAGTTACTGTCTAAATGGACTTAGAGTTTCAATCTGAGATGATCATGAAATAGTCCTCCAGATGGATGACATCAGGATGTATGTAACATGATTGTACTCAAGATGCTAAACTCCACACCTCAAAGGTTCCAGAGTGGTAAATTGTGTGCTATGTACATTTTATTCACAATTAAAACACGTGGTAGGGCAGAACAAGAAAAATTTAAAAGGTGCAACGTGTTCCTTCACTCATTTCCCAACTAGCTGGTGTGAAAAATGACAACCATATCAGAAAAACCAGTGGGTGAGGAATTTGCGGACATATAGCCTAGTACTGAAGACAATCCCTTGGAGGCAGTGACCTGTTCCCACTCAAGAGGTAAAAAGGGAAGGCAGCCAGGAGTCTGCACAGGGTCCAAAGAAAGTAAGGGTGGGATTAGAGGATAGGGATCCAGGATGCTACACCCATCCACGTACACTTGCCTGCGCAGACAGGAAGTTTGGTTTATGTTGGGTAGCACAAGGACATTAGTACAGAAGAAATGTGATGAGGGAGAGACGAGAGAGGGGCTGCGGGGTGTGGAAGGGCAGTGGATGCAGTGGGGCTAGAAGAGAAAGAAGAAACAAGTATGTATGAGATGCCACAGGAAATCCATAGTAACAAAAGCAAAGGGCAGGAAGCAGGACAGATGCCAAGCTTTTATTCATAATATCATTTCTTCTCACGAGATGGCTTCTCAATTGGCTGCTGGTCCTCAAGCCTTCTAACAAGCCTGACTCATAACCAGGTCAGAGCTGATGTTGTCTCTGCGGCTCTCCTCCGATATAATTCTCGATCTTTTTCCCTTTCTCTAAACTCATTATATTGGAGTACCGCCTTTCTGATCCCTATGATAAACTGTTCTGTGACTTGTTTCCCTCCGATCTATGTTTTTCAAGATCTTCAAGGACAGAGGCCTTCGACTGTTTTTCTCTCTTGAAGCATCAAATCAGTGGAATTAGAAAATCCTGTTCAAATAAATATTTTCAAATCAGAATTCCAAAAAAAGAAAAAGAAACCTAAAACCAAAATCTGCAGAAGAAATGTTCCCTCCTGAGAACTTATAGACAGATAATGAAGTTCAAAGGCGGTACATTCTGGTTCAAGATCTGTAACCCCAGGCAGTATCATACCTGTCATCAAAACTAAGAATATAGGTACCAGGATTCCAGAAGTTACTTTGTTGTCAGTATAGAACTAATGCAAAATAGGTTTTTTTCATTCTGCATTAACCTTAAATTACTGCTACTCAGTACGGTGTAAGGGATAGGGAATGTGTTTGCCATGGTAGGTATTAAAGGTTGGAGAAGGGTTTGGTTGGAGTCTGGAAGATTAAACCTAGGTCATCAGGATTGGCTAAAGCTGTCTTTATCTTTTGAGTCATTTTACTGGCCAAAGCACTTACTTTCATTCCCAAAGGGAATAAAAGAAAGTCTATTCTGAAGTCAATAAAAGGATGACCAAGTTCCTGGAACATAGATTTTTTGTTTCCCCAAAGACTGTGTTCCAGTGTGGAAACAGTTTCATAGAGGTTTTATGGGAATAGAACTAAGGAAGTCATAAATCAAGACATTTTAAAAGAATGGAGATGGCTTACGTCAAAATGGGGGAATCTCAGTATATGCATGTAATAAGAATTAATAAAAAAAGAGGGTATAGATTTGGAAGAGAGCAAGTAGAAACATATAGAAGAAGTTAGAGAGAAGAAAGGGAAGGGAGAAATGATGTGATTATATTTGAACCTCAAAAAAAGGGGGAATCTTTTTGATATACTCACTTAATGAGGCTCTTTCCTCTACGAATGGGAGAGCTAAAAATGCTACCAGAATTTACTTTCAAAGCAATATTCTCATGTGACATCATATTATGTAAGCTTTAGTGCATTAAAAACTGGACTCATAATATTTGGGATCTTGGTGGGGAAACCTTGTATGGATTTGAGCAATGAAGTTAAATCTTCTTGTTTGTCTATGTCTAATATACAATAGTAATTAATCTGTCTGTTCAAAGATCATCCCCACTCTGGTTTGCATGGTTTGTTCCCTAAGAGGAGGTGCTGAAAAGTTAGTCTCTATGGGGAAGGCACTGAGATGTCATATAACCTTTAAGAAGTGAGGCCAAATGAGAAGGGTGCTATATAGATTAACATCTTTCTCAAGAGAAGAATCAGGTTCAGGTTCTCACTATAGCATCCTCTCCCATCATGTGATAACTTACACACACACACACACACACACACACACACACACACACACACACTTCTACCTTCTTGTAGTTTAGAGTTACATTTACGATCTGAGTGGATGTTTTATGCTAGGACTATATACTTCTAAGTCTCTCTCACTCCTGCATCCATGGACCATCATGACCCAAGGTCTCCTCAGTTGAGTGAAAACAGAAAAAATGTGATGGTCAAGGCCAAAGTTATCAACAAGGATTCAACCTCTAACCTCTTGTTCCTCAAGCTAGATACACATGGCTTCACAAGCTAGATACTTCAAGGCCGCACAAGACAGTGTCACTGCAGAAGGAAGAGGTCTGCTTTTCTGAATCACCATGTAGAACAGAGACAGTTAGAGCTCTATAATAAAAACCCAGAAATGAACCATCCTGCGAGCAATAAATAATTTTTATTATAATACATTGCTTAAATTTGGAAGTTTTGCTAGGGTAGCCAACATTTGCTTCAAAAGATAATATACATGCATGTGTTTTTTCTTTCTCTGTAAATAGACACACAACACACACACACACACAACACACACACACACACACACACACACACACAGAGAGAGGGGGGGCGTTCCCCAAAGAGTACTGGTAATGGCTAATCATGATCTTCAGCACCCTCAGAAGATCTTCAAACAACCAGACTTTAATAAGTTTATATTTAGAGACAGTATAGATATGATTTAGTGTGTAATGACTCAAGAACCCAAGAAGCATTGTTGTGTGGACATGAAGTAAATCTACACAGTAAAGGATGTACTTCTGAATGTGGAAAGAAATCCGGCTAGGAAATTTAAGATGCAAATATAAAACCTTACCATACACATCATAAAACCCTGAACTGGAGTCATTTAAGATCATCTTTCCAACATACAAACTCATTGATATTTGGTGTCCTCTGTAGAAAAAGTTACCACCAAATCTGGAGCTGAAACATCCCTGGAATAACTCTTCAGATAAAGCAGGTGGAGCTATATTCAATCCTGTATAAGTGGAAAGAACCGTGTCCCAGCTGAGATACCTGTGTGCTCATCCTTGACATGACCAGTAAGATTTCAGTTATGCCAGAGGACAGTGTGGTACCACAGGAGAGGGTGGGTAGCAGAGTACACAACCATCACCCTATCCTTACCAAAGAAATGCAAAACATGGTGGCAAATCATTCTAACCAAGACAATACAGGTTCTGAGTCAGTCTCACATGACATAAAAATACAACAAGACCAACAGAAACAGTGGATCTATGCACAAATCCTTGACTTAAAGCCATCACATGAATTAATCAAGTCTAAGCAGTAAGTAATGGGACCAGTATTGTTGCTATCCAGCCACTTAGCTGGTTTACCTGTGCCTGAGACACTATCTTCATTTCAAAACAAAAACAAAAACAAAAAACTAACAAGGAAGTCTAATCTTGTGTTTATCATTGGGTGTTTTTTTGTTTCTGTGAAAAGCAATTTAAACCAGCAATATTTTTTAACTATTATGATTTTGTAATGGTTTTGGAGTTGATAGCTTTTATAGGCTTAATGTTTGTGGTATTTTGGCTTCTTGAAGTTCATTCTAGAGAAAGGAATAAGAAAAACAACAATAATAGAAAGCAAATATGTTATAGCCATAAAATGATTCATTAGACCCAAATCAAGGAACGTCAGTTTTAGTTTGCAACATATGTCTAAGTATTTTACCGAGTAGATGCTATCTATAAAGGAGACAGAGAATATACTTTGATGCTTGGCTTATTCAATAAGTCAAACGTTATGTCCCTGAGCTTTAAACTGGCCAGGCACCAGATAAAGTACTAATTAAACAAAGCATTCATATTGAATTTCCACTGAGCAGCTCTTTAACAGAATAAAGGGGCATAAAGCTAAACAGCCAGCAGGGAGGGGCAGGGGTTCATTCCTAACGAAGGCCGTTCTTGGGCAAGCAGCCACGGGGTCGTTGAGAAAGTCTCTTTATCACCCACAGCTACTGTCCCACATGATATGTTAGTGGAAGTGCTAGACAGGGTACATAACTTGACTGCCTGAGAAACAGAGTGGAATATAACGATACATTCCTGAGAGCTCATATAAATGGAAATGAAGCTTTACAACTGCATTACGTACGCTCTCAACTCCATTGATCCTAAACAATGGGCAAAAAAGATAACTATGAGCATTTTTCTCTCTATAGGAAGGGAAAATGGTAGATGATAATGGATCAATAATACTGATGATTGAAATAATTAAATTATAGATAGATGTGGAAATGGAGATGATACATTACTAGGTAAATAGACAAACAGACAGACAGACAGACAGACAGATAGATAGATAGATAGATGATAGATAGACAGACTGACCGACAGACAGATACATAGATAAGTAGATAGATAGATATTAATGAAAATTCCTACTAACAAGACAACTAATACTTAAAATATATTAGTGTGCTTTTAATAATCATCACTCAGATGCAAAAGCTTCTTACACTAATAAAAATGTACAAAAGGGACAGATTCTTAAAAGTGCTATCACCAAAGGTATATAACAAATCCCAGAAAGGACTCAGAGGAGGCAAACTGAAATGCTTGCTATTGTAATAACTGTTCTAAGGTTATTTCTATTGGCAAAGACACTAAAAAGACAATGTCAGAAGGGACATTTCACTTTTTTATTAAATATTAACACCGAATACCCTTCAAATGTTTTGGAGTCTCATACACAAATCTCCAGGAATTTCAAAAATATATTTTTACAAGTATTTGGTCTACAAAAGGCTACACACTTTCCCATCTAATCGCATGTTATAACCCCAATTTATAATAAGGCACACTTTGCTTATTTGCTTCTATGACCTCACCAATAAAGATCAATGTTTCCTACAGCAATCTGCCTGAGAAACCCCAGGCATGGAGAAAGAGAACTTGAAATGAATTTAAATGTCTATATGAGGAGAGGACACCAGCCAATGCTATTCTCCTTGAACAATGTCATGTTAGAACACATTAAAAAATGCAAGGTCTTGCTTTAAACTTTTATCACTGTAGATGTTTTCATCAGTTTGATTTGTAAAGGGCTGAATCAAAAACTGTCTTGAATATAAAGTCCCTCTTGTCTCTTTTTTTTTTTTTTTTTTTTTTTTTGCCCAATACTAGGCTGTCACACTTCACGTATTTCACCTCAGCCCCGGCCCTGTTCTAAAGTAAGGGAAGGCTTCCACCCCACTGTGCTTTAGCAGTAATGAGAGTTCGCAACTTTCTCATCCCAAAGTGGCACACTGGAAAGTTAAGCAATAAAGAACATGACCAAGAAAATTACCTTCTATTTCTAATGCCTGAAGGCAAAGAGTTGGCCCATCTGTGGTTACTATTGCTTTATTCAACCTGGTTTGAAGCTCACTCCATCCCTGGTAACCGTGCAGAAGACCCTGTAGGAGATGCTCCGTTCCAGCAATAGATTCCCAAGCACAAGGCCTACAGCATGGCCATCCTACCAATGCACAGAACAGCAACAGAGCAATCGTCACCATGAGCAGTAGCACATGAGCTGACCCTGAATGACTGTGATTATTTAGTGCTTAATGTGGTAATATGTGTACACACATGGTGTAATACATGACATCATGTCTCTTTCATGGTTGAAGACTAATGGCATCTTAGTGAAGACGAAGCTAAGGACAGATGCTATTAAACTTCTTGGGCAAAATTACACAAGGGACCAGCCCTTAAGTCAAACTTCATGGCCCGTTTCCTCTAAAGTTGTCCCAGGGTATCCTTGCATGGTGAGCTCAAGTTAGGTGACATTCAGAAGAGAAGGGAAAATCAAGTGCTTTGTTACAAATTGTCTGGGATTTTGCTCTGTGAGACTGCTTCATGGAAAGAGGGGCCATGCCAAGACAGAATATGAGTCTGTGAAAAGAAGCCTCTTATTAAGAAAATAGGCATCTCAAGCTCTGAGACAAAGGAGCAGAAGGACAGAACAACACTCGCACATAATAGTTCCCCAGTACACAAATTACACAGTCAGTGGGGGGGCCCAGGGAGTGGGGTTGGGCTGTCTACCGACGGAGAGAGCATATAATGACACAGGTTAAAATCACTTTGTGTGAAAAGTTGTGCAAAGGTGCCATAGCGGTTGATTTTAGCCCAGGTTCAAGTGCCAAAACTGATTACCAAGTTTGTTATTTCTAGTATTTTGGCTCTCAAATTGAATCCTGCTCAGACATGCTATTTCTTCGCACTTGGGTTTGAATGGCTATCCCAGCTTTCTATGAAACGTCTCTGATTTTGCCTTAACCTGCGCTTCTCCAAAGACAAAGGAAATTTTTTTTTTTTTTTTTTTTTTTTTTTTTTTTTTTTTTTGCGATAAATGGGAAGTAGCCTTAATAAAGATGCCCGTGACAGGGGAAAAACACACAGGCAGGCTAGATTTTAGGAAACAATTCCTGTCACTAAAATTCTGATGAGGGGGCTAAAAGCGTCAGAATGGATGGCAGGAAACATCTTCAATGAATAGCTTACAACAAGGTGGGTAATCTTGCACAGGGCAGTCTAGAGGGTTTCTCTGTTCTCTCAAGCTGTGCTAGCTCACTCTTATCTGTGAGGTTTTGGTTGTTTGATTTTAATTTTCTGGTTGGTTTGTCTGTCTAATCCTTGGGGACGGTTTAACTGAAACAAAGCAGTAGATACAGTGTTGACTGAATGGAAACCTTCAAAGCCAGGTGTCTACAAGGGACATGGGATTGTAAAGTAAATCAGACCCGGAAGACTCTATTTTATTCTTTTCTCTCATGTGTACATGCAGCATGTGTGTGTGTGTGTGTGTGTGTGTGTGTGTGTGTGTGTGTGTGTGTATAAGGTTGCACATGTGTGTACCCAAGTTTGACATCAGGAGTCTTCTTTAATAGCTTTCCACAAGACATCCTCTCTCATACTTAGAAATTAAAGAGAAAAACCATGTCCTGAACGTAGAATGCTGGTGGGGGTTACTGGAGCAGAAAGGGGAGTGGCGGGATAGTATATTAAAGATGACTAGATTTGATTAATAATACTGTAATTTTTACTAAAATAGCACATTGCATGCCATTAATATGTAAAACTAATACATGGTCATTGTGAGTGGGAGGGTTGGGTGCACTTGCTATGAGCATGTGTCCAGAGGCCAGAATCCAATCACTCTCCACTTTTTGACAATGTCATGCTGAAACTGGAGCTTACCAGATGGGCACATTTGACTAGGAGCATGTCTGTGCACAATCCTGTTTATTTGACTGGGAGCACTCTGCACAGTACTGTTTATTTTACTGGGAGCACATCTGTGCACAATCCTGTTTATTTGACTGGGAGCACTTTGCACAGTACTGTTTATTTGACTGGGAGCACTCTGCAAGGTCCTGTTTATTTGACTTGGAGCATGTCTGTGCACAGTTCTGCTTATTTAGCTGAGACAGTCCTGTTTACTTGGTGGGAAGCACTTTTGCACACTCTATTCCTCTGCCATCTTTACCTCTTCACCCTCCTATACACAGTAGCAGGTACCATATGTTTTATTGAATTAATTAACCACAGAGGGAACGAGTGAAAGAAAGTTGTAAAAACATGTCTGTATGCTGTAAATGAATCTGTGTAATCTCGATGTCAAGTTAAAGAGAACAAAAATGGGCCACAATCTGCTTGGGACCACTGCACAAATCTTTATCTCAACATTTACTATTGACCTAAGAAACAATTCTGTTTTGAAGAAAGGGGCTAGTGATGAATGCAAAAAATACTAGTCAGAAAAAGACAGACAAGTGTCCAAGAAGAAAGACAGATCAACAAAACATGCTGAACACGGTTTTAATATTCCAACAGAATAAGGGCTATTAAACATCACCTATTTTTGTAGTTTATTATAGTTTAATTTTTATAGTTCAACCTTCTTAGAGATGCAATATTTTTATGGAGTTATCACATTTACACTTACTTCACAGCAGTTTAATAGATATTATCCACATATTTCTTGAGTCTACTTTATTCAACTTGACCTGTGACCAAAAATGTCTTACAATTATATGTAAAGTAATTTTTCAAGGAGAAAAACTTTGGGTCCATCCACAAAAAGAGGAAATCAAACTCTTTAGTCCATATTTCTCTTGGGTTGAAGGTGTCTGTCATATTGACTTTTATTCTCCCCTGGAGATGGGTCACCACTGTAGGAATGGCAAGGGTGGGGGTGGGTGGGATATAAGTTTATAAGGGGGCAAGCCAAGACAAGATGCTCCTGAGCCTTAAAGTGGAGATACAGAACAAGCCGGATGAGTAAGCTGCCATCTAACTGAAAATAGAAACTCAGAACACGTTGTCCAGGACATGATGGACGAAGAGGATCTTCAGAGTTCATGATCTGGTCATTCTTTCTAATCATTAGAAAATAAAATTAATCTCCTCCTAAGACACCTGCAGCCATTTGAAAACTTGAGATGAGTCTGGTTTACAAGCCATATCTAGCTGAGCTGTTGGGCAAGATAACCCAGACACACAATGTTGATCAATGAGTTTTCTATCATGTTTAACTCTCCTAACTACTCATCCATTTTAGGCCACCTAATAAGAAGAAGAAAGATTTAAGACTATTTTTTTAAAAAATATATACACATTTAACCCATTTAAGAAAAAGAAATCTTTTTTTCATTTATTGTTTCTCCCCCACAACTAAGTCAAGAAACGGTCCTTGAAGTGACGCCAGCCATGAAAAATTTCTCAGAGCCCTATAGTGACACATCAAAGAAAATACTAGGAAATTAATTCCTCTGTATTTTTTTGGACAGTCTAACAACTTCTTAACCAGTAAGGAGGAACGCCACTATTCAAGAATGCAAGCAAGGGGGATGTTAAAGGGAGTTGTGAACTGGAATGCAGCTGACCATCTGAATTTATTATTTTGCCTAGTAAAATGAGCATGCAGTGGGTTCCGAGAAATCTCATCAGACACCAACACTCCAAAGGGTTCTGCCCTTCCTCTGTATGCAGGCTGAAACATGATGACTGAAAAGGCATTGCTTGTTGGCATCCTTCTACACAGCACATAGATAATGAAATGTCATATACATGCCTCTACAAATAACCTGACAGTATTGTCACATGCAACTCTTCAAAGGAAACATGAAAAGCTGGAGTATGTATTTCACCCTCTTTACCAGTCATGACCGGTTTTTGTCTGCTTGTTCTGTGTTTTCTTTCTTAAGTGGAGATTTTTTTTTATTTTGGTGGGGAATTTCACACACGAATACTAACTATATTTGGGTCACTTCTAGCCCCTTCTTTTCTCCTACTCTTCTGGTGCCCCCCACTTCCTCTCAAATCCATGCCATCTTCTTTCATAATTATTCCTGCTACATATTAGTCTGTGGGGTCTACTTGTACATGGATTTAGGGCTTACCCCTTGGCACTGCAAAAGCTATTGTGGGGCTCATCCCTGCAGAAAACTGGTTCTCCCCTCTCTGTAGTGATTGACTGTAGTGCTTCCTGTAGGGGTGAGGCCTCCCCTTCAAAGTACGTTTTAAAATCAGCCATGCTTTCAGATGAATTTGGATGAGGTACTAAACTATTACATAAATGGCAAAAAGATTTAAAAAAATAAATAAATACCACCCGTAAATAAAAAATTAGAAGGATTAATTATTGTGAATGTTGATGAGACTATTCTCAAACTCTAATTAGAGAGAATTTTGAAGAATTTTAAAAGCAACGTGTAATTGTTGAAAGGCAAAACAATGAAATGGCCTTTGAATCTGAAGCAAAATCATTGCTAAGTTTTTTAAAATTAAAAACAGTAAAATAAAAATTATATATGTACATATATATCACCTGTAGCAAAATCAGAGTATCACTTATTGAATAGTTAACATTAAAATTATACTTGTTGAGACCACAACAGTCGAATCTCATTGAATTTTAATTTCTTGTGTGACCTAGTACTTAGAGAGTATCAAGATCTATGTCCCTATGCCTGGAAAAAAACAAATGAGATTTCTAACTGAGCCCAAATCAGTTTATCTGAGATCCAACAGTCATATTACAGGCAGACACACAGAAGGGATGTCAAGGATGCCAGATTCACAAGACGCTTTGCTTCTTCATCTGTTTCCCAACCTATAAACCATCACTGCGCTGCCGTGTTTTAGTTCCATCCATTGTCTAGGGAATACACCCTCGTTTCCTCATCTCAGTCTCCAGTCCCCCACACGAGATCAGACATCCCACCCACTCCATCATGCGGGACGTTGTTGGGGATTTCTTTTTTTCTCCACTGTAGCTTGTATATCCCAAGCTTCTTAAATCCAGTGTCTGCTGCCTTTCAACATTTCTAGGAGCTGTGTGGCCGTTACGCTCTCTGAACGTGTGTGTTTCCTTTCTCTGCTCTGCTATCTTATGTAACCCTGGCTAAAATAAAGTGCATTTCCATGCACTGCACTTAAACTAATCCTCACGGGCATGTGTGTGTATCCATGTGTGCACATGTGTGTGCACAAGCACACGCATGTGCACATACTCTTCAGTTAAGCGATTTTTCCAGTATTCTATCCATTCCACTTTTAGCCCATCCGCAACTTTGTTTCATGACCATTAAGACCCTATTTTATTTTCACAGACCACTTTTCTTCTGTCTTCCAGTCTGTTCATCCAGCTGTTCACCTTCGTCCTGGCTGCTAACTTCTTTTACTCCGTAAATCTATTTCATACACACCCGGATCTTCCACGTCAACATGCCCTTGGTCGAAGTCCCTGAGTCTGGTCCTATGAACATATTTTGTTTGTCACACTCCTGGTGGCTTGTGCCTGGGCATGTCATGTTCCCTCTATAGTTTCTGACTATGACATGCATCCTTTGAAAACTTTTCAGTGAGAAATCCTTGAGAACCAACATGGAGTCCCAATCCCCAGTCTTGTCTTTCCTAGATTTCTGTCATCACTCTCTCCCTAGGTCCACTGTGAAGAACCCCAGATGTGGTTTCTACAGAAGGCGCCGATCACCTCCATCCTTGAAACAAGCACACATTAGATTAGCTTGTGGTGCCCATGTTTCAAATGTACCTCTTTCCTCCATTCTCAGCAAAGTTGCATTAGGCAAGTTTGGTTAGTGTTGCTTCCTGTCTTGGTTTTATTGCCCATTCTTTCCAATACCACCCCAGGGTGTGGCTCATGGAGCTTCAGAGATATGTTAAGCTCCAGCTTTGTGTGCAGGTCAGAATGAGAATCTTGTCGCCGTCACGTCTTAGAAACATTAGTAGACTCTCTTGGCTCTCAGGGTTCCTGCTTTCACATTCTTTTGTTCTTTCACAATGCTGTACTCTTTTGCCAGCTCAGTGATGCATTGTTAAAGATAGTTTTCAACAAGTTATCCAGTACTTCAGTTGTTGTCAATGGGCTTTCCATGGCACTTACATTTGTAATACCGACAAAGGAAATTGATAATAAACACTTTTAGACTTCAAGAAGTCTCAATTCAATGTTTTCCATTATGTTGAATGATAGATGTAATTCTTGTTTATATGTGTGTGTGTGTGTGTGTGTATAGTCTGTATATATAACTTGAAGAAAAAGGTAGTTATAAAAATATTTTACCATTGGGGGAAAATCAAATAATGACAGAGATGCTACATAGAAGCTTAAATATGTAAGCTGTTGCATGAAAGTAGACGAACATAGCTTAATTTCATTTTGTGGTTAAATTTTTTACTTTGAGGTTATATTTCCCTTTATATGCCTTTTCAGAATGTGCAATAAAGTTTAAGTGTAAGGAAATTACTACTCTTAATGTGTTTCTCAATTAACCCAAACCTGGGCATCATAAAACACTATAATAATAATAATAATAATAATAATAATAATAATAATAATAATAATAATAATAATAATAATAGACTGCATCAGTGCAAGTTCCAAACAACTTGGGCTTGGGAAACCAAAGAAGTTCTATAGTTGTGGTGTGCAAATGAATATTCACTAAGTCAATTCACAGTGAACTCTTTAGGTTCAGACCTGCTTGATAATATCAGTTACCTCTCCAAGCCGGTTGTCAGCGGACTTCCTTTTTTTGTCTTGTTTTACTTCCAGTGACTATAAAGCGTGTCTGAGGTCACCCCCAGTGTCACTGAAGCTAGCACACCAAGATTTTGATGAAGACAAACTGCAACAACCTTTCTTCCTCTTTATTCTTCCTGGGTTTTGTGTTTTTAATAAGAAGTAGTGGAATCTACTTCATTAAACATAACAGAATCCACAACCCTAAAAGTTGAGACAGAAAGGGACTCCTTAGGATTCCCTGGATATTTCAAATAATGCCCCTAGTCATCATCTCTATTTTTAACAAAGATTATTATTTGCATCAATCTATATGTTATATGCTGAAATAAAACTAAGGGAACATTTCCAAGTGAGTGAACTACAAGGCCTAATTCCCTGCAAACCTTCCTTTGTGCCTACACAGACTCTCCAGTGTTTCTTTCTAGTTCATCCTTATAGGCAGAATGTGATAATTTACCACATATGATGGCAAACTGTATAAACCATCTTGGCCAGACTACCAGATGCAATTGTCCGTCAGTCTCTAATCTTGATGTGTCTGTGAAAGTGTTCTTAGAGGCAATTATCATTTTAAAATGACATTGAGTAATAATTCACTTCATTGGGTGGATGAGACCTGCCTCATGTTTTGAAGGCTTTGAGAGCAAAGACCGAGAGGTCTCTAAGAGAGAATTCGGCCTTCCACCTGTCTTGACCTATCAGCCCGGCCTGCAGATTTCAGGGTTGCCAGTGACACAGCTGCATGACACAATCCCTCAAAAGCTAATCTTGGATGGAATGGGAAAATGCTTCAGGGAATAAAGAGCTTTCCACACAAGCTAGGAGTCCTGAGTTCAAATGCCCAGAACCCATATAAAACTGAACATGACGCAGCAGTGCAATTCTGTAATAACAGCACTCCTGTCAGGAGCTAAAAAGCTGAGAAAGGGGAGCTCCTGGAAGCTCAAAAGACAGCTGGCATGGAGGATTCAGTGGAGAAGAGTGAGGGACCCTGCCTCAAACATGTAAACGGGAGAAAATAAAAAACACCCAGGGTTGTCATCTGAGTTCCACAGGCACACGGTGTTGCATGTAAAACTGTGTTCACACATGCCAACATACACACTGTATAAACATGCGCACTTCATATATACACAAAGCCTGAAAAGTCCTTAATGGATGAGGAGCGGATGGGTAAAGACAAACAAAAGTTCTGCTTTTCTGAAGAACCTTGGTTGATGCATCAAATGGTTATAGTTTGTTAATAGAAGTGGGAAAGAGCTAATGTAGAATACTAATACTGAAAAATAAGCCAATGAAAACTTTTCTGAACATGGTATCATGATGAATTTTGCCTGGTTAGAAAAAACAAATCTCTCTCTCTCTCTCTCTCCCTCTGCCTTTCTAAGTCTCTACTCCCTCAAATCCCCCCCCCCCATGCCTTAAATAGACTCTATTCGATACTAAAAGAAATAAAGAAAAAGACACATTCAGGGTTATTTTCATTCTTTTGCTTACTTATACACCAAGATGGGGAGATTTGGAGTATCTAATCCCAACGATTAAGCTACCAGAACTGTGACAGATGCTATGCTGAGGTGATGAAGGAAAATACATGGTTGTCTTAAAACTGTGCTAGTCCAGTCAACCATTCATAAGATTTAGTTACATGAGGATCATCACCGGGCTCTGTAAACCCTTTACCACGCATTCTTTGCATCTCAGACTCCCTGACACCTACTTCATTTCGACAACTCTTTGGGTCAATCATTCCCTTTTCCCCCTCTCAACATAGATGTGTGTATGTGTGTGTGTGTGTGTGTGTGTGTGTGTGTGTGTGTGTGTGCCTACCGTGCATGAGTGTGTGTGTGTGTGTACATGCATGCATTTGTGTGTGCATATGTGCATATTTGCATGCATTTGTGTGTGTTTGTGTGCATGCATATGTGTGTACACGTTTGTGTGTGCATGTACACATGCATACATGTTTGCTTCACCTCTCCCATAATAATGAGGTAGTGAGGTTGGTCTCAAATCTAGATCCAGCAGACGGAAAACCTAGAAAAGCAAGTGTTGTGGGAGCAGAGAGGTGGACTCCTCAAAACAGCAAAGTCGTCAAAAGGCAACGTCTCCCTTGTTTAAAGACTCTCATTTAAAAGGTTTCAATTTCATCTAAGAAAAAGAGCAATCCAGATGCAAACACACCCTAACAACACGGACAGAGTGCTCGCAGCTCAGAGAACACACTCATGCTGCCTTCGGCCCTGACACCAACCCCACAGGGGAAAAGGGCAGATGCTAAGGCTAATTGCTCCTCACAGGTAAGAGAGGTGAGGCTCAGTGTTAATGTGCTGGGTTCCAGGGCAGCAGTGGGATGTTAATCTAGACAACTGAGTGGAGCAGACCTCGTGCCCCCTCCTCCTCAGTTTAATGACATCGTTTTTCCATCTTCACAGAAGCCCAAGGAAGCTGGAATGGGACATCCAGTTCCATACGCTGGTGACATACGAACATAGCAGTCTATTTATGCTATCTGTGACTCAGGCCCGTGAGCTGTAAGTGGGAATAATGGGAGCACTCACTTTACAGATCATATAAAACATGTAAAGTGCTTAGCAAACTGCCTGGTACACAGCAAACGTGCAGTGTGAGCCGCCATTATCACAGTGATTAAATTAGATCGCTCTGGTGTCAATTTAGCCATTTCCTGCTCAGTAAGTTTGAGAAAATTAGAGAAAGCTCAGATGAATCCTGGGTAACAATGTTAATGGGCAAAGTGCATTTTGTCTTTGACTTTGCATCAGGGATTGGAAAATTACAGCCCAGGATGACCCCTCAGTGTTTAAGTAAACTTTTATTGGGGGTATGGCTTATGACCATTTGTTGACACATTGTTTCATGTGCCTAAGTTGGTGCTTCGGTGGCAGAGTGGACCATTTGTGATAAAGACACGGTACTTGCAAAGCCCATATTTAGTGTCTGGTTCTCTGCAGAGACACTGCTGGCCTCTGCTTCACACAACCTGCCATGTATCTAAAGCAATGTAAAAGGGATGACTGAGCAGAACGTGTCCATCATCCACCTGTGCCTGGAGACAGCCACAGAGCACTTAGATGGGGACTATTTCAGAATATTCAGCCTGTGAAACTTCACATGCTATCAATAATCTTCAGTACTTGTCACGTGGGGCTGTGTCTTAGCTTCTCGGTGACCGCTTTAAAATGTTTTCATGTATCAGTGTTGTGTGTGTGTGCATGGTGGTGGTGGGGTATGTGCTCTGGTACACATGAGAAGGTCACAGGACATTATGGGAGAGTCAGTTCTCTCCTTCCATATTGATGTGGGTCCAGGATATGGGACTTAGGTGGCCTGGCTGGTGCAGAAGTGCTTCTAACCTCTGAGCCATTTTACTGGTCATCAGTGCTTGCAGGAAGGGCTAAGAGTCAACCTAGTGCCTGTGACTGAGTTTGTATTGCCCTCATAGCAGAAGTCAGAAAAAACTACCAGCAGCTCCGTGACATCTGTGGATCCTAGAAACATCCCAGGGGACCTGGGGGAATTCCTTGATGCACCCCAAACAGCTGACATCTTTCTTTCTTTGCATTTAAGGCTCACCGCTACCTACTTCATACTCTTCCAGACTGACTCCTTCCATCTGCCACCTCTGCACTCTGTCTGCGAATGTGAGAGTCAACTAGAAATCCAGCTGTATTTCCTAGATTGTTTATGATCCAGGAATAACTAATGTAGCATGCCCTTCCAAATGAAGACAGAATAGGATGGTACGACTGCTGCCCATCTAGTTAGTGGCACGTCACTGAAGCCCTTCCATGTTTCCTCCTCCTAAATTGCAGGCGGCTCCGTAGATCACGCAGACAGGAGAGTCAAGGAGATGATCGTGGAACTTCCATCAACATCTACTTACTCATGGAGACCATGAGCCACACTTGTCAGTGAGCAATATCCTGCCTCCTCATATGAGTGCCTTCACCAGTCGAGACAGCGGAGTGGTAAGAATATAAAAAAAGATCTTATCAATAAGCAGCAGTTGTGTACAGCGTTCAGGGTACTATACTAGCGCTACCTGGGGCTCAAAGGTTAGTGATGTGTTCTTCGAGTCTATAAAAATGAATGTATGCTTCACGGTCAGCTCTCTTTAAGGGGAGATACACTATCATAAATACAAGAATCAAAGATGGGTCCAGATGTCTGTAGTGTGACAGGGGTCAGAACTATCAAAGACAAAGAAGTATTTACAGTTGGCCTTAAAGAGTTTGGAAGACAAAAGTAGGGACTCCTTGCAGAATGTTCTTAGGAAGGACATATAGAAAAGGGAAAGAATATATAGATAGAGATAGAGATAGATAGATATAGATATAGATAGATATGGATATGGATATAGATATATGGATATGGATATGGATAGATATAGATATAGATAGATGATATAGATATAGATAGAGATAGAGATAGAGATAGAGATAGAGATAGAGATAGATAGATTTATATACAAATATCTCCAGAATAGAACATTTTCTGTTGGTTTGGATCTTGGAGTGAGGTGTGGAAGCAAATAGCAAAGGTTAAGGAACAGGAAGGTAAAGCAAAATACTGAGGATTGGCTTCTTAGTCAGCTGTCCAGAATGTCTCCATGCTGCTACCAATAAAAACGTGTGAGTAATTCCTTTTTGAAAAAATAATGAAACAACATCCTGTTATAACAGTTCCTTAATTAACCCAGATCTGCTTTCCAGAGTGAAAAAATGACAATTTCCAGTCCACTCCAGGTTCTACCATCAAGCTCACCTTTCTTTCAACTGGCTGCAGACGATTGGTACCCTTTGACCTTACTTCCTAGATGCGAAGCTTGGTGCTAGGCATGGAGCCAAGAATGGGAAGGACCTCCTGGAGGCAGAGGCAGGGAAACCAGCAGAGAGCTTGAAAAGTCCAGGTAGTAGAGATTGGAAAGGATCACTAGAAAGGGATGCGATGCACAGGGAAAGACAATGAATAACTAAATTTAGTGTGAATGAGGACCAAGAGTGATGTATCACAAAGGAAAGCCTAGTGGCACCGAGTGTGGTGCCAGCATCAAGGACATGCTTGGTGCATGAAATGACAGTGCATTGGGTCCCACCATCCTCGAAAGACAGAAATGATAATAACTCAAGATGGAAACAGGTAGAGAAAATCCACTCACTGTCTGCCAGCTTATGTGTGCTAGACTGGTTAGATAACAGGAAACTTGAGAAGTGATGCCCCCCATGTGTGTGTGTGTGTGTGTGTGTGTGTGTGTTTGTGTGTGTGTTTATACTCACTTGTGTGTTCAGATGTGTAGATGCACATTTCATTGCCAAGACCCAAGTATTCTGTACATCTGAATCACTTTCTCAGCAAGTGTCTGAGCTTGGTATGGTGATACACACTTTTAACCTCAGCACTAGGTAGCAGATACAGTCAACTTTCTATGTGTTCAAGCCTAGCCAGGTCAACGCAGCAAGCTCTGGACCAGCAATGGCTTTATAGTAAGCCCCTCTGTCTTAGTTACTTTTCTATTGCTATGACAATAGACTGAAGCAGTTTATAGAAAAAAGTTTGGGCTTACAGTTTTAGGAGGTTAGAGCCAACATGGTAGGGGGTATGGCAGCAAGGTGTAGCTGCAGGAGCAACATCTGCAGACTCACATCTTGAGACACAAGGACAAAGCAGAGAATGTTAACTGGGAATAGCTTTTGAAACTGTGACGCTCACCTCTGGTGAGCTTTCTAATCCTTCCCAAACAGTTCCATCAAATAGGGAATAAACATTCAAATGTCTGAGCCTATGAAAGCCATTCTTATTTAAACCAGACCACCCTGTCTCTAAAAAGTAAAGGTATCCCAAATAATTTCAGGATACAACTTTTAATTAGGTCTGAATTTCCCTTGCATTAGGACTAAGACCATTTTGATTATCCTTCTCATTTGGGTTTACAGCAGACCTCTATTAAATAACTTCTATAAATGTAAAATCTTATATAAAGCAAACCAAGCAGGAGTTTTTTTTTAATAAAGGAGAAAGACCAGACCATGTATTTCTTCTATGCCCCTGATAGGAGGCAGATTAGACAGTCTCCAGAAATTAGAACAAAGGAAACCACACACACCCTCCCATGGGGAGGTGGAAAGAAACTTCTGAGAAGGCATACATTTATAGTCACAAACCACCTGGGGTGACCACCAGAACCATTCACTATAGTACCATATTCTGATCAGAACATTCAATAAACCTGTGAATTTAGCCTTCATAAACAGCCAAAGCTCTGTTGGCTAAAACTGTGGGTGATTGTGGAAGGAACTTCTTGCCCCAAAGTTTTGATGCCAGATGGAGAAAAAGAAACTTCACATCTATAGTGAAGAAGAAACAAATTCAATGTCTAGGGAGATAGCTCAGCATGAGGACCTCTAGTATACACATAAAAAGCTTGGCACAGCTGGTGGGCAGGAGGCATTGAGTAGGGGATAGAACAGTCCTAGGAGGCTCCTGGCTAATCTGGACAGTCAGTGAGCTCCAGGTTCATTGAGATAGCCTCTATCAAAAATTAGTGAGTTAAATGATTTATAAATAGAGTGGAGAGCACTCAAGGAACGCACCCAACATTGTCCTCTGTCCTACACATACATGTACATGCACTTGCACACACTTACACACACATGCACACTCATGCTCACATGTACACATACACGTAAACACATAACTGCGTGCACGTGTGTGCACACACACACAAAGAAGATGAAAATGTTAATCAAGAAGGCAGCTCTACCAGGACTAAGCAGAGTGAGTCTACTTGTTAGCCACCACCATCAGTCCAAAGACTTGCTGGTAAGAGGAAATGCTCCATCTGCTAACCCCAAACCACATCAACTCTCCCACGGCAAGTAGAAGCAGGGCAGGAACAAGGTTACACAACCATATGGCAAGCTCTGACTGGCTGCCTGTGCCAACCCTGATTTACTGATAAATATGAACAATCCAAATAGGCCAACCATGGACCACTGGACAGGGAGGAAAACAAGAAAATAGACAGATGGGTAATCACTGCAAAGTATGGAATAGAAGAGTAGTTTAGATGTACACCTTTTTATGGGAGACATGGGAGAAAATTGCAGTGAGGTAGCACTACCACGGGTGGATTCTTCCCTTCTTTCCAGTCCTGCTCTTCGGATACTCTCAATAGACAAAGCAAATTCGGATTGTCGCTGGATGTGCTGCTGATGGCCCCACAAACTGGGGCATCCCTTCACTATCCCTTTACTCTTTCCCATCTTTATGAGAATACTAGGTACAGAGCCTAGTGAGGACTACAGTGCTCAGGCTTTTGGTGGGCCCAGCCACTGTCCCATCTGTCAGCAGCCCTTCCTCTGCCCTGTACCTCGACCCTTAAATTCCAGCAGGACAAGGGTATAAGTAGGAGGAAGTGACGTGAGAGTTCTGGAACTGAAGGGTATAAAAGCCAATGTTCCAGAGGCAGGGAGGACTTGCAACCCAAATAGCAGGTTTGTAGAAACTCCAAACGTAGCGGTCAAAATGAAAGATAAAAATATTCGGATATAATAATAAAATTGATAAGTCTGTCATCTCATGTGTAAACGAATCCTAAAGATAGTATTAAAAGAGAAGCAAAGTAGGAAATAATTTCAAAGACACAGACGATCCGCGTGGGGATCCAGTATCTTCAGAAAGACAGCCAGGGGCTTGGGAAGTGGCCCCGTCAGTGAAGCATCTGCTCTGCCATGCTTAGATGCCTAGTAGTCATGGACAAGCCAAGTGGGTGTGGCAGCCTGTCTGTCAGCCCCACCATCAAGGAGAAAAGAAAGAAGATCACTGGTACAAGCTCAATGTGTGTTGAGATGAGAGAAGCTGTCTCAACTGGGAAAGACACCTGATGCCAATCTCAGGTTTCCACTTTTATTCACATGCATGTGAGGACCAAAACACACATACTCCCCATACATGTGCATGGACCACATATACATACACATTGAAGAAAAGGATAAAAAAAGAAAGGAAGAAAGGCAGTCAAAGCCAGTTAGAGTAGTGTCATGCCAGTGAACCTAGGTATCTGAGGGTTAATACAGGGGATTTATGAGTTTGAATCCAGCTGAGGCAATAGACAGAGACCAAGTCTAGAAGAAAAAAAAAGTTGGTATTAAAGACATGCAAGTAAAGGGGGACAAGAACAAGAAGGGGAAAGAGAAAATCAAAACACTTCACCGAGCAGAATAGGATGATGCAAACCTAAATGAAAACTCCACTAAACATTAAAGACTTACACTATTAAACAAGACAATAACCAGAACGCAGAGGTGCAGCAGAGGAGTTTTCTTGCTCACAACATGAATCACAGCTTCCTGGCACAATAAGCAAAGAAATGACTCATGTTGACCCAGTAATATTTTATCTGCTGCAATGGGGTCTACAATATAGTAAGTGATCAGTATCTTCAAAGTCCAGAGGGAAAAAGAATTTGAACCTTGTCTTAGTCAGGGTTTCTGCTTCTGCACAAAACATCATGACCAAGAAGCAAGTTGAGGGAAAAGAGGCTTTACAGCTTACACTTCCACATTGCTGTTCATCACCAAAGGAAGTCAGGACTGGAACTCAAGCAGGCCAGGAAGCAGGAGCTGATGCAGAGGCCATGGAAAGACGTTACTTACTGGCTTGTTTCCCCTGGCTTGCCCAGCTTGCTTTCTTATAGAACCCAGGTCTATCAGCCCAGGGATGGCACCACCCACAACGGGCTGGGTCAG
Organism: Micromys minutus; assembly: GCF_963924665.1. Lineage (NCBI taxonomy): Eukaryota > Metazoa > Chordata > Mammalia > Rodentia > Muridae > Micromys > Micromys minutus. The sequence continues at coordinate 13,890,238 of NC_137965.1, read as the reverse complement.
GGATGGCTCCACCCACAATGGGCTGGGCCCTCCCCCCTTGATCACTAGTTGAGAAAATGCCTTACAGCTGGATCTCATGGAGGCATTTCCTCAAGGGAGGCTCATTTCTCTGTGATAACTCCAGGTTGTGTCAAGTTGACACATAAAACCAGTCAGTAAAATCTAGAATTTTATAGCCAATCAAATAACTAGTAAATGTGAAGTCAACTTACTTTTGATTAGTGAACAGCTCAAAAACATATATAATGTGTGTGTGTGTGTTTTCAGTAAAACTGCTTAAGTATATATTTCAATATTTAAAAGGGGAAGTTTAAAATTTCCTTTGGGAGAATCACTGTGTAATGCTTATCAGTATCTAGCCAAAATGATGTGGTAGCATTGTAAAATGAGTATCTTTATAATGTATTAAAACAAAAAATGAAAACAACAACAAAAAACAAAACAAAAAAATAAGGGAGAGAGCTTTGGAAAGAAAGCCAAACAGATCATTTCATTCTATGAAGATCACTAATAAATGTATAAGCTGATAAAATAGAGCAGTAAGTATATTATTTAATAATATATTAAAATTCTAATCAAAATCAGGAATTAGTGGTCTAAGAATAGTTCAGCAGTAAAGCACATGCTTGGCATATTCAAAGCCCTGGGTTTGATTTCTTAGAGCTACAAAAATTAACATGCTTATACATGTGTGTGTATGTATGTATATATGTATAGAATCATGAAACTTTTAAACAGTCCTCTTCTGCTGGCCAACAGGTAGGTTCATCTTATAACACTAACATGCTCTTTAGATTACAATAATTTCACAATATAGTTTAAAATTAAGAAATATAATTCTGCTTCTTTTTTGTTCACAATTGTTTAAGGACATATATATTTACATATACATATAAATGTAAGAAAGATGTATAAATATATACCATATGATTGCAAAAACATAAATTGAAATTTATTTCTATTTATGATATCATAAACTTTGAAGCAGAACAATCTTAAAGTTGCTATCAAAAAGATGTTAGAAACATATTTTTAAAATTCAGTAAGTTGCACAGTAAAAAGTCAACACACATAATTCATCCATTCACTGTATAGTAATTATATATATATATATATATATATATATATATATATATTAAGAAAACAACCATTTACAATAGTCACCCAAACAAAGACAAAATGCCTACAGAAAAAAGAAAACAATACTGTGGGAATAGATTTAACAAACAATGTAAAAATGAAGAAATGAACAAATAGTAAAACACCCATGTTCATTAACAAGAATAATTATAATTGTTCACATTTCTCTAATCATCATAGTATTTGATACAATATCTATCAAATAATATTTTTCATATAAATAGAAAAAATTTTCCTTAGATCTATCAGGTGTCACAAAGACCTTGCTTAGTGAAACTATCTTGAGCAAAAGGAAGGAAGCTTTATGTATCACACCTTTTTATTTTAAAATGTGTTAGAAAGTGATTATAATAAAAACGGTATTGAATGGACATAAAAATCTACCCATTAACCAATGGAACGATAAGAAACTCAAAATAAACCCACACATCTGTAGTCAATTAATTTCATTAAAGGTGCCAAGAACGCACAATTTCGAGATCCATCTCTTCAATTAATGTAGTTTGGAAAGCTAGCTTTCACATGCTGAGAATTCAATAAACCTTTTGTCTCACACCATATACAAAAATCAATGCAAAATGGAGTCATACAGAGATACTGAAAAACTACCAAAAGAAAATTTGGTATAGGCAAGAACTCAGACATAACATTGAAGCATTAAGAAAACATAACAGCTTCCATCTCTGTCCAGAGCTAGAGCTGACCCTGTGATATAGCTCTCTATACCCAGACCCCGCTGGGAGAGAGCTGGTCCCCAAGAAGTGCTGAAATACCTGAGAGCATAAAAGAGACCACCACCTTTGCTCAAATTACTGGCCCAAAAGGAGCCTGACCGGAGCACTCAGGACAAAGGAACCTTCTGGTTTCCACCTGTGTCCAGCCCTGACCCTGTGCTACAGCTCTCTATTCCCACACACTGCTGGGAAAGAGCTGGTACCCCAGAAGTGCTGACATACCTGAGAGCACAGGTAAGACCACCACTTCTGCTCTGTGGGGCCCACCCAGAGCCCTCAAGACATAGGAACAGAGGAGTCTGGGACAGGATCCTCCAGGTTTCTGTCTGTGCTCTGTGCTGACCCTGTACCATAGCAATCTCTACCCAGATCCTTTGGGAGAAAACTGGTCTCTCAGAAGTGCTGAAACACAGGCTGACAGAAGGGTAAAGACACTTTCAGAATTAGCAAGAATAGCTAACACTAGAAATAAGCAGATGGCAAGAGGCAAGTCCAAGAAACTAAGCAACAGAAACCAGGGTCACGTGGCATCATCAGAACCCGGTTCCCTCTCCATGGCAAGTCCAGGATATACCAACACACAAGAAAAGCAAGATTGTGTTTAAAATCACAACTCACAATGATGTTAGAGGACATTAAGAAGGTTGTAAATAAGTCCCTTAAAGAAATACAGGACAATCCAGGTAAACGGGGAGAAGCCCTTACAGAATTACAGGAAAACATGAGCAAACAGGTGAAGAATTTGAACAAAACCAGCCAGGACCTAAAAACAAAAATAGAAACTATAATGAAATCACAAAAAGGGACAACCCCGGAGAAAGAAAACCTAGGAAAGAGATCAGGAGTCATAGATGCAGCATCACCAACAGAATACAAAAGATGGAAGAGAGAATATCAGGAGGAGAAGATACCATAGAAAACATTGACACAATAGTCAAAGAAAATGCAAAATGCAAAAAGCTCCTAACACAAAACATCCAGGAAATCAAGGACACAATGAGAAAATCAAACCTGAGATTAATAAGAATAAAAGAGAGGGAAGATTTCCAACTTAAAGAGCCAGTAAATATCTTCAACAAAATTATAGAAGAAATCTTCCCAAAACTAAAGAAAGATGTGATCATAAACATACAAGAAGCCTACAGAACACCGAATAGATTTGACAAAAAAAAAAAAAAAAAAGAAATTCTTCAAGTCAAATAATAGTCAAAACAGCAAATGCACAAAACAAATAAAGAATATTAAAAGCAGTAAGGGAAAAAGGTCAAATAACATACAAAGCCAGACCTACTAGAATCACACCAGATTCCTCAAAAAAGGCTATGGAAGCTAGAAGATCCTGGACCGTTGTCATCCAGATCCTTGGAGACCACAAATACCACCCCAGGCTACTATATCCAGCAAAACTTTCAATTAACATAGATAGAGAAATCAAGATATTCCATGACAAAAATAAATGTACATAATATTCTTTTCACAGATCCAGCCATACAGAGGATAATAGATTGAAAACATCAACACAAGGAGGGTAACCAAATCCTATAAAAAGCAAGAAAGAAATCTTCTTTAAACTAACCCAAAAGAAGACAGCCACATAAACATAGTTCTACCTCTAACAACAAAAATATCAGGAAACAGCAACCACTGGTTCCTAATATCTGTCAATATCAATAGATTCAATTCCACAATAAAGAGACATGGACTAATAAACAGTATACATAAAGAGGACCCAAAATTTTGCTGCATACAGGGAACACATCCCAGTGACAAAGACAGCAGCTACCTCAGAGTAAAAGGCTGGAAAACAATTTTTCCAAGCAAATGTTCCCAAGAAACAAGCTGGAGTAGCCATTCTAATATCGAATAAGACCAACTTTCAACAAAAAGTTATCAAAAAAAGAAAAAAGATAAGAAAGGACACTTCATTCTCCTCAAAGAAAAAATCCACCAAGATGAAATCTCAGTTTTGAATATGTGTGCCCCAAATGCAAGGGCACCCACATTCTTAAAAGAAACCTTGCTAAAGCACAAAGCACACATTGCACCTCATATAAAAATAGTGGGAGACTTCAACATCTCACTCTCATCAATAGACAGATCATGGAAACAAAAACTAAACAGAGATACCGTAAAACTAACAGAAGTTACTAGTCAAATTGTTTTATCAGATATCTACAGAACATATTATCCTAAAACAAAGGAATATACCTTCTTCCCAGCACCTCATGGTGCATTATCCCAAATTGACCATATAATTGGTCACAGAGCATTCCTCAACAGATACACAAATATTGAAATAATCCCATTCATCCTATTAGATCACCATAGATTAAGACGGGCCTTTAATAAGAACAAAAATGACAGAATGTCCACATATACATGGAAGCTAAAGAGGGCTCTACTTAATGATAACATAGTCATGAAAGAATTAAAGAAAAAATTAGAGACTTTTTAGAATTTAATGAAAATGAAGGCACAACATACCCAAACTTATGGGACACAATGAAAGCAGTGCTAAGAGGAAAACTCATAGCTCTGAGTGCCTCCAGAAAGAAACTAGAGAGAGCATACACTAGCAGCTTGACAGCTCACCTAAAACTCTATAACAAAAAGAAGCAAATGCACTCAAAAGGAGTAGATAGCAGGAACTAATCAATCTCAGGGCTGAAATCAACCGAGTAGAAACAAAAAGAACTATATCAACAAAACCAGAAGCTGGTTCTTTGAGAAAATCAACAAGATTGATGAACCCTTAGCCAGACTAACCAGAGGGCACAAAAAGAGTATCCAAATTAACAAAATCAGAAATGAAAAATGAAACATAACAACAGAAAGTAAGGAAATTCCAAAAATCATCAGATCCTACTACAAAGGCTATGCTCAACAAAACTGGAAATTCTGGATAAAATGGACAATTTTCTAAACAGATACCAGCTACCAAAGTTAAACTAGGATAAGATAAACTATCTAAACAGTCCCATAACCTCTAAACAGAAGCAGTCATCAAAAGTCTCCCAACACCAACAACAACAACAAAATAGGATAGTAAAACTATTCTCAACAATAAAAGAACTTCTGGGAGAATCAGCATTCCTGACCTCAAGCTGTATTACAGATTAATCATGACAAAAACTGTGTGGAATTGGTACAGAGACAGGCAGGTGGATCATTGGAAGAGAACTGAAGATCCAGAAATGAACCCACATACCTATGGTCACTTGGTCTTTGACAAAGGAGCTAAAAACACTCAATGGAAAAAGGACATCCTCTTCATCAAATGGTGCTGGTTCAACTGGCAGCCAGCATGCAGAAGAATGCAAATAGATCCATTCTTATCTCCTTGTACAAAGTCTAAGTGTATCGAAGACCTCCACATAAAACTGGGTACACTGAAACTAATTGAAGAGATAGTGGGGAAGAGTTTAGTCCCCAAATGCCAAAATTAGCAATGCATTGGCTTGGATTTTATTTATCAATGAGTCAAAATTCAATAAATATTTCATAATCACATAGTAGGTTCTAGAAATATACCATTAACTAAAAGAAATAAAAAGTATTGCATTGTATAAGTTTTGTTTCACTGGATTCCATGGTCTTATCAACATTTAAACATATAATCCACACATAGAAGGCATATCATTAATGTCTGATATTCATGCAAAGCAGTGGACATCTTCTATGAATGTGTGCATCCCATTAGGGCAAATTCATCTCTGACAGGGCCAAAGTTAGTGATGGGAATCAAGAAGCAAATGCAGGAGAAAAAAGTTTGATCCTGGGGTTAAGAAATCTTAGAAATTGTATTATTTGTGGTCTTTCAATGCTCAACCTAACTGATGAAGTCCTTTTTTAATATTTAGTTCCTCCCACCCAAATCTATTCCATGTTTCTCCTTATGTAAGATGTGCTAATAATTAGCATAAAAGAATTTGATGCATACCAACATTATGTGTGAAACTTCTGGAACTCTGGACCTCCAGTTAACTATCCCCCCCCCTTTTTTTTTCAGGAAGACCCTTTAATCCGGCCTTGTACCCTCTGCAACTTCTTCAAAAGCGAGTAGCTAGGAAGGAGCCAGCCACACAAGGTAGACTACTGTGGGGGGGCATTTCCATGACATAGTAACATTCGGAGTCTGAGAAAACCGCGGGAGAAGAAAACTAAGGGGAAAGTGGTGATTGTTTAACAACAAAAGGCTTTCAAAAGAAACACTCATGGAAAAAAATAGGTATTTCTGTCTGTTCACGGGTTTTTAAGAAAGTATGCACTGCACCAGTGATTCCTAACAATGAAGAGCTCACGTTTCACAGGAGACTGAGCGATCTCTCACTAATTCTGATTAATGGACTATTCAAAGACGGAAGAAGCAAGCCAAGCTCCAAAGTCCAGAAAGCAATGCCTGAAGGAAGGCATTTCCTGCTAGCATTTTAGTGCAGGATGTCCAGTTCATACATGAAAGAGTATCTCCAGCGACATATTCAGTTTAGTGTTATAAGAGCCCCTCACTGCCCTCTGCCATATTCTGGGTCTATGGTTCTTGGAGTGGACAACACCTCTTGAAGAAATCCATCAGTTTTGGAACTCCCTAAAAGTGCAAAACAAAGATAACGCTAACATGTCATGTAACCTGTCATGTCGGAACATCAAAAAGGTACATTCTTAGCTTTTCAAAAAAGCACTTCTGCAGCTTAGGGTAGCGATACTTTCTGAAGACAAGTGTGTAAAATTCTCTGTTCTACACTTGTCTTCCGAACACTTTTCCTTTAGCAGAGAAGAACCTATAGTTGCATGTGGACATGCATGTTTTCATTCATGATGCAGACTTTTTATAAATATGTCCACAGTATGTACGGTGCAATCACATCTGTTTACATCAGCCCTCAAAGATGAGCCCCCATGCTGGTGCTTAAATGCAACTTCGTGTGATGCCTTTTGAGTGACAAAACGAAGCAGAATCCCATGGTGGCATTATGACCACACACTCAGGAGCCAAAATGCTCCATGATTTCTCGTGCCTGGCTTATTTGAGAAACTAATTATCTATAAATTCCTGGTTTATATTTTAATCCATAAAACAGCCATACTGATCGTAGGAAACTTCAGATATGCTTTAAAGATAATACACAAGGCATGATTGTCTTTGTCCCCAGTATGAGCTTGCTACAGACTTGTGTGTGTGTGTGTGTGTGTGTGTGTGTGTGTGTGTGTGTGTATTCACATGTGTGTGCAGGCACATGTGCATCCTGGTGCATGTGTGTGTGGCAGGCAGGGGACAACTTCAAGTATCATTTCACAAGAGCTATTATCATTGTTTCCCTTGAGACAAGGTTTCTCACAAAGTAAACTAGGCTGGCTGGCATTTGGAACCTTAAATCCGCCTGTCTCTGCTCCCCAGAGCTGTGACTACATAGACGCCATAATTCTGACATGGGGTTTGAACTCAGATCCTCATGTTACATGGAAAGAATTTTATAAGCTGAGCTACCAGCCTAGCCTTAAACTTTAAGTTTTGATTTGTTTTTTAATGAATGATAATCAAACTATGACATTTTACGTTCCTTTAAACTGAATTTCACCTACATTTACACTGAATTTACATTGTTATTCATTGAGTGGGATGTCCTATGACTAAATTATTTCTTAAAAGTTTACAATAGTAAACATAATATTACTACTGTGGTATGAGTTCAGATTCACTTATGTGAATCAAACATATTTTATGATCTCCTTGAGCTGCTATAACTTGGGGCCTGCTGTTAATGTGTTTGGTTTTAATATTTAGTCAGTTGTATTCACTATAGGATTCACATTTCAATAGATGCTTTCCCTTGCCTTATACTTGTTCTCTACCTTATTTGAATATTTGTACAGATGAATACAACAAGCTTAAGTCACATATGTTGTATGTATAAATACATTAAACTTACATCAGATATGTTCAGGAATTCAAATGTGACCCAAATCTAGTTAATGTTGACTTGGAAAATTGACAGGGTCTTAGAGAGTTTAGCAAATATTCTCTTTTTCATCATCATAATACATTGTCAAAACAAAGAAACAACAGTCAAACTTGGATTAGCTCTGCACCGTGGGAAGACAATTATTTTCAAAGCAAAAATGAAATTGTGACAGCGGACCACAAAACACAAATCAAAAGAAATATCTGTGTCGAGTTGAGGTTCAAGTGTGCTTAAAACTGGTTCCTCTTGTACTCCCACACCGTTTTGGCTTATCCTATGACTTTGGTGTAGTTTTTTATTGGACTCAGGCTGGGTATGGTGCACAATATGATTCCAGTATTTAACAGGCTGAGGCAGGAGGAATGAAATTTCTAGGCCAGCCTGAGCAACATAGAAAGACATGTTCTCAAGAAGACAAATATGAGCTAACAAGATGGCTCCATGGTTAAAGGCACATGATAGCAAGCTTGATTGGAGTTCAATCCCTGGTACCCACATGGTAAAAGGAGGGAGGTATAACTCCCTCCAAATTGTCCTCGGACCTCTATAAGGCGACTCCCCACTACTGCCCCATCTCATACAAAATAAATAAATAGATATATACATAAAACATAAATAAATGGAAACAAATAATATTCAAAATTAATTAGAGCAAAAAACACAAAACCAGCAACAGGAGTAACTGCTACTGTTGGCTGTGCACCTATATTTCCAGCTCTTTAAAATGAAGGCAGGGGGTCTTGAGTTCAAGGCTAACCTTGGTTACATTCTGAGCTTGAGATAGCCTGAAAGACAAGATGCCCTGTCTCAAAAAGAAAAATAAAACAAACAACATGTGAGCTCAGTCAGGCACAGGCACACACACACACACACACACACACACACACACACACACACACACCCTTAGTGTAAATTTTTTCTTTTCTTTTTTCTTTTTTTTTTTCTTTTTTTGGCTTATACTAAGAGTTTTCTCATCAGAAAATGTATTAGAATTCAAATTCTGTCTTTAATGCTAACCTGGCTCTTAACTATGAGTCCGTTTGTCCTCAGCATCACCATACATCAGATGAACACAAGCTGCCTCCATTTATATGGGTGCCCTGTTTGTACACTGCTCATCTCCCCAAATAAAGTAAGATGCCTGTCACTGTGCTCAGACACGCCTTCTGCATGACTGGGTAGAGGGATGGACATTCCTTAGAGGCAGAGATGTTACCCAGGTTTGTTCTCAGTGCATCTTTCTACACAGAACACATCTAGTAAAGAAAAGCTGCTAATTAATTATTGGGATCTGGATGGGCAGGAAACCCCATAGGATCCCAGGGTGAGGCCTCTGCATGTTGTTTTCCACCCATCTCATTGGCTTAGCAGTATTTCTTCACAAGAAATAACCAAATAAACACAGCATGGGAGGTAAGAGAAATCACTTTTGAAAAATGTTTGTTTATTTTTTCCTGTGCTATACTTTGGACCTACACTGTCTCTAGAGTTGGAAGGATGCCTTAGTTGATAAAAAATGTTTGACACATAAGTATAAGGTTCTTTGGTCAAGCATCCACGTTAAGAGAAACACTGGGTAATAATCTAAGCACTGGGCAGATAGATAAAAAGAGACCTCTGGGCTCAATGGTCATCTAGTCTAGCCAATCTGTAAGCTCCGGGTTCAGGTAAAGGCCCTGTCACAACTATAAGCTCAGTAGAAGAAAGAATCTGATGATCTCTGTTCTCCACAGGAAAAGCACACATGAAAACTCATACTCATATACACATATTCATCCATAGAGGTGTGTGTGTGTGTGTGTGTGTGTGTGCGTGTGTGTGTGTGTGTGTGTGTGTGTGTGTGTGTGTGTGTGTGGTCTCTAAGCAGCCCCTGTGCTAACGACTTGATCCCAGACTGGCACTAGTATAAGATGGTAGAGTTTTAACAGTTTTGAGGAGGGGGTGAAAATCTCTTAGTGGGAGGTTCTAGGCCATTAGGAGTTTGGAATTGAAGGAGTCCCATATATATGACTATATGTACTGGATATCCTTTTCCATTACACTGGAGCAGTCAATATTAACCTTGTTGTTTTAGCCACTTGAAAGCATGCAGTTTACTGCTATTAAAGACATCCACCCACACTGTTGTACCACAGTAGCCAATGTCTGACGTTGAATGCACTTTCCTGTTTAAAACTGTCCACTATACATTAAGTTCAGTACATTGCAAATAGTCCAAATAAACTAGTCCAATAATGACTTTATCCACTGTCACCATCATGCCCATGTTAAATATTGCTCCAAGTCATGTTACTACATGTGGGGCAAAGCAGTTACAGAGTCTGTAGTAGCTCCCCCTGACCGCATGAGGTTGGAGCCATGACTATTACAGGTATGCATTAGACAGTGAGAGGGCATTTGACTTACATGATTATACACATTTGACTGTGAGTCTTTCCCATTTGAAGCCTTTTAAATCAGTTCAGTGAAGCCCTCCCACAATAAAATAAAGTCAAGTATCACTTTGGTCTATTAAGGAAAATATTTCTTATAGATGAGAGAAAAGAAACACTGATAGATAGAACCTGAACCCATACTTCCGAAAGGATCTCACAGCCAAAGTTTGAACGGGTTTCCTAAATCCAAACCATTTGATCTTCTACTTTCAAATGGCCTGAAGAAACAGAAGCAAACATCCTGAGCAGGTAAACAGGCTTCTGGCTAAGCCAGTACCGGCAAGGTCGAAAAGAATACAGAGAACCAGGTTTTGCCTTAGGCTCCTGTAGAGTTACTCACACACTAATAGCCAGCTTAAGCTGCTCTGAGAACAGATGTCTGCCCCCACCCCCCAGCATGAGAGCTACCCACCTTTGATTAGATTTTGTGTTTAGAAAATAATGGCCTAATAAATGTATGCACTACCACAAAGAAAGCTTTGCTTCCTTCCAGAGCAGGGCACTGCCACCATTTCCTTACATTTCCCCTTTCTTAAGCGGCCCCACTTCTCTTCCCCCTGCTATTTATGCTGAGGCTCTGCTGGATGTGGTTGAGCGGCAAATGGAAGATTGAAATAACAAGGTCATTTGATCCTCTCAAATTAAATCACAGGGAGTTTGCCTCGAGAATTATTAAACAGCACTTAGGTTTTTAACACACCAAGCAATCAGCTCACAAGGGAGAATGTTCCTAAAAAGAAGGAACTGCTCAGGCTTGGGAGATGGTTCAGTAGGTCAAGTGCTTGCTGCCAAGTCCTGGGCCATGAGTTCAATTCCCAGTCCTTATATAAAAAGCCAGGTAGGGCAGTACATGCCCACAATTCCAGCACCAGGTGGGTAGGACTTGGGGAATCAGAGATAGGAGCTCACTGGTTTGGCATCCTAGCCAACAGAATGCTCCAGACCGGTGATAGACACGTTAAAAAATTAACCCAGAAAAACATTAAGGTAGATAGCTCTTGGTGAACAAACCCAGGGTTGGCTTTTGTCTTTCGTGTGCACATATGCTAACATATACGTGTACATGCACCTCTCTATACCAGAAGGAAATCTCCATCTAAAGCTGAACATGAACTAGGGACATGGGTCAGTGAAAGACTGTGTGTTTACTATGTGCAAGGTCCCAAGTTCAACCCCAAGTGCCAAAAACCAACAAAGAAACAAACTAGAAAGAGTTGGAGTAGAGCACACTGTATGGAAGAGTTTAGTTGCCCACAGAAGAAAAACTCAAAGATTCCCTGGCTCTAGGAAAGGAGCAAGAGTTCAGATCATCAGGCATCCTTCTGAAGAAACTGAATTTCAATTCCAAGCAGCTCGCGACCCTGGTGAGATGGAATATGAACAGCCCAGAGGTTGTGATACCTGCTATCAATGTTCAAACACCACAAGCAGGGGGTGGGGGGAAGCAAAACAAAACTTTTACCAGTGCCCTCTCTACCTCTTCATCCTCAGTATGGCCACAAGGGTAGGAGTGAGCCCTTGTTTTTCTAATGACTTTGACCATTCAGCTGTGACTCACCTGAGCCACCATCTGCTGTGGGAAAGAAAGAAACACATATCTAAGCTCCATCTCATCCAAGTCTAATGCTTGCCGATCGATTTCACTGTTCAACCACTTCCTCGAGGCTGTGGATTTAGTAAGAAAAAAATGCTTAACCTGAGCATTTTTAAGCTATGCATGGGTGAACAGAGAATGGGAAGGATTGTGCCAAAAGGAAGCAGTCAAGTTTCTATTAGAGCCTAACACAAAGAGTACAATCAAACCCTTGACTCCTATAGGAAATAAATTTGTGTGTGTGTGTGTGTGTGTGTGTGTGTGTGTGTGTGTGTGGTGTTATAGGTTATATAGGTAGAACTGGTAAATAGTAAGTTCCTTTAATTCAACTCCAATAGAGATGTATTCCAGTAGATTTACAGAATCTTATATTTTGTCTAACTTAGCTCTCATGAGGGCCAATACTGTTATTCTTTCCTTTCTATAATTCCCCAATGGTTAAACTTTAAAAAGAAAATACAAAAACTAACATCTGTCATCACTGGGGCATAAATTCCTTGCACATTGGAGAAATTCAAACCAGACGCAGTCAGCCATGGTGACACTGAAGGTGTACAGGTTGGAGGCTTAAAAGACCAAGTTAGGAGTAAATGGATCCCAGAGATCTAGGCACACAAAAGGTAAAGCCCCAAAACCTACACAGGTCACCCCAGAAAGCTACTCAAAACTCAGAGAAGTCACACCACTTTAAGCCCTCTAGGAACACAGAAGGCTGTAAATTGTCATCTTGTTAAAATCAACCACTTGTCAAAAAAGCTATTTTGACCCAAAAAGCGAAGATTTGTCTTCATCACAGGAATATTTGTTCTATATGGGTATCTGTCAGTTTTATTTAACTGGAAGATATCTTTATATTATAATCTGACTCATTGGCTATCAAAGATTTTGTACAATCATTTAATCTATCATTACATTTTTTTATCTATTGACATGTGTGTGTGTGTTTGCATGAGCACGCATGTGTGCTTAGGCATACTATAGCACAAATGTGGAGGTCAGAGGACAACGTGCTGGATCAGTGCTCTTCTTCCATTAAAGAGATCAAGCTTGGCACTGAGCACCTTTACCTGCTGAGTCATCTCACTACCCATTATGCACCCAGTTTTTAAAAGCAAGTTGGTGGCTTAAGCCAATTAAATTGGGATGGCCCAAAAAAAAAAAAAAGAAAAAAAAAAAAAAAAAAAGAAAGAAAAAAGAAAAGAAAAAAAAAAAAAGAAAAAAGAAAAAAAAAAGAAATCCAGCATCTTCAATTTGAAAGAAGAATTTCAACTACACACTTGTCAAAACACACAGTGACAGCAACTAGTGTGGAGGTCTTAAGGGACATTATTTTGCTATTCTAAAATCATGGCAGAGATTCACCTGATGAAATGGAGCACGGTACAATGGATCGAGAAGAACAGGTGGGTTTTGTGGATAAACACGAGCTGAAGAAAGCACAGACTAAGAAATAGTTTGTTCACTTCAAGGTTAGTCAAGAAGACAGAAAAATACCTGATTGGCTAGCATTAGATGATTTCCGTTTTTACTTATTATAAAAAATTGAACGATGCAACCACTTATAGCAACGGTGTTTTAAGAGAAGGTTTTTATGTAGGCCAGGCTGGTGTCAACCTCTAAGTTCAAGATGACCCAGAGTAACTGATCCTCCTGTGGCCACTATCCCAAGGCTGAGTATATTACTTGAGTATACCACCATACCCAATTTATACTGAGCTGGGGAATGAACCTAGGGCTCCACGTACACTAGTTAGTCATTCTACTAAACAAGCTGCAATACCGCCTGGGGTGTGAGTGTTCTAGCAGACGGGTGTTGGTGACGCATCAATGGAAAGGAGCCTGTTTGTATATTATTTCTTTCTCTCCTCATTTCTCAGAACACCAGATAGCAACTTCGTTTTGCTTTGTCTTTCATCATGACTTTTGAGCCTTCATCTGCTGGGACCTATTGAGGGAACGTGGTCTGAAAAAATGGCTTTCCGTGATATTTATTTAATAAATGAACCATCCAGAAACAGACAAATCTACCATGAAGGAAACAAGAAAACACTGAAGAGCTATCCTTGGGCTTTACATAACAGTTAACATAGTTGTGGAATTTACATCTAGTCAACTAGTGCTGCCCTGAGAGGCAAACTCAACCTGTAGCTACATTGGTAACAAAATGGGAAGGATTTGGGGAAAAAAAGCTTAAACCTAGAAGCTGTGATGCTCCTTTTGGGTAAAAAACAATGGGCAAAGTAATTTGGGAAGAAACAACAGGATGCAGGTGATTATGGAAAGCAACATATTATGCAGAGAAAGAATGGCCAGGCCCAGGGAAATCTCAAGTTCAACAGAGAGCAAGTTCAGTAGAAATTACATAAGGAGCTATCGAAGGTTAGTCTACAGCATGTCAGCCACGGGTCAGGAATCCCAAAGTATCATTTAGTTCTGCATTTTGAGCTCTGGGAAGCTTACATTATATACTACTATCTATTTTCTCAGAGATTTTAAAAGTATGATAATAAAGTCCTAATGTCAAGTTTCTAGTGATTGTTTTTCTGCCTTAAATTAATGTCCACCTGGACCTAATAAGAAAAAAAAATTTTTGCTAGTGCAATAAAATTTAGATTATAACACAATGGATTGGGGTAGAATTTAAATCAAATGTTCTATGTTCTCCTTTCTGGCTCATGCACAGGCCTGTGTTTGGCTAATGTTCTTATATAGCCCATAAACACCTGTCTAAGGAAACTGTGCTGCCCACAGTGGGCTGGGTCCTTCTACATCAATGAACAGTTAAGGTAATCCCCCACAGACACGCTCTCCTTAGCTAATCTGATCTGGGAATTCCCTCAAGTGAAACACAACAGTAACCCTAGGTTGTGTCAAGTTGGGAGCTAAAGCTAATTAGGAGAGGTGGTATCACTGTGAGAGGTTAAATTTGGTTGCAGAAACCTAGATACATGGGAGAAATGCATCATTATCATTATGTCATGGTTGTAGTTATCACTGGAAATGTACAGCTGCAAAGGGGACACAGGGGGCTGCTAGCAGCCACCAGAGGCACAGAAGTCAGACATGGAGCCTTCAGAGACAGCCTGGACCTGTTGACCCATGATTTCAGATCATCAACTTCTCAACCATGAGGGCCTGCGTTTGTGTTATTAATTCACGTGCTTGTGATACTTGTTATAGGAGCCACAGCAGAGTAGTGCAAGAAGTTGGGGATGAACCCAGGGCATGGCACAGAGTAAGCAGATATCCTAATAATGAATTGCACTACCAGCCAAGTGCAGTACCCGGAACAGTGGCTCCCAGAAATTATTTTAGCAGCAATGTGTATGATGAGTTGAAAAGAGAAGGATGAGAAAAAAAAAAAAAAAAACCACACAATTTATTACAGCCTTATGTAATAGAGATATTGTGATTCAGACAAAGCCAGTGGTGATGGACTGGAGAAGTAACATAAAATCAGTGTTTCAGTGCTACATGGTGACAAAGAAGTAGGCTAAGTTGGATAAAGATGAAGAGTAGAGACCTGGCGAGAACAGAGAACCCCAGAAGGGCAAAGAGGAGGCATGGGTGTTAGCTTTCAGATATGGTGGTGAAAGTGTGAGCTGCTGCCCTGTAGTCAGTGCAAAGTAGAAGCTGAACACTTTGTTGTTTAGGACTTGAGAGGAAGCCTAGGACTCACAGGGCTGGAGTGATGGAGGGAGGTGTACGGAGAGGACCTGCTGTGCACTCAGGAGCATGTTTGGAATGCACCCGCAACAAAAGGAAGGAGAGGGGGTGCGTGATACACCCCCCTTTCCCTCCTGGTGAACAAATGCTATGCTCTTGTGGTAAATATTACAGAGTGGGTACCTTTTATCCCGCACTAATGCTGGCTCCCTTGGGGCCACATGGCACTGCGGGGCATCTCTAACTTAGCGGCTTCAGGCTCCATGCCACCTCTAAGAACTCAGGCGCAGTTCACTGCCCCACCCCTGTGTGTTGTTTTCACTCACTTTCCTCCACTGCCTGGTAGAAACCTGACTCCACAACCATTAACTCATCAACCAGGTTAGATTCTCAATACACAGGCCCTCTACACAATAAGCTCACAACCAGTGGACAAAGATATAAACTGTCCATCTACTTAAGATAAATAGACCCATAGAGACCCTTAGAAATAATCATAACAACCTTTTGAATATAGAGATGCTCTGAGAGAAACATACATTCACATCTGCTACCATCTTCCTCCTCTCCAATTTCCCACCTACTCTCCTCCAATTTCGTTTTCCTAGACTTTTGTCCTGCCTACTTCTCCACTCATGTCCAATCACGTATTAACTTGACATTAACCTATACTATGCCTCATTAATAATGAGTCATCTAAGTGTCTAGACCACCAACTAACAGTTCTGTCTGGTCTTATGAGAATGTCTCAAGTTTCAAGAATATAAATATATATATATATATACATATATATTGTATACATGTAGATATATGTGTGTGTTTTAATATAAACATATACCATATATATATATATACATATATATATATATATATATATATATATATATATATATATTTGAAAAAATCTTACTTTTTAAAATAACTATATATGTAAACCAGTGGTCAAATGTTTTGCTTTATCTTCAAAGCTTTTAGTCCATAAGAAAAAAAGAACAAACAAAGCTTTTCAAAATGTCAACTATGATAAAAACCCTTAAATGAACTTCTGCAGAAGGCTGCTACTTAATAAATGGAGTGGAAAGAGCAGAAACACGTGCATAAAAACAATGTAGGAACCACACCTCACACCAGATCCAGGACAAGTTCCAGTAGGGCAAGTTTTGAATGTAATGTGTATGAAAGCAGCAGGCAGGGCCATTCTTCTTGTTGCTTAAACTCTTTGATGAGTTATCTGCTAGGTAGAGCCATGAGACTTTTACTGTTCTGAATCAGCTTCAAAGCCAGAAGTTAAGTGAGCCAAGGGAGCTGCAGATGCGAAGGAGACAAGACATATACCCAGCAGTAAATGATCAGTCAGTCCTAGGCTAAAAGAGACAAGCTTCTCTTTGTTCCTTTGGCCAAAAGACAAGTTTATGCAATTTGACCAAGACTTCCCTTAAACTTACAGAAATCCTCCTGTGTTGGTCTCTTGAATGTTGAGATGATACACGTGTGTCCCCATACCCGTTCTACCCACCTCTTTGTTTTTGTTGCTGCTGTTGTTTTTGTTCTTGCTCTTGTTCTTGTTGAGCCAGGATCTTACTCTGCATTCTCCAGATCCCAGCCTGGTCTCCAACTTCCTCTGCACACTAGGCTGGCCATCCTGCTACCCAGACATCCTGGATGCTGGAATTATGGATGTGAGCCATCCCTTCTAACTTCCATTTTGTTCATGCCAATACTTATTCCTATGTTTTACTTCACTTTAATTTGCTTAAAAAGTGAACGCAGGGTAGAAGACAACCCTCTGCAATAGGTCACTTTTTCAACTTGTGTAAGGCCCCAGCTTCAATGCTCGTCCAGAAACAACAATGACAAGAACAGAAATTAACAAATAAAACCAAACCACACCGTGTGCTTCCTCTTACTATGCTTTATATCAGTTCCCTAGGCTGCCACATAAAATGCCAAAATCTGCGGATTTTAGAACTGAAGTGTGTCGCCTCGGGTCTTGAGGCAAGGTTTCCTGGTTAGCTTTATCAGTCTAGAGTCTTGTGATAACTAAGTTTCAATTAAGGAATTGCCTGGATCAGGATGGTCTGCAGACATATCTGTGAGGGGTTGTTTTGGTTGCTAACTGATGTAAGAGGGCCAGCTGACTGTGATAGGGAGCCATTCCTAGGCAAGGGGTCCCTGGCTGTATAAAGGAAAGAAAAGAAGGAAGGGAGGGAGGGAGGGAGGGAGGGAGAGAGGGAGGGAGGAGGGAGGAAGGAGAAGGGAAGGAGGGAGAGAGGGAGGGAGGGAGAAAGGAGGGAGGAGGGAGGAAGGGAGGGAGGGAGAGAGGGAAGGAAGAAGGAAGGAGCTAAGGATGAAATAGAGATCAAGCCAGTAAGCAGTATTCCTCCATAGTTTCTGCCTCCAAGTTCCTGCCCTGACTTCCTTCAGTGATGGCCTGACCTGGAAGTGTAAGCTGAATAAATCCTCCCCCCCAAGCTGCTGTCATAGGAACAAAATAAAACCAGGACACTAGAAATTCAAGATCAAAATGTTAGCAGAGCCACAGTCTCTGGAACATTTGGGTTGGAGTCCATTCTTGTTTCTTCTAGCTTTCAGTATCTGTTGGTGAACTTTGGTGATCCCTGGCTTATAGTGAACACACGTTATCTGTCTCTTTCACATATCCAATCAAGAAGGAAGTTGGAGGTGATGGTTACCTTACTATTCTCTCCCCATGTCTATTAGTATCATCTACACACACATAAGTGCACACACACACACACACACACACACACACACACACGCACATCTAAGTCAATGCCCAGTGCCCCTTTTACAAGGATGTCAGTCATGTTTCCTTACAGAAGAATTACATATGAATTCATTGGATCTCAGCTTCTTCTTCAAGGGAAGATCACAGCCTGTGATATGAGGAGATAGTTCTTCAATATGTGTTTTTTGAGAGAATACAGTTCCATACGATTTAAGAGTAACATTTATTTTAGAACTTAAATGGTTACATGATAGCCAATCTCTTTGGAAATGGCAATGCTGCAACCAACGGTCCCCGAAGTGTGGCTAGGAACACCCAGAATGCTCAGCTCCCATACACAGATATTCAAACGCCATGGCTTCACAGTCTCTTTGACACTGGAATATGTGGCAAAGGATCTAGATGGGATCACTCTTAACACGGAGAAAGACACTTTCAAAGGCTATGCCAGTTTCAGAGTTGTACATGAAAGACAGACCAGGCTGATTTCCTTGAATTCTACCTGGAATTTCACAGGAGCAGTGGGGGATGGGATGAGCTGATCAGGATTATAGCTGTGCACCTCAGTCAAGAATGCTGTACTAATAGTGAGGAGACACTAGCCTAGTCCTGGGGATCTCCATATAGAACAACAGTTCCCAATTCCAAGCATCTGTCATCTCTCCGGGTTGACACCCATACTTACATTTGCTAATGTGGTAGAACCCTGCAACAGCCCGAGGACAGGGTCTGCTGGTCTGATTATAACTGGGAATCAGATACTGAGGCATATTGTCAAGTCCCTGAAATGCACAGGAACCTCCTAGAATAGAAAGTGCCACTCACCGTGGTGCTCACTCTGGGTCCCGGGACAGTGGTGCTGAGCTCTCTCCCGTCCCTCTCGTCCTTACCCACCTCTATTTCTAGTACACCTCATCTATTGATAGACACGTCTGTACATTCCTCAAATCCTTCTACTCCTTTCTATAAGGATGGAAACTGAGTCTCGCTGTGGTAGCTGCCACGTAGATGTCACAACATCAGGCAGACTCTGAGTGAGGTATAAAGAAGATCATCCCAGCCCCAGAGAGCAGTCCTAGCTAATGGGGAAACTGAGTGCTGGACAGGGCTCAGATTTCTTAAAGTTAGTAGGTTCCAAAGTCACCTTTCATCTGACCACGTATTTGTGTGCTTCCAGACATTTGTTCATTTCTTATGTGAATGACAATGAGCGTTAGGCTAGGGATGCTGATCACTAGGTTCCTAGAGATACTCGAGAACAAGAAGTCCTAAGCTATGCGATGGTCTAGACAAGCAAACTCTCTTGAAATGACCTAGAACCTGATGAACATGGGGCTTAAAGCAGACATGCCCATAAAAGAGATCCATTCCTTGTGGGTTCAAAGGTGATCAAGAAGAGAACCAAAGCAAAATGATGTGGAGGAGGGACTCTCTAAAAGAGGAAACTTATACCTATTTTCACGGGGAGAGCCAAGTGACAAGGTCAGGAGTTTGCCAATGCATAAAAGAGATTAGTTTAGGCAGCAAGTCTTCCTGAACTCAAACTCCAAGCCATTTTTTTCTTTCTCTTACTTTCTGGGTCAGGTATTCAGCCCATCTCCTAAGCCTATTATTAATAATCAGTACCATCAGACTTCCAGAACCAGTCATTAGGAGCACACATATCTATCCAAATTGACATTCAATCTAGGAAACCAGAGAATAATCTTAAACAACTAAACTGGTTTTTGATGCATATGTTTCAATAAAATTTAGGAAGTGTTTAGTTTATAAGTCAATGTGACATGGCTGTGGCACGCGTGACTTCACAACATGTTTAGTCATGAGATCAAGGCAGTTTAACATTGTAGTATAGATTGGAAAGTGTGCTCCCAGGGCCCCAACTCCAGCTGAGTTCCTATTGACAGTTGATAGTTCCACAAAAGGAAGATTCATTTTTCTTTAAGGAATGCGGTCACTGGTCAGTTCCATACGCCTTAATGAGTAAAACCCCATAACCATGGGCTATATTAATTAAGCTCAGTGTCTTAAAATAATTACTCAGTTTACTATAAAATGTGATTGTGAGTTTGGGATGGAGATGTGTGTGGGTCCTGGGAAGAAATTGAGGGCTAGTGAATGCTAGATATATTCCAGATAATGTATACATGCACGAAGCCTTCAAAGAACAAGTAAAAATTAAAAATTAAAGCAAATCTCCCTTAATAGTTAGACTAGAAAACAGCTATGCAGTATTAAAAAATTAGAGTGTGGAAAACGAAGAGCAAGCCTCTACTGGTAAACATTAAGATTAAAAAAGATATCCTGTAGTTGTTAAGTCTTTTTCAAACATTGTGTGCTCAATTTCTCATCAGTGGCTCCTAGCCCCAGGTCTTCAGGTATGAGTGTATAACGTTGAGTAGTTACAGAAACCAGGAAAGCAAGAAGAGATCATAGAGTCAAGGTTCAGAATCCTAGAGAGGGGGATAGAAAGAGCAGGATGCATGTGATTTGAAAAAGGAGACGGGAAAAGTAGCATTAATGGGGGAGTTAGAGTCAATACAGAAGGAGGCAGAAGAAGTAGAAACAAGAGCAAGGATGTCTGAAAGATCTATAAGGAATCTATTATTTAGCAAAAATTTAGTAAAATAAAAGAAAGTCTGTGCATATGTACGTGCTTTAAATGAAAATGTCCTATATGGGCTCATAATATAGTACTTACAGTCCATCTAAGAAAAACTGTATTACCAGGCATGAGAAACCCCCTTTAGAGTTTTGGTCAGGGATGTCTGAGAGACTCACAAAACATTATAGGCTAGTGCCATTGCCCATGGTCACCTCTCAAATTGAACCTATTTGCTGAAGCTTCCATGTGCTTCAGACACAGGACCAAAAGGATCCAAGCTGGATCTGACCTGAAACCCTCCTCCATGAAGGAAAGCTTTCATAGAAACAGAAGCACCATACAAGCTTCCAAAAGAGGGAGGTCACCAGTAGTCCTAATGAGCTATGATACCTATGAACTGCAACAATGACCTTAAGGGTCCAATCGTGGCACACATATCTTCGTGGTAACCAATAGCTCTCTACTAGGATTTAAAACACCCCCACACAAGAAGGAAATCACGACTGGTATTAAAGATCTAGCCAATTGGAGGAGATCACACTACCACCACTTTTCTAGTCTGACATAATTCCTAAATGCCTTCTAAATATTTTGTCTTTATCTTCACAGAGAATTGTAGCTCTCTCAACCCCTCATCAAAGATATTTCTCTTGGCAATGGATGGACACCATTACAGAAAAGTACAACCAATCAAAATGCAAAGAAGAAGTGACTGTGTGGTACCCAGCCCCAACTGATGCTTCTACAATATAATTACTGAACATAGGGGTCTGGAAAAATTGTGCACATGTAGATGGAAAGAGGAAACACAAGTCTGCTGTGAGATTGTGACTTCTAGAAATGACAGGGAAGCTGTGCCCTTGAAGTCTCAACAACATGGCTGCCAAGACAAGACCTCAACAACAACAACAAGGAAGACGCCAATAGACATTCTAACATGGAAAAGGGAAATGTTTCCACCCTTGAATAAGAACTATAGACAACTAAGGAATGCTGAGAGCCAAAGAAATATTCTTCAGCCTTATAGAGACTGAGAAGATTGTGTTTATATATTTAGGTATAAGTATATAGGTAGGTAGACAGAGGATAGATATGTAGAGGATGATAATAGATAGATGATAGATGGAATGATAGATAGGTAGGTAGATAGATAGATAGATAGATAGATAGATAGATAGATAGATAGATAGATAGAGACCGATAATAAATTCATTGACTTAAGAGCAACTAAAGAGTAAAAGGCTGTGGATTTGGGATGAGAGGGGTTGGAAGGAGGAAAGGGTAGAGAAAATAATAAATCATATTTAAATGTCAAAACAATAAAACCATTTTTAAAAGCCTTTTTGCAGAACTGGAAAGATAGTTGCCATTGCTTTTCTCACAGCTGCTCTTTAGACACAGCAAAGGGAAATATTAACCCTTTACTTCCCAAAGCACTTTGTGTGTTAGAATTGAGCAACCATGCCTGCATCTCATTTTCACATCCTCACCCCCTAATCCCACACTTCAAGTCAGAAGATGCAGCCAGAGGGTAAGACAAAAGAATACCCACTTTCTTGAGAATCCTAGTAATCTATTGGGGAAAAAACATTAAATAATCTAAAATATTGATTCAAACTGAAGTCCACTCACACTGCGACAGTGACAGTCATTCTTTTCCCCTCTGACTTCTTTTTTGAAATGTTTTCCTTACCTCCTATTGTGCATATTTTTAAATTATCTCTTTGGAGAGTACAATACAACTACATCATTTTCCCCAATCTCTGTTTCCTCACTGCAAGCCCTTCCTAAGTCTCCCTCTGGCCTCTTTCAAATCCAAATCACATTACTGTTTCCACTGCTATTGTTCTAACTAGCCATGTTTCTCTTTTACCTTTTAAAGTTGCCATTATTATTCCCAGATTATTACCTCATAAATGTGACATTGCCTATAGCAGCTCTTTAGAGAGAACTGTCTTTTTAAGTGACAGAGGTATTTGGGGATATAAAACCTTTTGGAAATATGGTTTCCACTGTGAACTTCCACAACCATCTTCATAGTACATCCTGAGGGCCTTTGGTCTGTTCTTTTTTTTCCCCATCCTTTTTAAATCAATAGCTATTTTCATTCTGTTTCCTCCAGACAAGTAGACTTTGGGCTTACAACAGCTGCATTTTAATAGTAAACACACACACACACACACACACACACACACACACACTCACACAGAGAGAGTGTGGGGGAGGTAGACAGACAGACAAAGACAGAGAGACAGAAATAGAGAAAAATAGACAGAGACAGAAAGCAGAAAGCCTTGTGTCTCTTCATGAGAGGGACACATCAGAGTCATGCACACCTGACGGGATTTGTTATTCTCTACAAGACAACCCATATAACACACAGACCTACTACCAATGATCCCTACCTCTACCCCATATAACATCCAGACCCACCATCAACAACACCTGACCTTGTTCTAACCCACAGGACATACAGGCCTAACACCATTGGCAAGGCCTGTTGCTATGCAAAATGTTGTTACGGGGCACATGACTGTACATAATTGCATTATGCTTCTGCAATTCTTTTATCTAAGGGACCAATCTACAAAATATAATTTAACCCAAAGAGGTTGGGCCTTTTTAATTAGCATAAGGAAATTTGAGAGTAGTTTTGCTAGATAATTTATCAGCTCACATGCCTAATACTGAGCTTAACAATGAAATAGCCAAACATGAACACGGCATCATTTTAGCCTTGGCTTCTATTAATCCTGAATTACGGTTATTTTTATGAATCTTTTATCAATGAGTAATACATTTGAACTCATTCAGTCTGAAGCAGGAAGATAAGCTCAGGGCCTGCCTGAACTATCCATCATTAATAACAACAAAATAGCCATCATAAAATGTTGAGATATAACTATAAAAATAAAAGTAAAAAAATATATGCTTGAGTTCAGCATACATCCATAGGTCAGCTGTGGAACTAGAATTTTCTGGATCTCATACGGGATATGTTTGCAGAATAATAAAACTTAATGGAAACCCAGAACTCATGGGTATGACCATTAAATCTTTTTTAGT
Organism: Micromys minutus; assembly: GCF_963924665.1. Taxonomy (NCBI): domain Eukaryota; kingdom Metazoa; phylum Chordata; class Mammalia; order Rodentia; family Muridae; genus Micromys; species Micromys minutus. Next base: position 13,866,289 of record NC_137965.1, on the reverse strand, counting down.
TTTCTTTTCTCTCAAAGCATAAAAACAGACATAAACATCAAGGAAAAACATATAGCCTTATGTAATTCCAATTCTAAGGTATCTGTGTCTGTCTCACAAAACAATGCTAAAATACCTAGGTGCTCAAAAATACTTTCAGTTCCTCAGATAGCCAAAATTTTTTTGCCCAATAGAATTATCCTCAAAACTTAATTTTTTTTCTATCTATCCTACTGTGTTCATATACTCTGACCTCTCCTACCCAAACCACCTACACGGATACCCTGTAATATGTGTGCTCTTTGTACCGGTGCCTCCCTACTCCAAAGATGGTGTGTTTCTATGTAGATTTATGCACTTGACTTAAGATTCCTCAAGGGGAGAGCCACATCAACTCCGACTCTCTCAATGACTCTGGAAATCGAGGCCCAGTATGTCACATGCATTTTAGTTTTATAAAGAAGGATAAAATGTCCCATGTGTCACAGAAAATGGCTTTAGATCTAGTGTAGCCTTGGGGGAGAAACTCTCTATTTATATCCCGAATTGGTTTCATCTATAAGCCAGAAAACAGACTCCACCCCTTCTTCTTTCAGCACAGACTTGTGCATGTGAAATCCATTAGTCCAGGAATGGGACAGTCTTGATTCCGTCATAACTGGAGTCTTTCGTCTTAAACAAGAACAGTCAAGAGCCATGAAAGCAGCACTCGAGAGACCAATAAGAGGAACAGAGTGTTGCTTTGGCTTCTGGGGCTTTCTAAAAGCTCCCCAGAACAGGCATCTGTTTGACCACTGCATCTCTGTTTCCCTGAACACACCATGCAGAAAACAAGCTGAATAGACAACTGGCATTCTTCAGATAAACCATCGGCCCTCTCCTGTACATCTATATTTGATGAACAGATTATTTGTGGAAAACTTGCTTCTCAGTAACGGTGATTTGAATGATAAGCATTAGAAATAAAAAGCAATTCCATCGATTCCCTGAGCATTAAGTGCTTTTATTATGTGATATCTGCATGACAGAAAGTGTATGTCTGTGTGTGTGTGTGTGTGTGTGTGTGGTGTAGTGTTCAACCAAGTCTTTCGAGCACAGAAGACTGGCCAAAAAATAGTATGCCCAAGGTTTTAGTCAGGTGGGTGTTTATTTTTAAAGGTGATTTCCTAGGTTTCAGGAGAAATAAATTGGGTTAATATTGACAATTGACAAATCCCAATGTAGCCTTCTCCCTAATCACGTAGCACACTGCACCACAGCCGATTGGCGAGACGTTATTCACTCTCAGCACAGAAGTGGAGTTTGGCGTTCTTACCTGGCACTCTCTTTGCCCAGTTGATCATATGAACCAGTTCCCTGTCTGCCAGGTTGGTCAATAGGCCCATCATGGAGGCTTCACTGAAGGGTCTAGACGGGTCATATTCAGAATAGATCATGGGTGGTTCAGCATCCAACAAGGCACTGACCATCTGGTCAGCCGTCAAGGACAAGGCAGGGCTATTCTTCTTAGTGTGCTTAATCACGAGAGGGCTTGGCCACAGGTTGGCGGCTCTCATGTCTCCTGAAGCGCCCATTTCATTCCGGCCTTCCAGGTCATCTCTCTGACGCTTGTGCTTCAACATTCTCCCTCCTCGGCGGTCCTTGCGTATCCCTGAAAATGCAGAAAAATAAAGAACAAGTTCGTTCACCTTTTTCCTCCCATAAACTTCAGGGCAAACACTGTCTTCCACGAGAATGGCATTTCATTTTATTAAAGTACGTATGGTTGGCACATGCAAACATGTGTTGAGTAACTGTGTTTTCAGTTATTCAAAAAAAGAGGAGAGAGAACAGCATTGATGTGTGGCATTTGTTGATATTCGTGGGGTACATAATGTCAATATAACAAATCTCAAGTAACTTACTGATATCAAGAGCTGCACAAGCTCATGAGCATTCTACAATGTAATTGTACGAGCAAGTAGTAGTAGTAGTTGTCTCTAACATACTAATAATACTGTGTGTCTCTGTATGTGCATGTGTATCTGTATACATATATGTATGTCATATGTGTATTTATCTGTGCATGTGTATCTTTGTGCATCTGCATATGTATATGATTACATATGTGTTTATGTATGTATGTATGTGTATATGTGTATGTATTCTATGTGAATATGTGTGTATATCTATACATGTGTTTATGTGTATATAGTACATAAATCCATGTATATGTGTGCATGTATGTGTGTATATGTGTATGTATATGTGAGTGAATGTGCACATGTGTCTCTACGTATATGTGTATGCAATAAATGTTTAAAAATAACAAAATTATAATAACTAGCTACTTAAAAATATGGCTTACTAAGACTGCGTCTGTTATAGATACTCTTAATTGAAAATTAACAGTATTTGAAAGTAATGAAGTGGAGTACCATAATGGAATAAGGTCTACAGTGATCAAATCCCAACAGAAACTCTGATTTAACAATCATTGACAGAAAAGAGTACCCTCAAACAGATCAACAGTCATAGAAGTTCAAATGGCAAAGCAGCAATAATTCAATTAGAAATGACAAGCCAACCAAGGAAGAGACTTCTCAAATGAGGATATAATTAATGGCCAACAAATAGATAAAAAATACTCTGGGCTAACAGTCAGACCAATGCAGACCCAAAGAACAAAAGACAAGAAACATGGATGAGAACATGAAGAAACTTGATGTTAGCATGTTTTGCCTGGTGGTAAGTTGGCACAGTAGCTACAAAAATAGTAGGTAGCGTTCTTTTGAAATGTTAATGTGTGGACAGATGGCTCACTGAGAGACAGCAGCTGAGAAGACTCATTGCTTTGCAGAGAACCAGGGTTCAGCTCCCAGACCAACACTGCGGCTTATAGAAGGTTTGTAACTACAGGTCTAGAGGATCCAATGACCTCTTTTGATCTCCATGGGCACCAGGTATGTATGTAATGTATTGACAGACATGTAGGCAAACCATCTATACACACAAAATAAGTATCTTTAAAATTAATTCTTCAACCAAATATAGAACTATTATTCCACCCCAGCATCTCGTTCCTGGCCAGATGTCCAAAGAAAGCTAACATAAAGTATGAGACATTTCTATCACTGTGTCTATAACAAGCACTGTTTACTGTACCCCAAGAAATAGAAGCAATGTAAGAGTCGATACACTGTGGAATTAATGTAATACCCCAAGAAATAGAGGCAATGTCCATAAACTGGTGAGCTAATACACTACCCTAAGAAATAGAGACAGTGTTGTGTCCATAAACTGAGTAACAAATGCAGTACATCAAGATATAGAGGCAATGTAAATGCCCATAAAGGGATGAGGAATGAATAAAGAAAATGTGGTCCCTATGCCCAACAGAACACCATTCAGCCATAAAAATGGAGTGACATTCTGTTACTACATCAAACTGGGTAGGGCTGGAAGATGACGTGTTAGGAGAGTGGCTCCTCGTACACAATGTAAATAGTCATCCCAGACACTGAGAACAGAATGGTCATTCCACGAAGCCGAGAGAGCCAGGTTACATTTTCAATCACACAGGAAAAGTAAGCTCCAGTGTTCTGTAGCACAGTGCAGTGACCAGATAATGAAACACAACTGTGTGTTATGAAGAAGCTAAAAAAATATTAAAACTCCGTACAGACTCCTAGTCGGGAGCACTACAGATGCTGACCTACTCATGATGCAGTATGACCTAGACCCCGGGTCAGTCTGTGAAATTCTCATGGCCTCTGAGCTGTTTTATTAGGAACTGGCCCAAGTCTGTCGGTGTCTTTAGCTACGAGTTCGCCACACATGCATTTTTCGAAATATGAAAGTTTTAAATGGTTTTCAAATAATCTTCTTCCAAAGCTTTATCCACCTGTGACTCTCACTAACTAAATTAGAGACCCAAGGGGAGCAGGTGGACCAATTTTTCTGCTGTGTATTCTTTGAGCCTTTGACTCAGAGCCTTACCCGGGAAAAGGCCATTCTGTCCTGACCGAATGTTATCAACAAAAATAACTATTTCAAAGGCCAAAGATGAAGCCAAGCTTCTATATTTCTTGAAAACTTATCTCTCCAAAATTAGACAGTGACTTAGATATTAAGATTTTTACTTACATGGAAAAAATTATCACTTTAGTAAAGCATTACTACAATTGTTTGGTTTGGTTTTAAGACATGGTCTCCCTATATAGGCCTAGCTGTCCTGGAATTTGCTGTGTAGACCAGGATCGCCTTGAACAACCTGCATCTGCCTCCCAAGTACTGGGATGAAAGGCCTGTACCACCATGCTTGCCTAATTCATATATTTTTCATACCGAACACATGAAAAATAAAAAGCACATGTCAACTGTTTTGTTTGGGGGATGTATATTGTCAATGAATATATCTAATTTAGAACTGAAAACAGTAAAATTATATCTTTTATTAAATCCATCTATATATGTGTTTCAGTTACTTGACAAATTACAAGGAAGAATAAAGTCCTCATATATGTCCTGAGTGACAAAACAGGAATTATTCCTGCTAAAAAATGAGCATCTACTGCACATCCTGGAATAAGCAACAATAATAAACACTAATGTTTTGAATTACTCATTTGATGTATATGGATGGTATTTTGCCTGGGTACCACTGTAAGCCTAGAGCCCAGGGAGGCTAGAAAAAGGTGTCAGATCCTATCAGAGTGGAATTACAGGTGGTTGTGAGTCACTATGTGGGTTATGAGAATCAAACCCGAGTCCTCTGGAAGAACAAACAGCCAGTGCTCTTAGTGGTTAATCTGTCTCTCCAGACTCAAAGATGGTCATTTTGATCACTAATTTGCACTGAGCATGCGGTGTGCATTTTAAGTACTTTATGTGCACTATATAGGAGGATGTTTTAAAGCACCCAGACCTCACAGTAATCTTGTGGGATGAGTCTTGGAAACTGCCAGGCAGGACTTGCCTGAGATGGATCTCAATTGGCACCACATGCTAACAGATTGCAGCCTGGAGCCCCTCACTGATTTACTCTGTCATCTCTTGCTGCCTCTGAGAAGAAGTTGACTTTGTTCTGACTTTCAGATAAGCCAATTCTGAAACTGACTTGTTATCATGGGCACAAAGTTAACGTGTTTAGGGATGTTGAGAAGTCAAGCAGATGAAGGCAGCAGCAGGACATGACTGGTCACTGTGCATCAGAGTCACACATTTCAATAACCTCATGGTCAAATGTCCCAGCATCTCAACTAAGGCAAATAAATATCCCACTTGATTTTGCTCCTCACAGCACAAATAAAGCATCATCCTCATTGCTAGATGATTCATATTTAAGAAAATTTAGCCTATTGCAATTGGAGTAGCTAGAACATCAAGGAGTCATGATTTCAGGTCGTGTGACAGACAAGGGAAGAACACGAGGCATCAGCCTACTGTAATGGAACCATGGGGAAAGCAAAATGCACTGCCCTCAGATACAGGCCCTGCATTGGTTTAAATAGTGACCTAACAGCCCAAGGCTAAAATGAAAGCTGCATGCAGAAATCATAGACAATGCAGCAGGAAGAAGCATTCTGCAATAGCAAGACAACACAAGTGGTGGCTGACACTTGAGAAACAACAAGCTGAGACGCTAGAGGCTTCCAAGAATACTCATCTAGTGTGTTTTATGTGGCTGAGATGAAGACCTAGAGCAAAAGTGGCTTGGGGGAAAAAAGGCTTATCTGGCTTATAGGTTATATTCATCATTGAATGAAACCCCAGAGCAGAGTCGAGGCAGAGATGAAGCAGAGACCGTGGGGAAACATGGTTTGTTGGATTGCTCTCTCTAGATTGTGCAGCTATCTTTCTTACATAGACCAAGCCCACAAGCCTAGGGATTGAATCACCCAGAGTGATCTGGGTCCTCCTATATCAATCATTTATCAAGAAAACACCACACAGTCATGCACACAGGCTCTGTGAGGAAGGCAATTCTTCAGTCAAGCTTCTTTCTTTCCAGGTGTCAAGTTAACTACAAGTGAAAAGGGTAGTGGGCTGGGTGAAGATGTGTGTGTGTGCATGTCAAAAAAAAAAAAAGTCCCTTCTTGGGGGACTTTACAAGACCATGTGGTTTTATTCAATGTTTGAAATAATGTGTTGGGCCATCACACCCACTTGATTCTTACAATGGGATGGTTCAGGTTATTGAACACAAGCCAAAAATGCCCTCAAGACTTAGATGCAAAGCCCTGAGATGCAGCTGGAGACAGGAGAGAGTTGAGCATTTGTAAAACCACCCAGCAGTCACACAGAGAAAGGAAGAGTCTGTAAACACCTGTAAATATTCTAACTTATTCCTAAGACATGATGCTTTACAAATACCAGAATCCCTACAAGCAAACAAAATAGAAAATTATGCACATTGTTTGGCTTACTGTGCATAGTAGAATCCGGGAGTATGGCCCAATGGGAAAAAGGCTGTTCTAGCAAGCTGTAAGTGTCTACATTAAGTAATATATCAGCATTTCATAAAATTCAAATAAGCTCTGACTAGAATTAAGTGAAACTAGAAACAAAAAGAAGTTCAAATTTTGTTTCTATGTTTCTATCTCACCAACATGAAGTGAACACCAAAGGTTACCTTTAATGGCCACAGGAAGCATCTCCATGGCACATGCAGCTAATCCTTAGGTACACAGGACGAGGTGTACCTATCCTTACACCCACACAGAAATGTAATCCTCACCTCTCTTTTGTGACAGTGTGTCTCAAGCCCCTCAACCACATGAGTGCATAACAAAGATGATACTAATTAACATGTGCACATAGAAAGGGTACATCTCACAGGGTCCCTAGGCAAGGAACTATAGGAAACCTTTGGCTGCTGAGAGAGGAAAAAATGAATACCAGGGATGCATCTACCTATTGGGTATCCAATACCAAATAGTAAGCTCTTCAGTCATGTGCACATAAATAACATCATAGGACTGAAGATAATACCTAAAAATGTCATTATTGTTGTTGATGATGATGGAGGTGGTGGTAGTGGTGGTGGTGATGGTGGTGGTGGTGGTGGTGGTGGTGGTGGTAGTGGTGGTGGTGGTGGTGGTGGTGGTGTGTGTGTGTGTGTGTGTGTGTGTGTGTGTAACAATAATAATCAAAGAAAAAGAAGCCATAAATTTGAGAGGGATTAAGGGAGACAAAGACATGGTAGGGATTGGAGGGAGGGCACTTAGGAGGGGTTCCAGTGAGAAAAGGGAAGGGGGAAATGATGTAATTATAACTTGATTTTTTAAGGTCAAAAATAGAGTGATGGTAATAATTAAAATACAGAGATAAAACTAAAATCACATTGATTTCTCCCAGACATTTTCCAGATTCATTTGGAGAGCAGCAACCCAAACAGACCTCTCCATGACGATCTTATTTCTTTACCTATCAGGGAAAAGGTCAAAAGACTAATCTAGGAATGCACGGGGGAAAAAAGAAAGAAAGAAAAGAGTATTTTTTTTAAATCAATTGTTCAGATTACACAAATATCCAACAGGAAAATCCATGACAATCAAGAAGCTTATTCATTGCCAATAGCCCTGTAGTATGTAATGCAGTGCAAATGGGACATGCTGGACTGTCATTTAGCCTTGAAAAGGGTTGTTTGGGGGCCAATGAAACAGTATGTTCAGCAAGGTGATTCCAGTGCTGTGTTTGGGCATAAGACTGTTTACTATTTGATGACTCTCAAGTTGTGTCTCCGACGACATTGTGTTTGCACCAAAGCACTTACCCTTTTAAAAGTCATTTGACACATATTCAAGATTTCCCTAACAGCTGTGCATTTCACATAAAGGGGTTTGAAAAGGCAAATGTTATTTTATCTGCCCCGTATTTCTAAATGTGAACGGCAGCCAATCTGAATGGATCATACCCCCCAGCACATTAATGTGAGGGTGGAGAAAAGCCACATATAGAACTCCTAGCAGCTCTCAATATTGGTTTCAGTGACACTAATCCATCCTGGGGACACTGATGGAAGGGTATGTTCTAAATCAATCAACCAGACAACCAGAAGGAGACAGAGGAAACATGGCCAGCCACACTAGGGATGCTGGGTCGGATGAAGACTTTAAAGACTGCTTTCGAGTCAGGAGATGGCCAGAAGGAAACTGGAGTCTACTGACTCCCGAAGAGGCTGAAGCCATACCAGCTGCTTAGACCGTGATGTCCTGGCACTACAACAAAATATGTATCCTAATGAGTCAAATGCCTGAGACACACAGGAAAAAATATATCTGACTCTCGAGGGTGTTTTTGTGTTGCTTTGCAATGGGGGTATGGGGAGTAATAAGACTCAGAACCCCTTTACAATTTAGGCAAGAATTCTACCACTGGGCTACATACCCAGCCCCCAACCCCCTTTTTAAAGATAGAGTCTCATGGCTAATCTTGCACTTGATATGAAGCTGGCCCTGAATTTCCGTCTCCCTGTGTGCAACTCCCACATGCTGAGCTCAGAGGCACACATCACCACACCCACCTTGAATTTAATCATTCATTTTTGTCAGCCTATAAATTCTTTGATTTGGTCCTTGAATCTCAGGAAAAGTTAATATGCTATCATCAATGATGGAATTTTCTGGATTACTGGTTTCTAATGCAGTCTTTCAAAATTTCTTCTATTGGAATGATCCTTTTCCTCTTAGGAACCTACACCTCTTTAAAAAAAAAAAAAAAAAAGCAACCACAACAAAATCAGCAGTCTTCCCTACTTGCCTTTAACTACTTCAATGCATTATTATTTCAACCATTTGCATAATTAATTTCCTTTGTTCTTCAGTAACTTCAAATTACTCATGAGGTATTAAAAAGCCAGGCAAGAAATATACTAAAAGCTTTTTAAATTCAGTATGTTGGAATAAATAGGAGCACTGATTAGGTACAAATTAAATAAAGATTACAACCTAATAAAGTCGCAGCAAAAAAAGCAAAAAAAAAAAAAAAAAAAAGACACACTAATGGTGGCTGGTGTGAGTTAACTTCTCATGGCAGCCCATACTGAACAGAAAGGGAAGAGACTTAGGTATCATCCATCCAGTATAAGGACAGCTGAGGATCTGAATTCAGGTCTACTGGGCTCCAGAGCCTAGGTATCACAACACAGACTGTAAAATTCCCCATGCTGAGATCGGTTAAACTTTCCCATTCAGATCCCCTTTGAAAAGCTTATACAACCCCAGGGTATCTAGGTATACAAATCAAACATAAATTCACAATAAATCACAAAGAAAATGTGTTTTGAGGTAATTCTTTGCTATATACAATTTTACCACATCAACGGTGAAATGAGGGGGCTGGAGAGATGGCTCAGTGGTTAAGAACACCAACTGCTCTTCCAGAGGTCCTGGGTTCAATTCCCGGCAACTACATGGTGGCTCACAACCATCTGTAATGAGATCTGACAGCCTCTTCTGGCATGCAGGTGTACACATAGAATCAGCCCGAATACACATTAAACAAACAAATAAATAAACAAATCTCTTTTTTAAAGGTAAAATAAAATTTACAAAGTCACTATGTGGGTGCAGTTGCCTATCTAACACAGCATAAATCTGACCCTTCCGTGCTGCGGAATGATAGGAAGTGCTAAAGGTGTTTGTTTTCAGTTAATAGAATCATCGTTTCCAATAACAGCAGGAAACTCTCTATACATGCGGCAAAGTGCGGGCCTTCTATGATACAGTGTAGTCTTGAACCCCAGTTGAGCTGTTTCAGGAAGCTTTCTCTGTGAAGCCCGGTGGTACCGGAAATACATGGTGTTCACGCTGTGTGCCGGAACCCAGGCTCCAGGGAAGCTGTATGATGCTACACAGGCGATCATGGCCTCCAAAGCACTGGGTTCATTAAGTGTTCACTTTTGAATTGCTTTTTGGTCGCTGCATTCGGAAACTTTGTTACAACTTTTCCCCAAAGCCTCGTATTCAGTCAGGTGGGATCATGACTTGCAGTTTAGGATTAAATAATGCTATCTGTTCACATTTTGTAGTCACGGGTTATTGAATTTATCACAGCATGCTGTGGCAAGGACCTGTGCATTGCCTGGATCATGTCAAGCTACTTTACATTCCTTCATGCCAAGAGAATCACCCAAGCTAACCGAACATTTCCTCAAATATGTGTTAATTAACTTCCTTCGTTTCTACTGACTGCCTCCATTGGCTATGGTCTGTCACTGTCTCCTTTAGTCACTGTGTGTTAAAGGGCCAGTACTGAGCTATGGCACTGTGGTGGTTTAAATCAAAATGGCCCCATAGACTCATAGACTCCTGTGTTTGAATGCTTGGCACATAGAAAGTGACACTATTAGGAGGTATGGCCTTGTTGGAGGGATTGTGTTACTGGGGACAGGCTTTGAGGTCTCATAAGTTCAAACTAGGCCTGGTGACAGTCCTTCTGCTGCAGGCAGATCAAGATACAGAACTTTCAGATTCTTTTCCAGAACTATGTCTGCCTGCACAATAATGAACCAAACCTCTGAAACTGTAAGCCAGCCCCCTTCCTTTATAAGAGTTGTCATGGTCATGGTGTCTCTTCACAACCATAGAAACTCTAAGACGGCACTGTTGTGAGGTGTTGAATCTTTCCAATGTAAGTCCTTGTGAGAGGCGATTAGGTCATTGGAGACACTACCTTGAAGAGACTGCTGTGACCCTGGCTCTTTCCTGCCATTGTCTTTAATTCTAAGGTGCCATGATATGAATCAATCAATCAGTATCTGTTGCTATGAGTTCCCTCCTCTACATACTGCTTTATTCGCCCCGAAGAGCAGCAAAGCCAAACAAACATGGACTGAAACCATGAGCCAAAAGAACTTCTTTCTTTATATAAGTTCACTACCTCCAGCATTGTGTCATAGTAATGGAAAACTGGCTGACTCACTGTCAGCCCTTATTCAAGCCATTGTGGCCTCTCCTCATCTACCACCTACTTCTCCTTACTTTCCACTGCAATCCAATCAACTGCTGATTGGTTAATCTCCACAGTGCAGCCACTTTCTCCATTTTCTCTCCAGGTCACCTCATGACCATGCTGACCTTCAGCGGGAGTTCTGTCTTATTTTTCATGTCCATGAATCCAGATAGCTGACAGAAGCAGCTAGAGGAACAAAGGATTCATTCAGGCTGGCCACTTTAGTGAATGTAATCCAGTGTAGCTGAGATGGTATGAGGAGCAAACAGGGCCAGGACGGTGAGAGCTCACGCACAGATATTGTATTGGGATTAGACAAGTTAGTTTAAATAGGAATCACTAGGTTTGTTTCCTTTGTAATATTGTCATGTGCTTCTAGACATCTGACATTTAAGACCAATTTTGTCTTATCATTTTTCAGGTAGTATTTGTAAACAGTACTTCTAACAGGATGGTAGTTTAGTGCTATTGCTCTATCTCAAACACATGCAGATAACCTAAGAAATATTTTCATCCTTAGAGTAGGAAAAATACCCTCCTGTTCTTCCATTTTTTCTCTATTATCAAACTGTTGGTATAAGATTGTTTATCTCTTCTGGAATTTTTCCCATCATGAGTCTTGCTTCCTATCCCTCTTTGGTAAATAATACTGAGAAAAATTAATTTCAAGCCCTACTTAGCACATCTTGGTGTTGAGAAAGTAAAGTGTAATTCTGTAAGTTGAGAAAACCGCATCACATCCCCTGGCCTCCCTCTCCACCACCCCCTCCATCCCCAATGTGGTAAACTCAGAGATACCCGAAAGAGGAATGAGTTCTCAATCCGAGGTGAGAAAATGTTCCTGTTGCTGATACTTGATGGGAAAAAAAGCAGAAATTGGTATAATTGAATTGAGGTAGGGTTTTGATAAATCTACACGTATGCATCCTCAGGATTTTAGTCATTCTGAATCAACACAAAGCATTTAAAATGACAGGAATTAAGAAGGACTGGGGGATGATGGGAGATTTCACCAACACATATTGAAATAAAATTTCAATAATTGTTATAATAATAGACATTTGTTAATCCTTGACTTCCTAAGTATCTCCCTATATTGAGTAATTTCCTTATGATGAGCTAGTAGGAGTAAAACTTTTCCTTTAAATACAAACTGGATAACCACTGCTCTCCAAGGCTTTAGAGCCTAGGGTGAAATGGATCTTTGTTATATTAATATGTTCCTCAACTAGCTAAAAGTGTATAGTGTAAACTTCAGCAGAGACACCACGTGAAAACATTTTGGCATATATTTGATTTTCGAAGAGCAAAAATGAACCAGCTTATATAAAATGCTCAAATGAAACCAGGGGAGAACAAAAAGATGTATCCAGTTCATGGCAATAATAATGTATCAGTAAGTGCTTTAAATGTAAATGGTCTAAAGACCCAAAATTAAAAGATAGAGACTGTCAAGACTAAATTATGGGTTTGTACAAGAACCTGCATTAATTATCAAGAATCTGATATGTCAATAGTAAAGGGTCAGAGAGGGAGATTCTATGACACTAATCAAAACATAGCTGCAGCCTCTACATTAATTGGGGCTGAAGAGATTGCAGAAGGCAGACATGATGAATAGTTACGTGTAGATTACAGGACAATATAAGCATCAATTCTCCAGAAGAAATACAAGAGTAATCATGTATGTACCTAAGAATAGTGCTTTAGAATGAAAAGGAAAGCCAAAGTCATCGATTTATTTAGAATTTCCTTCCCCATCCTTAATTTGGAGTTCCACCAAGCAGAAAATCAATATAGATACAGTTTAGCAATTTATCAGCTAAGTAGATCTAGTTGCTATTTACAAAATATGCCATCAAATGACAGTGAAAATACATATTTTTTCTTAAGCTTTTACTAAACACAAGATAAGCCAGGTTTAGAGCATAAAACATATTTTTTATTTAAAAACCAGAAATCATAGAGTGCATGCTTCTCAATCAGTATGGGGAAAAGCCTGAAATTGGTAAGTGAAAGATTCTTGGAAAATTATCAAATATTTGGAGATTAAATAATGCAATTTTAAAGGCATGTGTTTGGATGATAAAGTCTCAAGGGAATTCTAACTATTTTGAATTACTCGAAAATAAAAATGAAATGTAAAATGCATTAAGGTGAAAAGAAAGGCACTTACAGGAAAATCCATCCCAGTAAATGAATATATAAAATAGGAGGGAAAATATCATATCTGTAACCTAACATCAGAAACCTCAAGAAAAGAGGCTTTAAAAGCTTGGGTATCCCAAAGGAAATGGAAAGGCATAATAATTAGGCCTGCTTTGTGAGATGTGAACAGAACCAAGCACCTGTGTCTAAACAGGTAGTTGTATAGTCTAATATTATCATTCTGCTATATGGCTGCAGTATTAAAATTACTCCTAATGCCTTATTGTTACACCCACAGGTCAGTGAATCTATTATCCTTCACTGGAAAAACTTCTTTTCATCATAGAAGACAACCAACACAGGGACCCTCCACTGCTCACCATGCAGAAGACTGTGAAGTGTTCGTCCATAAATGAGACTTATGTATCAGGCCTATCCCTGCAAGACTCAGAAGAGGAAGTGGACAACTTTATAGGAGCCAGAGATGAAGAATGAATTCAAGAAAACAGTGTTTTCTGCACACAAATCAGCCACACCGGTGAGTTCGCAGTGATGGGGATAGCATACACAAGATCTGTGCAACCTCAAGCCAGACAAAATCCCAGCATGAAGTGGGAAACTGAACATGGAGGAGCTACAGGCATTTGATAACAGCTGGGAAAAGGAGAATCGACTTTCTGTAATGGGATGAACCCTGACAGGTCAACCACTCTCCAGGTTTGACCCATCCTATGAGTAGTTGGCCAACATCATTGGAACCCAACTGGGAATGGGGACAGAGCTCACAATTGGATGGGTAGGTAGGTGATGCTGAAGAGAGTGGATGTAGACCTGCAGGAATGAATATGATCAAAATACATTATATAAAATTCTCAACATGTTAATAAAATATCAACAAACAGAAACTAGAAAGCCATAGCACATTGGAAGTCAGTTAAATATAACCTGATTTTTCACTGAGATAAACTTCTATCAAGGGTAATTAAGGAAAAGGAAAGCCACAACTTATCAGTCGTAGGTATGAAAAGAACCACCATTGCCCCTCAGACAATAAAGAGATAATAAAGGAAGGACTATAACATGAATAATTAATAATGTTCCAAAGTAGGAAACTTCCAGAATCACATGCAATCACACTGATTACAACTGTACATTTAAGAAATAACAAATACAAATTCTTTATGATCTTTTTCATGGAAACAGAAGCCATTAAGTCTCATGACATATACTGGGAGAAATAAAATCTAAAATGTAACACTACCAATTACTACTGAAGCTATGGAGAAGTAGAAATAATTGTTTCTTTGCTAATGGGAATGCAAAGAGATGTGGTGACTTTAAGAGACGAAATGGCCTTTTCTTCTGAGGCAAAGCAAATATAACCCGGTGATGTAGAAGATACAGTTTTTTATCCTCTTCCTGTTTTGAAAACATGCTATTACAAAGGCCGGTATGAAAATATTTACAGCAATTTTACTCTTTATTACCAGATACTGGGAATAGCTAAGATGTTCTTCACAACTTGGTAAATGATTTTTCATAAAGGTACATATCAAAGATGTTTTATAAGGTACATATTTGTCGCTTAATGATGATGACTTATCACACTATAAAGAGAATAAGCAGGCATCTATGGCTAAGTACAAGCAGCCAGTCCAAAATCTCAATATTCTGTGTGACATCAATGCTAGGCCATCCCAGAATACATAATACCAGAAAAATCTGGAACAAAGCAGGACTTGTCATGAGTCTGAAGGGTAAGAAGGCTCAGAATAGACATGGGGAACACAGGAGATTTTATAGAGGAGAGGAAGTAATTATTTATAAATCTATAAACAAATAAATTTGTTAATAGATATAGCAGGTTCTTATGTGTAAATATGTGTAATTTTTTTATAAACAGCTAATCCACTGTTATGCAAATAGAACATGACTCCATGGTCTTCAAGTGTGAGCTACCATGTAGCCTTCCTTCCAAAGGCTAGTATATAAAAGTATCACTAGAACTAGGCCATGTTGGCATAATTCTCTCTATATGGATGTAATAAGAACCATGTTTAACCTCCCTGGTATTCCTCCCCAAGCACACTACCCCCATTCTGATCATGTGAAGACTATCACACAAATCCACATGGTAAGACATTCTATGAAATGCTTGATCCATACATACTAAACCCTCCCTGGACATCCAACATCAATACAATTAAGGGATATTTAAGAAGGTGTGGCTTCTAATTGTACTAAATTCTGATGGCATAAACAGAAATTCAACACCATATAGTATGACTTTAGTAGATAAAATGCCATAGAATTTGTTCCTCTGTTGTGAGGAATGGACCATGCCACGTGAGATGCTAATAATTGGAGGGATATAATCAGGGCACGAGAATTCTCTGGGTCTGGATTGCTTTCATGTCTCATCATTGATCAAATACCTGACGAAAAGCAAATTAAATGAGAAAAGATTGTATATAATGTATGTGTGTGAATGTGCACATGTGATCTTTCTGTGTAGCTCTGTCTCTCCCTATTTATGTCTCTGTGTCTCTCAGTGTGTGTGTGTGTGTGTGTGTGTGTGTGTGTGTGTGTGTGTGTGTGTGTGCATGCATTAGAGCCAAGGTCAAAACCAGTTTTTTTTTTTTTCCTCAGTTGCTTCTTCCTTATTTGAGACAGGGATGTTTCTACATTCTGACCCTAGTGGTGCAATTACACAAGTACCTCACCACCTTCAGTTTTCACACGAGTGCTGGGGAATCCACACTCAAGCCTTCAGCCTTGTACTGCAGAGACATTAGCAAATGAGCCAAGGCCCAATCCCTGAAGAAGAGTTCATCCTGACTTACACTTCAGACACACGGCAGTTGGAAAGGAAGACGAAGCAATGTGGTAGCTGGGTGCATAATGCCAACTTGGAAGCAGAGAACGGAGTACCAATGCTCAACTGCATCTACGTTCTGCTGGGACCTCAGCTTGTGGGATGCACAGAAGTGAGGGTCGGTCCTTCTCCCCCTCAGCTAAACCTCTCTGGCAATTCCTGAGAGGTTTGCTTCAACAATGCCCTCCCTAAGTCTTTCCTGGTACAATTCAGTTACAATTAAATTAATTATCATGTCATCTTTGCACATTTTCTGTACATCCTTAACTAATCCAAACTAAGTTTTTTTTTAAATGTAGTCAAGCACAGGAGCATTTGCATAATATTAAACATGGCTTTCTGCTGTCTTTTCGTGTTAAGAATGACCAGTTTCTGGCATTTGGACTGTTTGAAGGGCAGCTAAGTCATCCTACTTGACAGTTGAATCAAAATGCAATTTTGTCAGAATGATTTCACCATAGAAGTTAAAGACTAATGCGTTAGTAATGGTGAAAAACAAAGCCGTCATGATGCCTGTAAATCAAAACGACAGAGATTCTATCTGTTAAAGAGTATTCTATTCCAGCGTTCAGACTCCGGGTTAGTAAGTGGTTAGTAAATCACTGTTTCCTAAATGTGTGTGTGTGTGTGTGTGTGTGTGTGTGTGTGTGTGTGTGTGTGAGTGTGTGTGTGTGTGTGTGTGTGTGTGTGTGGTGTGTACACAGGTATGTGTGCCTAGGTTATTCTTTCTCCATTGCACATTCCTGCTCTACCTATTTATTTTCTATCCATCTGTTCGAGTCCTGCCAAATGTTTTCCCCAGGACATCTTCTCAGAGTCTCTGGACTAATCACCCATCTAGCAGTACACAGTGCCTCTCTTTCTTGCCCAAATTAAAGTCTAAACGTCACCTTACAGCTTACTGGTTTTGATGGCACAGCTAGAGCCAGGTTCAGTGGGGGAAGGGATAACACGTGGCAAGCTGGATTATAAAATGTAACCCAGTTCTTTCTGTCCCAGGCCTCATTAGCCATTGTACTGTGATTATAGCAATTTCCAGAGTTAACACTCTCAGAAAGTTCTAGACCACTACAAACACGTCTGCAACAAGATTCACTCCCGGATGATAGGTTACATAAACCCCCCAATTCTGGCCAATTTGCACAAATTCCCTCCCCAGTGGAAAATGAAACACATTACCATTACTGAGTTCTAGAAGTACAGCTTCCATTTTTCTTCTTTAACACAATTTTAAATCAAAAACTTGTCAAGTTAGAGAAATAAAATGATCACAACAAATGGTCACAGATGGCTCAATTACAGATACTGGGATCAAATTCCATCTGCCATTTACTCATTGCTTTTGACCCAAGTCTCTGTTAGACCGCCATAGGTAGACATTAATTCAGTACTTAAACATCACTGGGCATGTTTGAAAATCATAATGAAAAGATTAATCATTGCTCTGATATGTTAAATGTATTTGAGGTGTTATCAGCTATTGACTATTTTTAACAGTTCGGAAAGCAGGCTGAGGTGGTTTGGACTGTTCCCTTTAGACTGTTAGTCTCAGGTATTTGAACCCTTGTTCCCCAATTATGATACTCTTTGGGAAGGTTTAAGAGGAGCAGCCTGCCTGGAGGAAGTGTCATCACTGGGCAGTGGGCTTTGAGAGGCTAAAGGGTGGTTCTCAACCATCCTAATGCCATGACCCCTTAATACGGTTCCTCATGTTGCAGTGACCTCCAGCCATAAAATTATTTTGGTAATTATCTGATATGCAGGATATCTGATATACAACCCACCAGAAGTTAGGGTTCACGAGGTAAAGGCCTTCCCCCATTTCCACCTTGCTCTCTCTGTTTCTTACTCACATTTGAAGGCTGAACAAATGCTCAGCTTCCTCCTCCAGCCTCGCCACCTGCCTGCTGTTATGCCTCCCCATCATGAGGGAATTTAATTCCTTTGTAACTGTAAGTTCAAACCTCCATTAAGTATAAACCCTCCATTCTATAGCTTCCCTTGGCCATGGTGTTAGTCACAGAGACTGAAAAGTAGTAACCACACGAGTCTGCCTGTTGAAGTACCCCCCTTCATAAAGACAAGGTAACTACTATGTATGAGAAGTAAATTCTGGTCGGTCTTTTGGTGTTGACTTTTGGTACAGTCAGCTGCCTGAATCATTTATGATCTAAGTTTGTGACTGTATCCTTCTCCTCTTCCCCTATCACCACATTTTGTTCTCATTACTGGAAGTCTGTTGATGTGAGAAAGAGGTTATGTATATGAATAGACAAGATTAGTTCATTAGTACATAATAGGACTGATCCAATTTTCATTGAAATTAATTAATCACCAACTCTCCTACCAGGCTACTATCTCAACTAACTAGGAGTTAACCTCAGCTGGTTCAGGTGGGTTGTTGTTGTTTTATTTTGGTTTGTTATGTTGTTTGATAAATTGACTCTGTCATCTCCCAGCGCTGAAGTCTATCTTGCAGCTTCTCAATAAGCAACTCATTTATACCTGACCACAATTTTGGCCCATTATTTTAAAATCAGGTCTTCTGGCATGATTAACCATAGTAGGCCTGCATGGGAAATGGTTCCTGCTGAGTGGAAAAGATTGATCCCCACCTAATCTTTCACACTAAGACTTCCCCATGCTTTCCCACCCCCACCCCATACTCCATTTGCAGCCAGACAACCAGAGCCCAAGGCACCTCCAAGCCCAGACCAAGTTCTTTGGATTCAAAGGCCCTCAGCTAGCTTCCTGTTCACTATGGCAACAGCAACTAGCCAATGAGGGACAGGAACAGCTGCAGCGATGTGGCTAGAAAAATGTAATTAGCACGCTGCTGGGCCATGCCTGGCCCAGGACAGGACATGCTTCACAAATTCACAAGAGCCCAGTTATGCCCTGGAAAGAGCCAAGGGTCTAACAGAAAACACTTGACAGATACTATTGCAGGGTACCATGGAGACTTCTCTCTGCAGATACAATGTATTCATTATTACGAACAGCAACAAACATATGTGTACCTCAATTCAACTTTTAAAATTAATTCTACAAAGCAAACGCAAGGAGAGTAAAAACCTCTCCCCCCTCCCTCTCTCTCTCTCCCTCCCCTCCCACCTTTCTCTACCCCTCTCCCTCTCTCTTAACCAACTCACACTGGAAAGGTACAATTCATTTCATGGCATTTAGTCCCATCTCAACCCATAGAAAGTGTCACATCCTCTTGCTCTGACCAGTCGCTCTGCTTAAAAATAAAATAAAATAAAATAAAACAAAAAAAACAAACAAACAAAAAAAAAAAAAAAAAAAAAAAAAAAAAAAAAAAAAAAAAAAACGTGTTCCTTGTGGAAACCGCAGCCATCAAAGATGAAGTCATCATATGACACTGAACCACTGCATTTTCCCGGAAGTCATGGCAGAAAACGTGGACTGGCAAAAATTCATCACAGGTTTCCACCCCTTCAATTTTTATATCAAATCGTCTTGCATTTTCCTAGCAATGAAACCCGAGCATTAAGGCCTAAGCAAGTAGCTGGTGGGTGACGGATCCATGTGAGTTCCGGGACATCGATCTCAGCTCAAAAGCACAGTACTCGCTCTTAAAACTACCGTGTATCCTAGTTTAATGAAAATTCTGCTAATAGCACCTTGTTTCCAGAGGCAGCTGTAACAGGCTGTTCTATAAAGAATCTGTTTTATTAATAAAGTTTATGGGGCGAGGAGAAAAGCAATACGTGGTCTTCTTGCTTGGCTTCAGTTCCCTGTAATATCTTAGCGATGAGCCCCCTGCTGGCAAGCATTCTGGAGCCAGGAGGAAAAACTAAAACACCCAAGGTTCAGCCTGAGATGTTCTTGCTCTTCTCCCATTCCTGAACAAGCCTGAGACTCGGGCCTGCCATTTCTCCTTCTGTAACTTGGAAAAGAGACAGCTGGTCTCCCTCAGCACCCCGGGTGTCTCATTTGCCTTGTGCTGATGAAGGAAGGGTACACATAAAGTCCTCGTTGTCTTTAATTTGGTCATGGACGACTGTTCCCAGCCCCCAGTTGAGTCATCACTAGTCAATCCCATTCTCTCAGTCAAGAAGAGCCTGCCCGTGGGCCAGCCCTCCACTGCATGCTGGTTCACCCTAGCTCTTGGTTTCATGGATGAAGCAGATGCGAATCTAGCTCTAGAGGCTTAATAACAGCATAGTCCTTTGAGTAAATTTTCACTGATGAACTCTGGCACTTCAAATAGATTTGCATACTCTACCGTACTGAAGTATAAAAGCTGTCCAACAAACAGGCATTCGGTGGCAGATTCATTTCCTCCTTACAGGCGACATCGGTTCCTAAAATATTGAGCCAACAAATAATACCAGCAGTGCTGGAGTCCAGAAAATAAAAATAGTGGGGAGTACTGGGTCGAAGCGGTTGGGAAGTTCTGCTGTAATTTTAAGGGTGGGGTCTTCAAGAGGAAAAAATCTCCCTCTTCACATTGGCATAACAAAAGCAGGTCTTCTTTGGCTTTTGCTTATTCCCAAAGGAGTCATTTACTGGCTTAAGCAAAGACTTTCTCATTAAAAAGTGACATTAGGGAACATATCTCTTCTCCGTATACTCAGTACCTAGCTCTGTGTCTTCTAGATACACGAGTCCTCCTAAATAGCATTCCACACATTTCGGAATTAACCAAGCTGGTCCCACTCAAAGACTTGCTCCTGAAAGCAGAAGCCCTGTCCTAGAGCCAGCTTCTCCTTACTTGCATTTCCATATTCCTGTTCTCTGGTTCTACTCCAGCCTGAACAGTGTCCGGTGACATCCAAACAAAGTACTGGATCTATCCCGCTGTGATTTATTCCTGAATGTCAAATACAGCACTCAATCTGCTATGAATTCCATTATTCATGCTTACTGGTTCTTACTCACTTTTCAGAAAAAAAAAAAAAAATGTAATGCACCTTGGTGGAGGCAGGAGAGTCTCATCTGTTCACCTCACCCGATAACAACTAGATCCTTGGCTGACAATTGTGAGCACAGAAATGATATTGAAGACGTCTTAAAGAAGCTTTTTTATCAAATGCCAAACAGCAAATGCAGATCCTTACTTAGCAAACTGACTTAAGTGCCGCTGTCAAGCAAAACAACTGGGGGGGGGGGTGGAGAGGATGGAGATGGAGAAGAGATGATTGGAGAGGGAGGAGGGGGATAGAGAATGGGGAAGGGAGAAGGGAGAAAAAAAAGGGAGGGGTGGGAGTGGGGCTTGGGCATTGGGAATAGGAGAAGAGAAAGAATAAACTTTGGTCAATCTCTATAACAGTTGGGTATGCAGAAAAAGCACAAAATAGTCCCAACAAGTCAATGAGCCTGCTATCAACCCAAGAACTTGAATTCTTGAATTCAGCACCTAGAAACCACATGGTAGAAAAAGAAAGCCAACCCCTTTGAAAGTACACAAAGACCATAGCACCCCCCCACACACACAGAGGGGGCGATAAAGAGGGAAGGAAGGAAAAAGGTAATATGTGTTTTAAAAACTAGGTAAGATGTATTCACAGCTTTTAAAAATCTACTTTAAAAGTATCACAAGGTTTATAAAAGTCATTAGCAATGGGTCATGGTCCAATGAGAAGTTAAGCTTATTGAAGCCAGTTGCATTTCACCATTTGATTCTTGAGCATCCTAACTCTTCATGAAGATAACTAAGAGGTCCCCCAGTCCTGCATTTATTGCACCAGTACCTGCCTCTAAAAGCCACACATCATACCCACGTTTAGTACAATCTGGAAGTTAGATGAAAAATTAAGAATCATAGTGAAGATTTCAGCCCCAAAGGGGAGCAAGGTTGAATTATTGCTATGACTTCAAAAATACCCCAGACTTTGTTTATCGCTCACAAAATTATAGCAGATGAGTTCATGTTCTAACAGTATCTACAGGTAGGAAAAGTAACAAGCAGATTCCAAACCTTCATGGGAATGAAAGTGTTTCCTCCAGTTGCTTTTTTCCCTTATAGAGAGAATACAGGCTCAATTCAACCTGTCTCAGTGAACCATGCCCACAGACTTGATCAGCCTTATCTAATCTCTTGATGTTGAAAAGGGTCACAGTTACCTTCTCCAGGCTTTTGTATTTTCAGCATGGTTCTAACATATGAAGCAAGTTTCCATTTTGAAGATGAAATGTGAACATTTCATTATGAAGATAATTAAGAAGCTACACAGTCCAGTACTTATTGTACCTGTGCCAATTTCTGGAAGAAACTCAACTTGTATTTATTGCATTCCATACGTGTGTGCCCCATAAACCACCTGAACACACCCTAGTTTGGTACACATTCATCGAGGATGAACAACCATTACAGTTCACCTGGTTGCGTTTTAGGAACACCTGACTGTCTGGACCTCAATCCAACCCTTCCAGAAAAGATCTTTGTGATCCTGAAGCCATAGAAAGAGTAAAAGAAATCTTGCAGGATCCAGCAAGTTGTTTCGAAGGGCAAACGTCTAATGATCTGAATTCAAGCGCCACAACCCACATGGCAAAAGGAGAGAACTGGCTCTGACTTCCACATACATGACATGGCAATGTTATATGTGCACACACACAACTGTGCACAGTTAAAACACACATGAGCACATGCATGCATACATAGAAAAATGTAAACCAACAAAAAATTCCTTAAAGAAATAATCCAAAAAAGAAAAGAAAAGAAAAGAAAAAAAATCATTCAAGCCAGATGACAGACCTACTTTACAACTAAAAATGGAGATTTTTTTTTAAACCTAGGAAGAATAGTTAAGGTTTCATGAGATGGGATGTCCACACCAGACTCTAGCTTCTTGTACTAAAGGTTGGGATAGTAGATGAAGTGAAAAAAGCATATTCCGCCTTCTGAGTCATGTATTGATTAATAATGACCGAAGGGAGCGATCCACCTTTGAACCGGTCACAGAAGGGCTAACATTCATGCAACACAAATTGAAAGATCGCTCTTGGGAAGATAAAGAATTAATATTATCTCATGTGCGCTATGGGGGAGCTTTTACTTGACTCCATTGAAACAAGCTTAGCTGACATTTTAGAAATGAAAGGCTGGGGAGCCATGATGATACAACTTCACAAGGTGTGCATAGGACTGGTTGGAAGGAGGGAAGACCTGGAGAAAATGACATAAGGATATCCTGATTCCAAAGGAAGTTACAAAGAATATGTTTTTTAAAAACGTTATTAGAATTACCATTTAGAGAATGGTGGTTTTGGAGAGCTTTAGAGTTGGTTAGGGATGTATTGTGGATGGATACAAAAGACATAAAGGGTCAAATATAGCTTTAAAAAGGAAGGAGAGAGGACAAAGGGGGGAGGAGGGAGGGGCAATGAAAAACTTGAAGGACAGGTAACAATGACTTATCCCAAACATACACCTCCAAAGACTACATCAAAAATGGGAGTGCAAAAGCTAACCCCTGTGTCATGTGCCAACCCCAGCCCTGCATCTCTAGCACCTTCACAATTTACCTTGTAGACCTGAAGTCCTGGCGAATGAGATATGTAGTCTTTAACTAATTCCTGGTAGTGCATTCATCACACTTCAGCGTCACTGGCTGTCACACGGTTACCTGAAGATGCTAAAAAACTCTTTTGCGATGTGTGATGGTTTTAACCTACACAGAAGCTTTTTGGCACAATACAATTAAACAGGGTGGAAAGTTTGGTTTCATCAATGTGTAGATGGATTTTTTAAATGGCAATATTTTGACAATGAATTTTTTTTTTAAACTAGTGTCTCTCTCTCTCTCTCTCTCTCTCTCTCTCTCTCTCTCTCTCTCTCTTTCTCTCTTTCTCTCTCTCTCTCTCAGAAAAAAAAAAAAAGAGTAGACACAAGGACAAAGGATAATCTGAGAATCGCAAAGAAATTGTGAGCCCTGAATTGCAGAGAATGGAGCCAAGTAAAAAGTTCCTAAGACCAGACGGAAGAAAAAGGAGAAAATTGGCTGGCAGAAAATGATGAGAGAATTGGACAGTGGGATAAAGAAATGACAGTTATTTTTCCCATGATTTTAAAGTAGAGGAAGAGAACACGGGGCTCCTGAAACTAAAGGTTTTATTTTTCTAAAAGAAAGCACATTAAGACCACATACAGCAGAGGAGAGATTTTAAGTTCCATGAAATGTTCTGAATGGAAACAATAATAATATAATAATAATAACAATAATAATAATGATGATAACTTTCTAAAGATGAGACTTTGGAATTACAAGATTATCACAAGTCTTCAGAGGAATCATTTTTCAACTATGGCGCTGGCTATTAAAAGAATTTTCTGGTAATTGGCTGTGGTTATAAAGTTTAGCTCAGTACATGGTTTAAGAAAGATCTAATGCATGTTACTCTTCGTCGCACTATTGTATTTTCAAAAAAGTTTTTAATGTCACACTGGGGAGGATTAATCGTTCTTTAGAAGAACGGAATTAAAATTGGATACAGGAAGCTGAAGGTGGAGGAAATGACCCTGAGGACACAGATCTAGGAAATAAGTTGTTCGTATTAATTTTTCCAGATCATTCTGAGGGAAAAAAAAAACTTCCTCAGGTTATTATATATACATCATTCATGGGTATTCTAACACAACAAACATTTCTCATTATTGTCCCTAGACATGCACTAATATTTACAATTCTTGAATTACAATAGCTGGCTTTATCGGCTACAGATAACACTAAAGCTATCATTTTAATAATTCTTATATCGTGGGTGCCACTTTTCAAAGTAGGGCGAGGCTTAACAGAGAGAACTCGTTTAAAATGACACATATGCATTGGTGAGGTTGTAATTATAATTACATAGTCATTTATGATAGTTTTGAATATTTCTTGTCAGAGACAAATGAGAATGATTAGGTCCGTTAGTGGACTAATATGTTCTGAGAGCCTGGAGGGAAAGACCCTATGCAAGGCCCTTTCACAGCATTTGAGATGTAATGTGAAAAGCCCCACTACAGTGGAGTGGGCATCATGGTATAGGTTCTAGGTAGTCCTTTTCCCAGACTAGTAAATGCTCAGCTATTAAAATGACTACTTTTACTTTTTTTTTATTGGATATTTGTTTCATTTACAATTCAAATGTTATCCCCTTTCCCAGTTGCCCCTCCTAAGACCCCCTATCCCATCTCCCCTCCCCCTGCTTCTCTGAAGGTGCTAACACCCACCCACTCCCTTCCACCTCCCCCACCCTGACATTCTCCTGCACTGGGGCATGGAGCCTTGGCAGGACCAAGGGCTTCTCCTTCCACCGATGCCCAGCAAAGCCATCCTCTGCTACATATGCAGCTGGTCCCTCCATGTGTACTCTTCGGATAGTGATGAAGAAAGTCTTAAAGTGGCTACCTGCCACATCTCGGGTCCCTGGTAGCCTAAGGCTCTTCGGGGTTCCCCGTGATCATCTCCCCCACCACAGTGAAGCATGGAATCTCTGAAATGCCACTGGGGGCAATTACTTAGACCTTATTTTCCTTTGGTAGGATTAGAGACCTTGGGGTTCTTTCCACCAGCTGTTCGCCTCCTCCCCGTAAAACAGTGTAGATTTCGGAAGAGGTGACCTTTAGGATTAAATTGTTTTTAAATGGTGCACGCCACAAAAATATAGTATAGGGACGCTGGCAGTGCTGGACGATCTGTAGCCAGAGTCCTGTTCAACAAAAGCTAGCTGACTGAACTAAGTTAAGATGAGGAAAGAAAAGAAAATGCATCGAGCAGTCCTTCGGTTGAAGTAGCCAAATTCGATCATACCTGAGCATGAAGAAATACATCAGCTGAGTTCCAAATGGTAAAGGTCATCGTGGTACCTATAAAAAAACCCACCCATACTCTGGGGCTTCATTGACACCGGGACCCTCCCTCCTTGTTGTTTCTATCCTGTTCTCCCCCTGTGGCCAGCACTGCTCCCGAGAACACGCATTGACAGAAGAAAGGTTATGTAACTGAGCTGTTTATCGTGACAACCACTAGCCCTGTTGGGATACTGACCACCTGGATGTGGCTGCTAACCCAAAGCAGGATTTATAGCTGTATTTCATTTTGTTTCCCTTGATTGAGTGGGTACATAGGGCTAGAGACTGCAAGTTAGACCATGGGTTAGGATAAAGGGCAGCTGCTAACTGATACACAATGACGCATGGCCGGTGCTCAAGGATGACCCTGGGTGCATGTTACAGTCACCTGGGGAACAACAAGAACAATTCTAATAGCTGGACCGTCCTCAGAATGTGACATGCTGGCTGAGGGAGAGCCCCAAGGTCATGCTACTGTCTCTGAGTCAGAATAAATGGGAGTCCTCATAAGCAGGGGTCCCTGAAGCTGTTTTATCCACTCTGCAGCTCGATTAAGAACAGTTGTGAGAGGAGGGAACCTCCCACAGACCAGTCGGAACAGGGTGCAGTGAGCCTGCCTGGTTTTGACTCCGGGGGGGGGGGGGGGGAAACATTAGAAGGAGCTATGAAGATACAGAGGAACAATGTAGGAATGGCAGGGGAAGAAATAAGAGTCCGTCACTGAGCATGACAGATAATGCCTGCAACAAATAAACCAGCCAGTTCAGTAGCTGTAGACAAAGGTCACACCATACGAGCGCTTTCTCTTCTCCTGTATTGTCTATGGTAAAGGTCAAGTTGCATCAGCCAACCTGTGGACTGCTTCTATAAACACACCTCTCACCTGAGCTCCAAACGTTTTGATTGTACATCTCTACTAGGATAAAAATATTTACAAATGTTCACCCAAGGGATATGTACTTTTTGAATCATATTAATATATTGGTGCTGCAGTGAATAGAATTTTATCAATGTAAGTTTTTTTAAGGCATTCTTTTATTTTCTTCCCACACTTTCTGTTGCCAGTTGCCTGTTTCCAACCTGCTTTGAAAAATCACTACGATAGGACTCTGGTGAGTGTTTAGACATTAGCCTGCGATCTACCGTGTGATGAGGATTTCAATGTAAATTAATCAGTCTTTGACAGACAGACATGTGACGGTATAATAGAAGTTAATCCAGCTTGTCCTTGAGTGTTGTGTTGTGATTACTAGATAGGCTTACAATTTTCAAATTTAAAATTCAGTGCTACTTTAAGGGGTCAGAACACCTCCAGGAGTAACGGAGAAAACCCATAAGAGCTTCTGCCTTCCAGTGTACTTAGAATTACTAACTTATATGATTCTCTACTTAAATTCATCCCAGCAGTGTATGGATCTACAAAGCCCAATCCAGCTATGGCCAGCTACGGGCTGCTAAGCTAAAGGTAATTTTACTTGAATTTCAGTGTCAGTGTCTTGGTAGAACAAGCTCAAAAAATAGCTGTTTGCATCGAGTAGCAACTGACATGGCTGTAGACCAGAACACTTCCACCGTCACAGAGTTCTATTGGGTACCACTACAGTGGATGCCTTCTGTAGGTTTCTGTACCAGTTTCGGAGATGAAAAAGGATGCCACCGTCAACAACATATTCTCTGCCTGAATGCACAGGTATGATCATGGAAACGCTACCTCCTCCTACTTGTTATTAATCCATACTTAAAGATTCCTCTAGCTGGTTCTGTTGGTGACACCTATCTACTGCCCAGTCCTTTCCTCGCCCTGGGAACAGCATCATTACCAGTTTCTTTATCTGGTGAAGGTTATGTTTAAATGATGCTCCCAGGCAGAGCATACATACTACATCCTCACCCCAACGCCCAGGCAAAGAGCTAGCT
Source organism: Micromys minutus (assembly GCF_963924665.1). NCBI lineage: Eukaryota > Metazoa > Chordata > Mammalia > Rodentia > Muridae > Micromys > Micromys minutus. Next base: position 13,838,630 of record NC_137965.1, on the reverse strand, counting down.
ACCTTCACTAAATATCCCCACTGTCACCTGCATAACTCCATCCTGGCTCAGTTAATGATACTAGTTGAGTCATACTAGCTGACCCAGAGATTTTCAGGTATGCATCTCATCCCTGATCCAAGTGGCAACTTGGAGAATGTTCTATAGAATTTAGTTGACACTTCTTCCCCAGTTTTCATCCACAGATCTCTTGGAGAACATGGATGTTCCCTCCTTTACAGACGGACTGCTGACCCTGACTGTATTTGTTCACCAACATCTAAAAGTTCCACTGGTGCTAGGAACCCTCCTTGGCTGCCTACTTCCTGAAACAAGCTCAGGTTTCCTCATCCTTCACTCTGTTCTTTCCCCAAAGTACTTGCTGGAGATGCTCCCTCTTGGCCTTCCAACCAGACTCACGTTGGAGACTCAATATGCCCTGACATGATTTTCTTAAAAATTTACTGCCACTGCCTAGCTGAATATGGGGAGCAGATGTCTCTGGGAGTCTGTGCCAAGCAATGGGCTGTTCCATTGGGATCCACTGCTCTGTAATGGGATAGAATCTTCAGCCTTGGTATGATTGGTCCAAAGCTTTCACCAGCTGAGCTCTCTAAGTTTTCTATGGAAGTTTAAGGTCACAGAACATGGATTGTCCTTTTTCTATTTTATTCTCTGAAGATGGGCTAAATTACCTTGGTTACAGAAGTTGCCCAAATACAAATATTTCAACTTGCAGGTTTTTTAGAACAGCCTGTACTCAGAGTGGAAGTGGGGGTAGGCAATCAAAATGAGCTCCACGAAACCTGGTGTAGAAAGAATCACCTCAAGAAAAAAAATAAAGCCTGATGATGTCCATGAGACACCTTGCTGGGAACACATACTCTAAAGAAAAATCATCAAACGTGTCACACACTGCCCTATGAAAATGCATTCCCATGCAAGAGAGAGCATGTGCCATTATGTTATGACAACTTTACCTCAGTTGCTTAGAACATTTTCACTGTTTGTGGAACCTTTTAACCCAAAAGCTCAGAATACCCACGATACAGTTCACAGACCACATAAAGCTCAAGAAGAAGAAAGAGCAAAGTGTAGAAGTGTCAGTCTTTCTTAGTAGGGGGAACAAAATACTCAAGGAAGGAAATATGGAGACAAAGTATGGAGCAGAGACTGAAAGAAAAGCCAACGAGAGACTGGCCCACCTGGGGATCCAACCCATAAACAGACACCAATCCCAGACACTACAGCAGATGCCAAGAAGTGCTTGCTGGCAGGAGCCTGATATAGCTGTCTCCCCTCCCCCATTCCTCCCTCCTTTCCCCCTCCACCTTCTCTCCTCCCTCCCCCTCCTCCTTCTCCCCCTCTCTCTGTGAGTGTGCCTGTGTGTGTTTGTGTATGTGTGTGCATGTGTGTAGAGGATAAAATAATTAACAGTCCTAAAATATACCAGCAATACACAATGATGACATTATACACTATTCTTATGGTTGAATGTCTGGTCAATCTTGCTTCTCAAACAATAGTAAAAATACTTAGAAACAACAAAAAAAAAAACAATGCCTCTAAGGAGAGTTTCCTTTTATTGATTGTCACATTAGCATACAAAGCAAATCTCAGCAGGCATTTTCACAGGCACATGTCCTGTGTTGTTCTCAGCTGCTTCCCTGGACCTTCAGCTGGCTACTCCCCCAGGCCACCCCACTCCACATGCCAACACCTATTCTGCTTCCTGTGACATGGATTCTAGTTCACACTCTACTTTCTCCCTCCCTCGGGGGTCTCACCCATTCTCATTCTGTATCCACACGTGCATATAAGTACAAACGTAAACACATATGTCTGTGTTTGCATAGGCACCCAAACCCATGTTTAATCTGGGGTTGGTACATAAGAGAAAACATACTATTGGTCTTTCTAAGTATGGCTTACTTCATTTAACATAGTGCCTTTTAACTGTACCCATATATCTGCAAATGCCAGGGTTCTCTTTTCTTCATGGTTACATAAAATCTCGATCTCTCTCTCTCTCTCTCTCTCTCTCTCTCTCTCTCTCTCTTTCTCTCTCTCTCTCTGTATGTGTGTGTGTGTATGCATGTGTAAATATGTAAGCCTTTCAACCCAGAAGTTCTAGAAGTAAATCCAAAAGGTAAATGGTAAATGCAATGTATACAAAAATTTTACAAAGTTAAAGCTATTTAGTCATATTCAAGCTTATAAAAGTTAGGAACTTGGTAAATATTCAATTTATCCAGGAATAAACTATGATAATTCTGTATTAGAATATTCATGTATATTCTTATACTCTCTGCTATGATGAACAGCATAGAATAATGTTAAATGAATAGGCCATGTAACCCAAATTTACAAAATTTCTAAAAATACATAGTAGAGCTGAAATAATTAGTATATTTTTAAAAGCTATTTCTTTAAAACATCACAAAATGAGATTGTTATGACTGTTTTTAAATCTTCAAGACCTTCTGGAAACTGAATTTTTATTGAAATTGATTTTTTTAAATAACTAACATAAAAGAAGTTACAAAATGTTAATAGGTGGAAAGACAAAAATCAAAAAGATGTCAGTCCTTGTCAACTTTTCTCATAAATGTAAGGCAGTTTCATTAGCAGTTGATTTAAAATTCATTTGAAAGATATGTAGCCATAAATAGACAAAGCGAATCTGAAGATGAGTTCCCTCCTTTTGCAGAAAGACTGTGAAGTTCTCATCATAAGAAACTCACTCTAAACCCATGGGGTCAGCCAAGGCAGAGACATAGAAACTGCAAGGAAGTTTCGTGCCAGTCTTTATCCTGCTGTGACGAAAGACCCTGCACTGGAAATGGTGAGCTATTTCCTGACCTCTGGGACAGGCTGGCTGTCCATGTGGGAAAAGACAAAGGCATATCCGTTCCTTGCACATGGGCAGATTAGGCAAAGCAAGCACTGAGATCTGAGAAAGAAATACCAAGCTTCGAAGCTACTAAGACAGAACACAGAAGTGACAAGTGTGTCCATGGCGTGTGGCAGGGAAGGATCTAGGAAACTGATTTCAAAGTACAAACTATGAAAAAAAATCATAATGAATTCTAGAATTTAAAAGTAATTTTTCTGTAAAATAATTCCAGTAAAAAATAAGTGCTTTTTTAAAAGCTCAACGAGTCCACTTTCATTAAGCATCAAAAATGTCTTGGGTTTCCCATTTTACTTGGTTCTGTTTAGTTTCTTTTTGTCTGAGATGGGGGTCTGTCTGTGAGGTTCAGGCTGGCCTTAAAAAACTACAATTCTCCTGCCTCAGAGTGTGAAGATTGCATAACTGTGTTTTTTACTTTCCACTTCAGGGTTTTCACCTCTTTCTTTCCTAATTAGGTTTAATCTAACTTTAACTATTTCTTTAAGACAGGCATAACTAATAGGAATAACCAGTAATTCCATAACTAGTCTCTCACATTAACAAGACTGTACTTCCAAAACCCTCCCAAGATATGTAAACTGCCTGTCAATCTAAAGTGGGGCGTAGAGTTAATCATTTGGAAATCAACTTCTCTCCCTGCCCCCACGAGCTTCACCTGCAGCTTTTGAAACATTTCATAGTTCTTAATCATGTAAGTTAGAAGGCAGGACCCCTAGCTTAATGCTTTAATTTTTAAGCATTTATATTTTGTTAATTAATGTGAATCTTTTATTTGCTTTCAACTCTTTTTTTGTTTTTTTAATTGAACAACTTTACTTTTAAAAACAAAGATAAATGTACATATTTTAAAGCATTTTTGCATAACAGTATATGAATACATTTTTGTCACTACTTGATTTTTTTTTATTTTTTAAAAATCTTACTAGTTACAATGAGCATAAAGTACATGTAAAACAAGATGTAACCTGGAAATAGTCAAAGTTTTCTTGGTGTATAAAGACTAAGCAAAATGGTTTTTCTTTTCTTTTTTTTTTTTTTCTTGAACTTCATATAGTCTTTAAGTTGTTTCTGGGGTGTTCATAGCTTTCTGGGGTTAGTATCCAATTATCAGTGACTGCATATTATGTCTGTTCTTTTGTGACTGGGTTACCTCACTCAGGAAGATATTCTCTAGATGCATCCATTTTCTTAAGAATTTCATAAAGTCATTGTTTCTGATAGCTGAGTAGTACTCCATTATGTAAATATACCACAATTTTTGTATCCATTCATCTACTGAAGGACATCTGGGTTTTTTCCAGCTTCTGGTTATTTTAAATAGAGCTGCTATGAACATTGTGGTGCATGTATCTTTGTTGTATGCTGGAGCTTCTCTGGGGTATATGCCCAGAAGTGGAATAACTGGGTCTTCAGGTAGTACTATGTCCAATTTTCTGAGGAATCGCCACATTGATTTCCAGAGTGGTTGTACCAGTTTAAAACCCCACCAACAGTGGAGAAGTGTTCCTCTTTCTCCAAATCCTCACCAGCATCTGCTGTCATCTGAATTTTTGTTCTTAGCCAATCTGACTGGTGTGAGGTGGAATCTCAGGGTTGTTTTGATTTTCATTTCCCTGATGGCTAAAGATGTTGAGCACTTCCTTAGATGCTTCTCAGCCATTTGATATTCCTCAATTGAGAACTTTTTGTTTAGCTCTGTACCCCTTTTTAATAGGGTTGTGTGATTCTCTGGTGTCTAACTTCTTGAGTTCTTTGTATACCTTGGATATTAGGCCTCTATCTGATGTGGGGTTGCTAAAGATCTTTTCCCAATCTGTTGGCTGCCATTTTGTTTTCTTGACAGTGTCCTTCGTCTTACAGAAACTTTACAAACTCATTAAGTCCCATTTGTTGATAATTAACCTTAAAGCATGAGCCATTGGTGTTTTGTTGAGGAAATTTTCTCCTATGCCTATGAGTTCTAAGGTTTTCCCTACTTTATCATCTAATAGTTTCAGTGTACCTGGTTTAATGTGAAGATCTTCGATCAACTTTCACTTGAGCTTTGTACAAGGAGATAAGAAAGGGTCTATTTTCATTCTTCTGCATGCTGAGTGCCAGTTGGACCAACACCATTTGTTGAAGAGGCTGTCCTCTTTCCATTGAATGTTTACAGCTCCTTTGTCAAAAATCAAGTGACTATATATGTGAGGGCTCATTTCTGGATCGTCTATTCTATTCAATTGATCCACGTGCCTATCTCTGTACCAGTACCAGGCAGTTTTTAACACAATTGCCTTGTAATATAGCTTGAGGTCAGGGATGGTGATTCCCACAGATGTTTTCTTGTTGTTGAGGATGGATTATGCTATTCTAGGTCTTTTGTTATTCCAGATGAAATTACACATTGCTTTTTCCAACTCTATGAAGAATTGGGTTGGAATTTTGATAGGAATTGCATTGAATCTGTAGATTGCTTTTGGTAAGATGGCCATTTTTACAGTGTTGATCCTTCCAATCCATGACCATGGGAGATCTTTCCATTTTCTGAAATCTTCCTCAATTTCATTCTTTAGAGATTTGAAGTTCTTGTCATACAGGTCCTTCACTTGCTTAGTTAGAGTCACATCAAGATATTTCATATTGTTTGTGACTATTGTGAAGGGTATCTTTTCTCTAATTTCTTTCTCTGCATGTTTGTCCTTTGAGTAGAGGAAGGTTACTGATTTGTTTGAGTTAATTTTATATCCAGCCACTTTGCTGAACTTGTTTATCAGCTGTAGAAGTTCTCTGGTGGAATTTTTGGGGACACTTACGTACACTATCATGTCATCTGCAAACAGTGATGTTTTACTTCTTCATTTCCAATTTGTATCCCTTTGATTTCCTTTTGCTTTCTAATTGCTCTGTACTTCCAGTACTATGTTGAATAGGTAGGGGGAGAGTGGGCAGCCTTGTCTAGTCCCTGATTTTAGTGTGATTGCTTCAAGTTTCTCACTGTTTAGTTTGATGTTGGCTATTGGTTTGGTGTATATTACTTTTATTATGTTTAGGTATGGACCTTGGATTCCTGTTCTCTCCAAAACTTTTAACATGAAGGGGTGTTGAATTTTGTCAAATGCTTTCTAAGCATCTAGTGAGATGACCGTGTGGTTTTTTTTCTTTGAGTTTGTTTATATGGTGGATTACGTTGATGGATTTCCTTATATTAAACCATCCCTGCATCCCAGAGATGAAGCCTACTTGATTATGGTGAATGATCGTTTTAATGTGTTCTTGGATTCGGTTTGCAAGGATTTTGTTGAGTATTTTTTATGAATGTTCGTAAGTCAGATTGGTCTGAAGTTCTCTCTCCTTATAGGGTCTTTATGTGGTTTGGGGATGAGGGTTATTGTGGCCTCGAAAAATGAGTTAGGTAGTGTTCCATCTGAATCTCTTTTGTGAAATAGTTTGAAGAGTATTGGAGCATAAAAGAAGCCTACAGAACTCCAAATAGAGTAGACCACAAAAGAAATTCCTCCCAACAAGTAATAGTCAAAACGCCAAGTGCCCAAAGCAAAGAAAGAATACTAAAAGGAGTAAGGGAAAAGGACAAGTAACATATAAAGGCAGACCAATCAGAATCACAACCGACTTCTCAACACAGACTCTGAAAGCTAGAAGATCCTGGACAGACATTATGCAGACCCTAAGAGAACACAAGTGTCAGCCCAAGCTGCTATACCCAGCAAAACTCTCAATCACCATAGATGGAGAGACCAAGATATTCCAGGACAAAACTGAATTTACACAATATCTGACCACAAACCCAGGACTAAAACAAATTATAGGTTGAAAACCCAATACAAGGAGGGAAACTACATCCTAGTAAAACAAGAAAATACCTAAACAAGAAAACCAAAAGAAGAAAGACACACAGGCACAATTATACCTCTAAAAGCAAAAATAACAGGAAACAGTAACCACTATTCCTTAATATCTGTTAACATAAATGATATTATATAAATAAAAATACATAGGCTATCAGACTGGATACACAAACAGAATCCAGCATTTTGCTGCACACAGGAAACTCATCTCAGAGACAAAGACAGACACTATCTCAGAGTAAAAGGTTGGGGAAAAAAAACCTTCCAAGCAAACGGCCCCAAGAGTGGAGTGGCCATTCTAATATTGAATAAAGTAGATTTTCAGCCAAAAGTTATCAAAAAAAGATAAGGAAGGACACATTTTACTCATTACAGGGAAAATTTGTCAGAAGGAACTCTCAATCCTTAAGATATATGCTCCAAATACAAGAGTACCAATATCCATAAATGAAACCCCATTAAGGTTCAACAAAAAATACATTGCACCCCACACAATAATAGTGGGAGATCTCAACACCCCACTCTCATCAATGGACAGATCATGGAAACAAAAGGAAGCAGATACACCCAAGAGGAGTAGACGGCAATAAATAATCAAACTCAGAGCAGAAATTGACCAAATAGAAACAAAAAGAACCATTCAAAGAATCAACTAAACCAACAGCTGTTTCTTTGAGAAAATTAACAGGATTAATAAACCCTTAGCCAGACTAATTAGAGGGCAAAGAAAGAGTATCCAAATTAACAAAATCAGAAATGAAAGTGGAGACATAACAACTGAACCTGAGGAAATTCAAGAAATCATCAGATCCTACTACAAAAGCCTATACTCAACAAAGCTGGAAAATCTGGAGGAAATAGATGAATTTTTAGACAGACACCAGATACTAAAGTTAAACCCAGATTAGGCAAACCATCCGAATAAACCCATAACACCTAAAGAAATAGAAGCAGTTATCAAAAGCCTCCCAACCAAAAAAGGTCCAGATGGGTTCAGTGCAGAATTCTATCAGACATTTATTGACGACCTAATTTCAACTCTTTAATCATTCTTTTTCAAGTGAGTGTGTGTGTGAGTGTGTGTGTGTGAATGAATGTATGTGAAAGTGTGTGTGTACATGGGAGTGTGTATATATGTGTGCCTGTATGCAAGTGTGAGTGTGTATACATGCATGTGTTAACATATGTGTGAATGTGTGTGAGGGTATGAATGTGTGTGTAAGAATATGTGAGTGTATGTGTACTTGAGTACATGTGCATGTGAGTGTGTAAGAGTATGTGTGTGAGTGTCTGTGTGCATCTGGGTTAGTATTAGTGTGTACATAGATGTTCATGCATGTGAGAGTATGTGAATGTGTGTGCATGTGAGTATGTGAAGGTGTATATGTCTATGGGTGTGTGTGCATGTGTGTGTGTGAGAGAGTATTTAAGTATGTATGAGTGTGTATGCATGTGTGCAAGTGTGCTTGTGTGTACATATGTGAGTGTGAGTATATGAGTATGTGTGTGAGTTATGTGGGTGTGCATGAGTTTGTGTGGCTGTGTGCATATGAGTGTTTAAATGTGTGTGAGTGTGTGTGTGTGTGTGTGTGTGTGTGTGTGTGTGTGTTCACAAAACCAATGAGAGCTGGTTTAGGTTTTCCCAAAAAGTTGAAAACCAGTTTGGTTTTTGCATCCTGAGTGAAAACTTTGTTCTGAAAGAGGCCTTCCTTGCCTCTGCGCTCCTCTCTGCTTCTCATGAATGCTTCCCTAGAGTTCTTCTTGGTCCTGAAATCTTTCTATGATGCAAACATCCGGAAGGAAACACGCAGAGAAGACTTGCACCATACTTTATCACAAAGTTTCCAGTCTTTCTTTTAACAGGAAATTAGATTCTACCAGTCTGTATTTGAGCACTAGACCCTAAATTCAGTCCTTAGTCAGAGTGGCTCCTTGCATTGCTATGGCTTGTATTGTCTCCTCCATGGCCCTGTCACCTGGATCTCTTTTTCCTGCTCTTAGTTTGAACAGGTCTACTTGAGTTATGTCCACCTCTTTACATCATCTCAAATCCATTGAGTTCTGTGGCAAATACTTATTTGCTGGCACACTTAACTGGATGACCTGATTTGCTGCCTTTTTTTTTCTCGAATGAATTGTAAGGACACCCAAACTGGGCCAGCATCCCAATGGCCTCCATCCATGGGTGGTAGCTAAATTTACTTCAACCACCTGTGCCTTCTCTTGCATGAATACTTCAAGTAGCCTTGGGCACTTTATTTTATTTGATTCCTTTTATATTCTTAGTAACTGCAAGGCTTATGTTCCTGTACTGCTGCTTTATGAGCCTATTTTGTATTTTTAGGGATGTTTTGTTTTTTGAGTTTTTTTTTTTTTCCATTTCAAAAGACTCACTGTGTGTGTGGTGGAAGGGAGGAGTTCTGATGGCAACCAAAGCTCCTGAATGTTCTTTGGGTGCCCTTCTCCTTTTACTTGGAGTGCAGTCCTTCATTGGCCTGGAGTTTCACCACCTAAGTCAGGCTGTTGACCAGCAAGCTCCAGGAATCCCCCTGCCTCCCCCTCCCATCTTGCCATAGTTTGGGTTGCCAGTTTGTGCCATGCTGCCCAACCTTGCACATGGGTGCTGTGGAATCAAACTCGGGTCTTCATGCTTAGGACACAAGCATTTTACCACCAAGCCATCCCGCAGCCCTCCAATCCTTTTATTTCCAGTTCTGTTATAAGGTCACCTAGTCTTGCCTCTTGCCTGGTGTCTTCAACAGCAGAACGTACAGCAGATAGAGACAGGCATTTTGGGGCCCGATTACCAACTTTAAGAACTCTAAACCAGACTCTCTTTGGAAGTAAGCTGTGAATCCAAGTGAAACAAATCAACACCACAGGCATTTGATTTGCCATTTAAACTGGGAAAGGGCTGGGCTGGATAAATGGTGAACTGTCGACTTAGACCAAACAGAACAAGTAATTCCTAAATAAATTCCTGTAAAAGAAATCGCTTGGGACGTTCGTCGGTCTTTCATTTAAAGTATTAGAACCATATTTAGAAGTGAGTGCGGTGGCACATAATTAGACTCTGTCTCAAAATAAAAAGGACAGAAAAGGAAAAGAAGCCATACATGGAGAGAGAGAGAGAGAGAGAGAGAGAGAGAGAGAGAGAGAGAGAGAGAGAGAGAGAGAGAGAGAGAGAGGACAGGGTGGGGAGAGGCCAGAGAGCAGGAGGTGGTAGCTGCCATCTGAAGAGCGGCTAGCTGCTTACAGGCAAGAACAGCCAAACAGTGTCGGATGGAACTATTATCTTGGAGAAAATTATTTAGACTCACCACGCACAGTGTAAACTGTAAGTTCTCCAACTTCCCCTGAGACAAAATTATAAGCATAAAGAAGCATGAGCTGCCACGAAATAAAAACAGGATTCAACAGGAAAATATTGCAGCCAGGACTGCTCCAACCGAGGTCTTCAATGAGCGATGGCTGGCAACAGAACTATTCTTACCTGCTATTTTGAAAATCATTAAAATAGCTCAATCACATGGAAGTCCTGCTTGGGTTTGATTTGTGGAATTGCTCTTTTTATTCCCTAAAATCTTTGTTTCTTTTAATTAATGTAGTTTATTTCATTTACTGTGACAGTTGTAATATTTGGCATTCTCTCTCTCTCTCTCTCTCTCTCTCTCTCTCTCTCTCTCTCTCTCTCACACACACACACACACACACACACACACTCAGTCACTCTGTGTGTGTGTGTATACAAACTGTTGTTGTATGTATATGTATGTGTGTTTTGTATACATGATGCTGTGTGTCTGTGTGTGTTTGGGAAGGGACATTGCAAAGACATGTATACACACATGCATGTAGAGGCCAGAGGTCAACATTAGCTGTCTTTAACAATCACTCTGTGCCTTATTTTTTAAACATAGAGTCTCAAAGAAACTGAAATTCACAATTCAATTATAATGGTTAGTCAGCTAGCCTCAGAGTTTATCCTGTCTGCACATTCTCATTGCTGGGGTTTCTGGGAAAAGAAAGGGGGACAGAGGAGGGGAGAGGAGAGAATAAGAGGAGAATAAAAAAGCCTTCAGTCATATTTCCATGATCAGAGTAACGGTGACATGTCCAGGGAGTTCTTTAATGAGATCAGCCCTCCTTTCTCGCTTTCTCTATCACTGAAACACTGGCTGTTACTACAGTGTCATGAATAAACAATGAGCTGCCTCTACAAATAAAAATAATTCTATTTATATTTATAGTACATATAACTATACTTTCATAAATAAGTGTACTTCCATACACAGAGCTATTTCCTTGGCTTAACTATCTGGCGTACAGGAAGTAATGTCTATAGTACATTCTAGGTGGTGCTCAGTAACAAAGTGCAAAGCCAAGAAGTCAACTTGTGGGAGAGCACAGAAGACCCAGAACCAGTTGAACAAATGCTCAGCTATCCACAGCCATGATGGGTCCAAATTGAGAGGATGGATCACCTCCCACTAGCTGAGAGCAAAGACTATAGACAATTAAGTTGGAGTAATAGATGAAATTTCTTAGCCAGATCAATGACCTCCTAGCCACAAAGCAAACCTGATGCAGGTGAATGCCCATCACAGATAAAGGACAAAGGTGGGACAGAAGTTGAGAGCAGGTGAGGTTGAGCAGGGGTATTGGCTTAGCACCCTAACACAGTGGGGGATGAACCTGACCACACGGCTATGTGTCCAGCTGTGCTCAAATGGTCGGATACAGAGCTCAGCCCCTGGATCCCTCTTAGGAACAGCACATGTTTTGTGGCTTCTAATAAACTGGGCCTTGAGTGTTTGTACGTGTTTCTATAGTAGTTATTCAGGAACCTATTGACAATCCCTATATTCAACACTTCCTGTTACCAGATGGCAGAAATTGGAAAGTTCGACCAGATCTTGAGATGCAAGACTTAGTCATAATGGCTACATGTCTCATAGAAAAATAACTTAGTTATCTTCTCAGACTCTTGTCAAACTTTTCCTTTGAATTTTGGCATTTAATGTGGCTAAATAATGTGTGGCAACATCATGAGCATCTGCTCATTCTATTCTCATTGCAGAAATGACAGCATCAAATTCATTTGCATGACAATCTGCATTCAGAAGATATCCATACCAGATATATATGAATCATTTCAGCAAGTATATTCAATTGTTATGCTAAATTTAGCTTGAAATATTTGGATGGTCATGAATGTCTTCATAGACAGATAGATAGATAGATATGTGTAAAACCATACATGTGTATGTGTGTGTCTGTATCTCTGTATTACAATCTTACCTAAGTCTCAATCTGAACTCAAATTATAAAACCATAAAATTTAAGATCTGAACAATACCATAGAGACTACTAAATCCTGGACCTTCATTTTTCAGAAGCAAATACTCAATATTAGCACATATAAGTTTATTAACCACGATTAAAAGAAAAATTTTAAATCTCAGAATCATAAAAAAAGTCCAAGTTTGGGAAGCTAAATGTCTAAGACAGAGACATGCCTGTTTTAACTGGCCTCCTGGAAGATAGCATCCTATCATGAGTATATATGAAAGGAAGCCAGAGATCAGGAAGGGACAAATCTTTCTGTTTAGAAAAATATAATAATAACTGGGATCCCATAAAACTACTTTAATTCTGAGAGCAGTTCTCTTCAATACTCCACCATTCCCTCGAAGCTCAACTCAAGGTTCCCACACAGAAAGCCCATCCACCAATACATGACCCTTGAGAGATGAACCATATTGGATCCAAAATAATGAAGAAAAGTGAAATAATATTCCAAAGGTTTCTGGGCAGTAAGTAAAGAGGCAGGCACATATTAACAAGTAGTCAGAACCCCTATTCAAAAGAATGACCATTGGCCTAAAGGAGCATTAAAATCATATTACTATTAAGTACTTTTAAAATACCTATCACAATATTTATACACCTACATAGCAGTAACTGTTCTGTACAACAAAGCCAAATCCAAAAACCAATGCTTTTTGTTACAGAGCAGTATACTGTGTCTGAAGGCCCAGTTTTCATCTGTGGATATTAATAACTTTATTATGCATGAATCTATCTTTGGTGATGATCTATGTCATGAACAGGTCAGCTAAGCCATTTAGTACAATGAAAAAAGCCATTGATCCAGGAATGGGTCAATCTGGTTTCTTGGCTGAGCAGTTAACTAGCTATGTGACCCAGGTAAGAACAATAGACTGAGAAACAATGAAATGAACTAAATTATCCTTAAGTTCTTTCCTACTCTAAAAACAATTCATTATCTTAGGTGTAGCCACTGGGGAAAAAAAGGAATAAGAATAAGAAATTTCTTGGGGTCTTCAGTGTATAGAATTCAAAAGTAGCAACCAATTCATAGTATTGCTCCCAAACATCAACCATGTATTAGATTCTAACCACAGAAAGAATTATTATATCCTACAAATCACCAATAAAGTTTACCAAGGAAAAATGCAAGGACAAGGGAGAAGTTTTCAGAGAATCATACTCATTCTTGAGACACTCCCAGCATTTTTTCTCACATTCAGGGTAAGAGATAGCTTTTTGTTCATGGAGCTGGAGGGATGTCTCAGCAGTTAAAAGCAATTAACTGTGCTTTCAGGGGGCCCAAATTTGGTTCCCAGGATTCATATCAGACAGCTGACAACTGCTTATAACTCCAGCTTCCAGGAACCAAATGCCTTCTGTTTATCCACAAAACACCTGGGAAACACATGCATACACCTAATGGATACAATAAGGAAGAGAAAAATATGGCAACTTTTGAAAGGTAAATGAAGACCTTTTTTCCTTCTTTAAATCAAATAATCTCTAAATAAGAAACTCAGATTGAAATTTTTCATCAATGTTTAGAAGATTCAATTAAAATTGCAAGAAGTTTTCAAATGTTTTATATTAATCACAAAGCAAAAGTCCTATAATGGCTTTCATAGGACAAAAAGGGAAAGATTTAAAGCATCCCATTAAGAAAAATATCATTCACTCACAAAATAAGACAGAGGAAAAAAAGTAACAACGGATCAATAAAAATCAATTAACAAAATAACATCAGTAAGTCTTCTCAAAAATGCAAATTAAACTTCCCAGGTCTAATGACCCAAGAATACTCATTTTTTAGTAATTGCATAATGGACAACAAAAATTTTAAAAAAAACCAACTGTATGCTACCTGTGAGACAACAGGCTGAAGGAGTAGGGATGAACCTTGCATGAAACAGAAGCCAAAAGAAAGGGTAGTAACCTCAAATAAAAACAACTTTAACTAAAAACCTGAAAGAATGTTAGTTTTCTGACAAAATTTTCAATTCACCAATATAATGTAATAATTGTAAAATAAGTATAACCTCAAAACCAAGAACTTAAATATACTAAACAACTATCAGTATGTCTAAAAAAGAGGCACAAATATAATATACAAGAAACCTTAATATTCACGTTTGAACAATGACTGTCCTATTCAAATAGAAAAATCAATAATGCAAGCTTAAGTTTGAACTACATTTAGCACATCTATACCAAAGAGACAAACATATAACGTCTGTCTAACAGTAACAGAATGTACATTCAACACAAGGCACAGGATAGATTTACCAGGCCACTAAACAACTTTTAACAAATCTAGCAAGACTGAAATCACACCAACTTTGTTTCTAATGTCGGCAGCATAAAAATAGTAATCAGCAACAGTGGGGCATTTGGAAAATTTACAAAAAACATAAAAATTAAATGACATTCTCCTATTTAATAAGACATAAAGTTCAAGTGGAGGAAATTTAAGTCATCAGACAAAAATATGAAAATACATCATATCAAAACTTACAGGATGTAACAAAAGCAAGTCTGAGATATATCTGAAACAGTAATAAATGTCTGTGTTTCTTTCTCTAAAAGAGAAAGAAAAATGGAAGTGAGAGAGGTAGGGAGAAGAATAGAAAGTAAAGGGAAGTAAGTTGGTTCTTAAGAGCCTGAAATTATTCTTTAGAAAGCTAAATAATGAAAAACAAAATAAGCCCTGGAATAGTAGGAACAGTAAAATAATAAAGAAAAATCAAAAAAATAAAGATTAGAAAAAAATGTTTAAAAATTGGTAGAACTAAGAGTTGAATTTTCAGCAGTATTAGCTAGATAAAGAAGAAAGAATAGAAGACCCAATAGAAAATAGAAAATAGCACAATACACAGCAACACAGAGGAAACAGTTGATAAGGACATGCTCATAAACCTAAATAATATGAAGGAATTGACAAATTCCTGACACATATAATCTTCAAGACTGAATCATGAAAGATGAAGAAATGATGAATCAGAAGTGTGAATCAATACCAAAAGGTCACCTTTATATTTTATAATATATGTTTGGGACCCAAGAGGTTTGCTAACAACTCTCCATATATTTAAGGAATTAATACTAATTATCCTAAACATCTTTAAAACCTATAAATGTGACATACTACATTGACAGAATAAGAAATGATATAATGGTATAATCATTTCAATGAATACAAAACATTGCCCTTATTTATAAAAGAAAGCCTACTGTTTTTCTTCAGAAAAACTCTCAATAAATTTAATAGTGAAGGAATGTACCTCAAAACAGTAAAGGCTGTATGCCATAAACATATAACAACTATATTCAATCATGAAAAATTAAAATATTCCCTACCTAAAATTAGGAGAAAAGAAAGGATGCCAACTATTCTCACTTTTGTTCATCATAATGCTGAAATTCCTAACTAGACCAATTAAGTAAAAATAGATAGATGAAAGATAGATGGAGAGATAGATAGAGAGAGAGAGAGAGAGAGAGAGAGAGAGAGAGATGGAAGGATGAATAGAAAAACAGATGGATAGGTAGATAAGAAGTAAATTTATCTTTATACTTCATACTTTACATTGTTTTATATACAGTCAACCCTACATACTACACAGAAAAAATGGAAAGAATAGGCATATTGAGTGCTGTTTTCAGATTCAAACTTATTATACAACAACCCAGTTTGAGTTGGGTGTGGTGACATGTGCCTGTAGACCCAGCACTCAGGAGACTGAGGAGATAAGTTTATCCAATGGATTTCCCTTAGATCTGTTTCTCATGATTGGACAGCCTTATCCTCAATCAAAGATGTACCTAGTCTTACTGCAACTTGATATGGAAATTCTGGTTGACATTCTTGAATCCTCCACTTTCCTGAGACAAATAGGAGTAGGGGTGAATGGGAGAAGTGGGTAGATAAGAAGGAGGCACTGGAAAGAGAGGAGGAAGGGGAGGCTGCTGCGATGGTGAAATAAAGTAAATAAAAAATTAATTTAAAATCCTGTGATTTAAAGTGGTAATCAGTAATATTAATAAAATCATTTCATTTTGTACCTTCTTGGAAAAAAATCTGCTAACTTGGTTTTCTAGTGAATTCCAGGCCATCCTGGTTTATATCGTGTGACCCTGTCTAAAAGTATGCAATGGTGTTTCTATGCAATAACAATGAGGTATCCAAGAAAACAGTTCCATCTAGGAGAGCTATAAAAGATAACACATTTATCCAAGGAAATAAAAAGGCCACACACTGAACACTAAGTGTTAGCTAAACAGATTAAGATACTAATAAATCAAAATATGTCAAATGTTCATGGATTTGAAAAATCCATATTGTTAAAATATCCACAGTAGCCAAAGTGAATTACAAATTCAATGTGATCTGAATCAAAACTTCAAGAGTATTTGTAAAAAAAAAAATACAATAATCCTAAAATTCATATGTAAACCAAGAGTCCTAAATATCCAAGCCCTTCTTGAAGATAAGGAGTAAGGCTGGAATAATACACTGACTTCAAAGGTATTGTAATTCTAAAATCATGGTAATTTCATAAGAACAGATACACTGACCGACCAACCAAATAACCCATAAAGAAATCCGTGTATGTATAGTGAGTTAATTTTCCTCCTAAGTGCAGAGAATGTGAAATGAAGACTATCTCTTCAACAAACAATGCTGAAAAGACATATATCCACATGCATAAAAGTTATAGACCTTTAACTTATATATCCACAGCCTATATAAAAATCAACACAATCAGAGTAAGGACTTGCATCCCTGATGCTGAAAAGCCACTAGAAAAAAAAAAAAAAAAAAAAAAAAGAAGAAGAGGCAAGTTCCAGTGGTCTAGACAGTGATTTGTCTTCTTAATATGGTCTTGAAAGCTCAGGAAATCAAAATGAATAGACTAATGGGATTTCATTTAACTAAAGGGTTTAGTTGAACTAAAGAAAAATCACTATAATGGGGAGACAGTGATCAGAACAGAAGAAAATGTCTGCAAACCACACATCTGATAATGGGTTAGGCTCAGAAATACATGAGGAGCTCAGATCGCTCCCGGCAGGGAAACAGCTAACTCAAGTGAAAACTGAGCAAGAGACATTTCTCAAAAGAATAAAGTGGCCAATGGTTCACAAGGAAAAAAATATTTTTAAAATAGTAAAGTTATTCACTATCAAGGAAAGACAAATTCAACACACAAGGAAATGGCATTTCAAGACTATTGCTGTCCCTGTCGGCAATGGATGATAAGAAATATTAGTATGAGTGTAGATAAAACTTGTAGAAAGGGATGAGGGTGGAAATGGTTACGGCCATTATGGGAAACAATATTCAGGTTCCTCAAACATTTATACTGAGAGACAAGCCATGTGACCCAGCAACTCCACTAATAGAGGCACACCCAAAAGAACGGAAACAACATATCAAAGGGTCTCTGGTCCCCAGGTTATTCCAGGTATTATTTGTAATAACCAATACATATACTCAACCTAAGCGTGTAGGAAATTGCGAGTGAAGTGTGAATGTCTGGTTTCTTTAACAACGCAGTTGTGTCACGTGATGTTTTCCTGAAAGCTGTCTTGTGAGAGGACACGTGATGTTTTGCTGAAAACAGACGCTTGAGAGGTCAAGTGGTGTTTAGAAAGACCATACGTAGGACCCCACGAACAGTGAGAGGATGCTCTTGCATTGTTGCGCTGTGCAACCCTTCTCTGTGGCCAATCTTCACTACATACAGAGAAACACACCAAAGAACTTCTCGTGGTGTTGTTCTGGCTGACTCTGGCTGCTTCCGCTGACTTGTGTGGATTTGGCGGAGCCTTATTTCTGTTGGATTGTGTGCCAGCACCGATTCATGTTTAGTGTTTGTTGTTTGCTATTGAAATGGACTGCCGGTATGCTGACTATGAAGATAGAATCACCCCAACTTCTAAACAGGTTGATTTTCCTACTAACCTTCTTTCTCCCCTACCTCTGGTTGGTGGGTTAGAAGAGAGGTTAAAGCATTTAAGAGCTTTAAATAAAATAGGATTTGAAAATGAAATCTGAGCCTAAGGTGAGTAAGCAAAGAAAATGTGATACAGACACCACATTGGAAAACTGTACAGCTTGAAAGAAAGAAAGAAAGAAAGAAAGAAAGAAAGAAAGAAAGAAAGAAAGAAAGAAAGAAAGAAAGAAAGAAAAGAAAAGAAAGAAAGGAAAGAAAGAAAAAAAGAAAGAAAGAAAGAGGAAGGAAGGAAGGAAGGAAGGAAAGGAAGGAAGGAAGGAAGAAAGAAAGAAAAAGAAACTTAAGATTTGCAAAAGGTGGATAGTACTTGGGATTACTAAAATAATATAAAAGCCATACACTAAAAGGACAAGTTGCATGAAACTTCATTTGCACCTGAAATCTTGAAGCATCAAAGTTACAGAAGCAGAGAGGACAATGGTACCTACAAGGGACAAGAGAAGTTGGAGACATAACGTGGGATACAGAGCAACAGAATAAGAACAGGAGATTTATCTTTAAAATTGGTGGCAGTAAAGTGGTCACTGGCAAGAACCTAATATGGATGCCTCCTCAGAGGCTCTGCCAGAGCCATAATGATACAGAGGAGGATGTCTGCAGGTAACCATCGGGCACCCCAATGAAGGAGCTAGAGAAAAAAACTGAAGGAGCTGAAAGGGTCTGCAACCCCATGGGAAGAACAAGATTATCAACTAACCAAACCCAGAACAGATCCCAGGGCCTAAAACACCAACCAATGAGTTCACGTGAAAGACCTATGGCCCGAGGTTTATATGCAGCACAGGATAGAATTTTCTGACGTCAATGGGAGGAGAGATCTCTGGTCCAGTAAAGGCACGTTTGCCCAGTGTAGGGGAACACCAAGGCCCTGAGGTGGGAGAGGGTGGTTGGGAGAGGGAGCACCTTCATGAAGGCAATGGGAGGGGGAGGGGAGATGGGATTGGGGAGAAAGGGAATAACATCTGAAATGTAAATGCAGAGAATTTTCAGTAAAAGAAGAATAAAAAAAATGGTAGCAATAAGTAAATTGACAGCCTACTGAATATTTAAGAATTGCAAGTGGGCACTCTGACTCCAAACTGTGAAATAATATATTAATCACCATGATTTAATCATTTCACAGATATGTATATATTTCAAAGCATCTTAATGTGCACAATAAATATTTATTAATTAAAATACTTTGGTTGGGCCAGCGGGGAGGCTCACTAGGTAAAAACACTTGCCATTCCAGCCTGATGATCTGAGCTTGACCTCTGGAATCCACCTTAGAAAGAGATATCCAACTGCACAAATGAGGCCTCTGCCTGCTCCTGCGCCATCATATATGTGCTGAAAACCTCACAAACACACAGACACACACACACACACACACACACACACACACACACACACACACGGACACATATAGACACACAGACACATACGTACGAAAACATACCAATAGTAATAGTAAGAAAAGAAAATTTTAAGAATAAAGAAAAATTAAAGGAGTTTGTTAACTGACAGTTTTTTTAAAAAATATTACTTTTCTAATTTATGACAAGATAAAAAAATAAAAGTATGCTTATAAAAAGTATACTGTGAAATTTTTACCAAAGTATGAAAGTAGATTTGCATCTAATTGGCTTTCAAATCCCCACTCAGAACTAATTGTAGCAAACATCTATGCACACTAAACTCACACCTTAATAAATTAGTGAAAGCTACAATATCTGAAAACATGGAATCTGTCCCACCTCTATTACTCCTGAGTTTTCTACTGTATCATGTCTACTCAATAAATGTATAAGACAGAATTAAAGATAAAGTGCACCCCTGCATCCTTCTCCCAGAAGAAACTGTGTGTGTGCTGCACTTGAGATTCTTGGTTGTTGAACAGTGATATGCATACTCTCCGAACTCCAACAGTCAATGATGTCAGGTCTTTAACAGTCTAAAATCTTAAAGGCTCTAATTCTGGCAGGCAAAGGCTGCAGATGGGTTGCCCTGCCTTGGCCCTCTGCCATTATCATTAGAACATCCTTGGACCAGACCATAAGAGGAGAGAGGGACAAACTGAACCAAGGTCTTCCAAGGTGCCCTAATCAAACAGCCAGCTCACCTCAAGACACAGAATGACTACAGTGAACTCCAGCACCCTGACTGACAGCTGCCGCCTACTGTATGCCACTGGTGCCCAAGATAAGATCCAGTGATACAGCAAAATCTATGGAGAAGACAGGTTCTCCTAGTTAGAAAAACAGGACTCTTCATTCCTAATTAGTTTATAGCTCCATGCTTGTAATTTGAGTTGTATGTCTTCCTTCCATTAATTTATAGATGCTATAGCTCTTTGTTGGCTGCACGATACACAAACCCTGATGTGTTTCAGGTAGACTATATCTGTGAGGTATACATTTCAACCCCCAAAGGATGCTGGAAAATAACTATAACCAAGCCTTACTTATACAACAAGAATGAGGGACTACTTTTGCCAAAAAGTGCTACATCACTGTTGGGCCTACAGAATCCCAGTGAGTAACTAGAAAAGGACAGGAGCAGGAATTTCTTTGTTTTGTATCAGATGCCTTCACTATATTTCAACTTATGTGTCTGGTACCTGCTGCCCTGTGACTATAAGCACTCTAACCAGTTAGAGTACTCATTTGAGCTAATGGTAACCCTTATGCTTTGAGGCTGTGGATACTAGGCTAAGAGAAGATGCTAGTGTCTCTTCAAGATTTGCAAGGCTAGTGTAAAGCACAGATTGTTAGCTATTTCATGTGCAAGGTGCACGCACACACACACACACACACACACACACACACACACACACACACACATTTTATAGATGTCAGAGGACAACTTGTAAAAGTCAGTTCTTGCCTTTCAGCATGGAGATACCAGGAGCCTAGCTCAGGTAGTGAGTCTTTAGAGCAAGTACTCACCCATCCTTACTGTAAACTTCTACAAAGCTCTGTTTTACACTACTAAAATGACACCCAGATTTCTCCAGTTGTGGCCCTAAGCCTGAAGAGGTGTGTTGTTCCCTGATTCAGTCTCTCTTGAAGTCGCCTTGGATTCCAGAAACAAGAGTCTTGTGGTCTGATGAGTCTGCACCTCATAAATTAGATCTGTTACCCTGTGACAAGAAAGGAGGCTGATCCCTAGAGCATAAGCCAACATCACATAATGGTAACTGAGTTGTCCCTCAAGCAATGATAACTTCCCCTTTAGCACCAGCAAGTTCTCACAAAACCAAGATTGATAACGATCAACTCACCCACAGTTGACAAAGCTGCCTAACCACGCATAAAGCTTGTCACTCACCCCAGAGCCTACCCTGCTTAAGCCTGAAGCCTGTGTCAGCATCTCTGAAAACAGCTGAGGTTGTGAATCGTCTTGCCCTCCCTGTGTGTCCATAATGAATGCCAAATTCATTTACTTGTTTTCACTATTGCTTATTTTTAGAGTAGTGAACAGACCAGACTGGTTGAAAATATGTAAAGCTGGGCACCCTCTGGTCCAGGACTCCAGTAATACCCATACTGTTTTCTACATATGCATTTCTATCACAAAGCTTACCTATAGATTAGTAACTGTGACACTAGCAATAAATGAAGAAAAAGTAGAGGAATTAACAACCATAAACAGCATAAATTGGGCAGGAAAAAAACAATAAGGAGTATATAAATGTGACAACTCATTCTCTCTTTTTCTTTTTCTCAGTTGCACTGGTCTCATGAGTTCTTTCAAGTTCTAAGATGACACAGAAGGCTGAAATATTTACATACTAAGAAATGAGGGAAATGGCATAAGCATTGTGGCATAGGGTCAGGCTACCACATTCGTTTTCAATGAATACAAGCTTTGCAATTTCTCAGTTGATCTGATAACTTATTTCTACTGGGTATTTCTAATACGAATGACTCTGCAATCAATTACGTAATATATTAGGTGGTAGAAATGCTATAGAAAAGTAAAGAATGGGAGCACAGTAAGAGTACACAGACACCGAGTGCAGCAGGAGGCAGGAGAGCCAAGTACATGTGTAATAGAATGCAGCTAAGCTTCCCTGAGGAGGTGATACGAACTGGAAGCAAAGGATCTGAGGAGGGGAAAGACTTGAGGCTGTCAAGCAAGAACACATAAGAGGTTGTGGAGGATAGAGCAGAAAGGAGACTGACAGACAAGGAGAGAGCAGTCAGAGGCAGCAGGAGACCTTGGCTCTTGGAGCCACTGTGGGTGGAATGTTCTAAATAGGACAGAGTCAGGCAAGCCTCCAATGTGAGCTGGGAGAATAGATGGCCAGACCAAAGCAGAACAGAGCCGTGGTGAGACTAGCTCAGATTCTGGGAAAGTGTGGCCTGAAGACTCAAGAGCTCTGGCTTCAATTGCTTAGAATGTGGAAGTATTAGTAAGACAGAGAAACTTGCCAATAAAATGGTTTTGAGGGGCATAGACATCCTAGTGACAAAGACTTACAACCACACACACATAGAAGCCAGTGTGTCATGGGGAAATATTAAAGACAGATAAAATAAAAGATGAAAAGTAAATTCATAACAAATTTTTAATTTGTTGCTTTATGCTAAGAATAAGAGACTGGATATGCAGCCCCAACTGGAACACCTCTATTATCCCACCACCATCACGGTGTAGACGATATCACAAAACTTGAGGTGGGAAGAATGGAAGAGACTGATGGGGATAAAACTGCTGTGAAGTATTGTCTTCTGGACATGGCTACTGAATTGTGATCTCACGGTCCTTGCGGTCACGTGGGTAAGACTTACAAGCTGATCAAGATAGGTGCGTGGTCTCTAAGCCCCCACTGCTTCCTGAAAAGCTCCTAGAAGTTGATAGTTGAGGAGAAAGACTCCCCTTCTCATTAGGGATGTGACCACTGACGGGTTTCAGTGTCCCACACCTGTGTATATAGAGTCAAAACCAACTCTATTTGGTGGGTTGTCAAAACAAACAAGCAAACAAAAAAAAAAAAAAAAAAAAAAAAAAAAAAAAACACTCACAGCTGTGAAGGCCACAATGGGATGAGGGAAGGGATGAATGAAGTATGAATATGATCATATTTCGCTGTCTTATAAAATGTTCAACAAAGAGAATTTTGTAAGAGAAATAAACAATAAAGCAAAGTCTGGTGGTAATAATCATAGACCCCAGGAATAACAATCAAACGCATTTTAAACTTTTCTTGACACGCTAAATATCATGGGGTTGGATCATATGTAATCCCTTGATTAGTTATTATTGACCAGAATGCTACAGATATAAAAACATTATAATAAACATTAAAGGGCCATCACTTGACAACTCTAATAAAGCTCCTGCTCCAGCTTATTCCATGAATAAAATAGAGCAACTCTTTTTTTTAAAATAGTATCACTTTAGAGTGTGCTTAAACTTTGGATGGCAACCCTGTCATCAAATACTTGAGGGTTAGCTCACTGTTGTCTCCAATTTCATTGCAAGGTGTGATGGAACCTAGCCAGAATAGTTAGTGAATGAACCCTGCGCGTCTATCAACATCTACGTGGTAATTTCCTCATCTGCAGAAGGAAGGTGCTGGCACCAACATGCCTTGGGTCTATTGTGACAAGTCTCTGTAAATCTCTGCCATAATCAAAGGATAAACTACGAAGCTCATTCATCATGAAGCTGTACACAGCACAGATATCAGAAGGAGTTTTAAAGGCATGTATATCTAGGCCAGGTTTGGGCCCTCCTAAGGAATTAGATATATTAACTTAGCAGACATGTCTCCCTTGCCAATATCTCCCTCCAATTAGAAGTATACTAACAAAAAGCAGATAATAAAGTTCTTAGGTAAAGGATTTATAACATGGAAGAGATGTAATCACACTTCTGTAGGACTCTGAATTTGTGGATAATTTTTACATGTTATAATTTGTGGTCTTTAAGACAAACTGGGTGAGAAAAAATCATTTATGTCATCTTATACCTGAGATCAGCACAGCTGGTAAAATGACTTTTACAAAGTCGCCTACCAATTCTGAGCAGGAGCCAGTGTTTGACTCAGGGTTTCACATCTGAGGCTGTCCCCTTTCCATTAACCAAGACTCTTAAACAGGAAGCAATATATATTCTGAAAATCAAATGGCCCGAGTGATCTGCTGGGTTGGATAAAGTCCAGAAGCAACTATCTGAGACTCTGTCTCTCATTCAGATGTTTTGTATTTTGAACCATCTATCTCCCAACACAGTCAAGCTTCAACATACCTTCTGAGTTTCTATTGCATGCAGATGTTGTCTTTGTATTGTGAGGACACTGCTGGAAGGGTCTATGCATAGCCACTTTTTACCCACAATACCTTGCATATAGACACACATCCTTATCCAAATAGATTGGGTCTGTCCATTCATTTATGTAGAAAGTGTTCTTAAATCTCTGACATGTGTCTCATTTTAATGCTAAACAAGGCAAAGACAGAACTCCAAACAACCAGAAATAATCTTCTATATTTGTGAACTATAGAAGAATACAGACACTTGGAGACCTGTAATATTAGAGAGTGCATCTCTCAGAAAATTGTACTGTGTTGTGTATACAAGGACACAGGAATCTAACCCAGCGTGGGACAACAAGGAGGACCTTCCTAAATGACAAACATTAATAGATATCATTATTAATAGGTATCAGCGATCTATGAGGTGATAAAGATGGAAAAATGACCAAGTCAAAGAGCTCAGCACACATGCTAAGGTTGAAAAGTGTCCCAACCACACAGCCTAGATGTTACATCTTATGGAACCACAGTTCTGTGAACAAATCTAATCCTGATGAAGATCTCTGGACTAATGCATGAGAGTCATCTCCCCATGTAGCCAAACCACACACTCTTACATCTTTAGAATAGATCTTTGGTAAGTATATGGAGCCCTACTCAAAAATCCAGGGTTACTTGTTTTTTCTTTTGCTATCTATATAGAGATGTAATATCTCAGTTGACATCTAAGAAACTGGATTGCTGTGAACCTGTTGGGTAATGTTGCAATGGTCTATTCAATCATAACTGCTTTACAACGACAAGTTTTATAGTCAGTTGGAATTGTATATCCAGGTATAAATTACGTCTTTATTTGGGGCAATGTTAAGAGATCTTGATACATATGGTGTCATAGGTCATATCCTGTGCAATAACTTATACTGCTTCACAAAAGGTACTTTATACAGGTCTTTACAAATGGCTCTCTAAAATATGCAGAACTTAATAAAAATGAGATGTTTTCATAGACTATGGTTTCTGGTAAAACATATCTCAAAGTATATATGTATTCATAGAAGCAGCCAGAAAGACACACATTCTCAGAGTATGGAGACAGGCCCTGGTCAGTTGATGGGAAACCCTAAAAAGACACTACTTACTATTGAATTGTGTGCCTTCATAATTCATGTTTTGAAACCCCAACACTCAGGGCCTGAGAATGCATGTGTCATTAAAAACAGGGCATTTGAAGTGCTAATTAAACTTAAGGTCATAAGGATAAGGTCCTAATCCAGTATAACTGGTGCCTTACAAAAGAGGAAGAGAGTGTGTGGGCAGAGGGAAGGTCATGCGAGGACAGGGGCAGGTGGCAGGGTACAAGCCAAGGAGAGAGGCACCAGGAGAAACCACAGCTGCCAAACAGACCACAGGCTTTCAGCCTCTGGTACCAGGACAAGACTGGCTTCTATAGTTGAGCCAACTGATCTGTGGTGTTTTCTTACAGCTAGGCTGTAAAGTGGTGAATTTTACCCCCAAAAGAAAAAAATTCCATGTATTGAACCTCAAACATCCAAAATCATCTTTGTAACAGGTACTTTATGAGGATAATTAAGATTAAATGAAGCCAGAACTGAAGAGATGGTAACTCGAAGATTAAGAGCACTGACTGCCCTTCCAGAGGACCGCGGTTCAATTCCCAGATCCCACATGAAAGCTCATGACCATCTGTGGCAACAGTTCTTGGCTATCTGATGCCTCTGTCCTCTACCAGTCGGTGAGGAGACATACATGCAATAAAATACCCTCACACATATACTAGAATTAAAATCAAAAACTGTTTTGATAAACATTACACAGGGTCAGAAGGGTTGGCACGTCATCTGTAGAAACTATTGTCCTTCTAAGAAAGAGAGATGAATGTGTGGACAGAGAAGATGCTATAGAAAGATACCTTATGCCTGGAGAGAAGCCTACACCAGAAACCAAATTTTCAAATTTCATGTGAACCTTAGGCTTTCAGCTTCTAGTAATGTGAGAAAAATTAATTTTGTCATTTATGCCTCCCAGTGTGTAGCATTTTTTTTACAAAAGCTCTAGAACACTAATGGAGACACACACACACACACACACACACACACACTCATGTGCTGACACCGGCTGACTCCACATAGATCTGCATTCCTATTTGAAAACAAAAGCCTTACGTTTTGCCTTTGTAAATTGTAAATTTTTCACTAGACCAAAAACAAGGGTGCCATATTTGTATTCATATAACCAGGATGGCTCTGTCTGAATATTAATTAGGATAAAAAAATAATAGCATAGATTTATTTCAGAAGGCAGAATTAATGAATGGGCGCCATCACACATTCCAAAATGCTCTAATTTGCAAAGCAGTTCTTTCATCTTTCAGAGAGAATGACCCCAGCTTAAGTTGCCTGTAGTTAGCAAAGAAGAAACTTGGACTCGCCGTCCTCGTCCTGTTCCTACCTGAGCTTTTCTTCATGCTGCTGCTACATTCCTGTCACTTGTCAAATCACAGTAGAAGCTTTTTGTGAGTTTAATTAAGCCTGACTAATTTTCCAACAGTACAAAGAAAGATGAAGTCCTTAAATATTGAATGCATTTATGATTCGAGGTGTCATTTTCTGAATGTGACTGTTCAATTCTTAGAATTAATTACCCTCTAAATTCAATCTGCTTTTTAAGACATACAGTCATACCTCACACAAAGCATAAGTTCAACATTTCAACTCTTCTCTAAGAGACTATTCCAAATGCTGCATCCAAATTCACATCCTAGCCATGAAACAAAATCATCTTTGATGGGGAGCCATGTAGAAGCCAACTATGCCTTCATCTCGATCTCCATCCCCGGGTTTCCTTCTCCTTCTTTGACCTGGTATTAATTAATTAAAACTTAGCTTTCCTTTGTGCTGTGAACATGGGTAAGTGAGGAAACACCTTCTCTGGTAAGCTTTAGGACCTGAGTTCAATCCCCAGGACTTGCATGAAAAAGACTGAGTGTAGATGGGAGTCCTTGTAGTCCTAATGTGATAGCTAATACTATCAGGGTCTAGAATCACCAAGGAGACAAATTCTTTGTGCATGTCCATGAGAGAGCTTCTGCATTGGGTTCATTGAAATTGAAGTGCTCACCTTCACTCTGGGGTAACACCATACCCTGAGATAAGGTCCTAGACTTCATAAATGGAACGAAACAAACTGGTTGTGAACAGTCACCACTCTCTGCCTTGTGACTGTGGCTGCATTATGGACAGACACCCATGGTTTCTGATGCCCTCACTTCCCCGCTGTGATAGAATCTACCCACGAAAGGTGATGTGAAAAATCAACCTTTTCCCCTGAAATAACTTTAGTCACCGCAACAACACAAAGTAACTATTAGTGATGCACCCAACAATGGTGAGATGGAGACAGCCAGAGGCCAGGATTTACTGTAGTGCAGCCTAATTGAGCAGAGTCAGGCCAGTGAGAGACCCTGTCTTGGGGGGAATAATAGACAAGTGGATGGTAATGAAGAAACAGCATTTGAAGTTGTGCTCTGTCTTCCACATATGCACCTGCCCTGATCTGTCACTTTAACACATCGCAAGCTTCATCTGCTTCTAGAAGCTTCCCTCCAGCTTCTTTTTCCTTCAGTGTCACTGTGGAGATGTCTGAGTACATCTGGGACTAGACATCTATTGGGCGGTGCCTATTTATTCTCCATTGTTACAGTGAAGGCTAGCCTAGACAAGAATCAGTGTCCCATAGGTCCCTCAAGGACTTATGAGGACCATGCAGATAACCGCATCTAGAATTATTTAACAATACCCTCAAAGAAAATTCCACCCTAGACTCCCATGCACAAACACCCTGAGAGACCAAATTCACAAGGGGCCAGCAGAGTGCATGCCTGTGTACCCACACACCAACAACCACAAGATAAAGCAGTGTGGCAAATCCTGAGTGCTTGGGGATTTGTTGGAAGTTAGCAGGCACTTCCAGCATCCCAGGAGATACATGGGTTATAGAAGGTGTTGCTTACTAGGCTTCTTCAATGCCCTTTGATTGGAATTCCAATTTCCTTCCTAACATGGATGGATAAAGGAAACATGGCAGCTGTTTTGTCCTCCAATATGGAAGTCTCAATTGAGGAAATGTCATCACCTGGACTCATCTGTCTAGCATTATCTATATCAACAGCGGCTTCAACACCTTCCCTGAGTGAGACATGGCATAGTCCTCCTTCTCCCGGTACCTCCCCCACACCTTTGATGCAAAACGGAATCTTTACCTTGGAAATATAAAACACTAAGTGCTATGTTAGAGTTCTTGGTTCTAGTTGCTTCTAATTAGAAAGAAAATACTATGTGTCACACACACACACACACACACACACACACACACACACCCTCAAACAAAACAAGAGCAGTTAAAAATAGAGAGAGAATTACTAAGCATCTCCTTGATACACAAGAGCCAGCCCTGGGCTACTGCAGCTAGGCAGCTCAGCATCGGCAGCTCAGCATCAGCAGCTCAGGCATCCCCAGCTCAGGAAGTGGTACTCACCGCCCTTCATCATGCCCACTTCGTAACACTTGCGCAGCCGGCAGGCCTGGCAACTCTTCCTCCGGTTCTTGTCAATGGTGCACTGGTTTGTAGCTGGACACATGTAGTCATTATGTCCTAATGGAAGTGAAGGAGTCAAATTAGTATCATCTCAGGACATGTAAGAGGTCAGGCTCTTCGTGGAAACTCCTGGAAGGTGTATTTAATAATCACTGGTTGGTCTCCCTGAGCTTCTACCCAGTTCCTCCACCTCCCCCTTCTTCCACAGGCAAAGGAAACCTGTTACCCTTAATTTCTGCCTCAGACTATTGCTATGGCGGTTGTTTGGTCAAAGACTCCCCGTCACATGACCTGTGCTGGACAACATACAGGCGGTTTTGTTTGTGGTGCAGGAGATGGAGGCTGGGGTCTCTCCTGTTCTAGGGAAGTGCTTGTGGTGCAGGAGATGGAGGCTGGGGTCTCTCCTGTTCTAGGGAAGTGCTTGTGGTGCAGGAGATGGAGGCTGGGGTCTCTCCTGTTCTAGGGAAGTGCTCTGTCGCTGGATAGCACCCCCACTCTGCAGGGAGATGCCATAAGGACATAGTCACAAGTCAGGATTTGTCTCTGTGAGCGTTGCTTTGCTTTGGGTTTTCCATTTGGTTTGGTCAGAGATTTATGGGATTTCTCAGGCTACACACACACACACACACACACACACACACATGTACATATGTACGTACATACATAAATAAAAATTTATAATTGTCACACCATTATCCTAAGACTTCAGAAATGAGTCCATATATGTCAAGGGATTTGTCACATCCTCTAATTATGAATCCTCTTTCTCTCCTCTCGTGTCTGTTAGTTGTCTCCACCTCTCACTGGCCTGAGTGAGCCCATCCCTCCACATTAACTTCCACCCTACATCAATGGCATTTGTACCCTTCTGGACTCTCCAGAAATGTCCCTGCTGGGTTACATTTCCTCACATCTCCTGAGTGGCTTAATCCAGCCATTGGCTTTACAGTTAGTTCTCTCTCTCTCTCTCTCTCTCTCTCTCTCTCTCTCTCTCTCTCTCTCTCAATGGGCCCATATGAAGCCAGCGTAATGCCAAATATTTCACAGGGAAAGTCTTCAGTTCAGACACAAGACCAAGGGAATGACATGTTTTCAATTCTCAAAACAAAGAGAAAACATATTCCACATACTAACTGAAAACATACTACAGGCCTCTGCCCCCTGTTCACAATGTTTAAGATGTTTGAACCCAGGACTTTTTGCTTCTTTGCAACATAAGAAGCAGCCTCAACTGGAACAGACTAGGGTAAGGATTTGAAAAAAAAAAATGTAAGGCTCCATTTACGTTATTTTCCATTTACATGTATCTTATGAAAGCTACCCTGTAAACTAACATCTTGTCTTGCATAAGGGAGACCGGTAAAGCCAGTAAGCAGGACTATGAATTTGAAACTGGCCAGAGACCTTCTACTACCTGGAAACCCAGGCACAGAGTGTTATCATGTAGTCCAGCCCGGTCTTGAACTCACAGCAATCTGCCTGGAGCAAAGGCTTCTACCATTATGCCCAAACATAGTAATTATTTATAAATTGTCTTTATTAACAGGAAAAAGTTAAGGAATACATAAAACAGGAAACAAGGTTGATGTGGGTTTAAAGTTAGCAAACTCTAGGGGGAAAAATGGTTCATTCTTCTTATACCCTAAGGAAATTTTTAGTGGTTTATCTCTTCTGGTGCTCACAGAGAACACATCGATATATTTTAACTCAAGAAAAAAAAAACTGAGCACATATTTAAGCCTCAGGAAAAAAATGATTAATGACTACTTAAACCAAATACTATTGTTGACTTACTTTCTCTCTGATAGACAGGTATTTTGCAAGTCAGAAGAGGAAAGAGACCCGCTGTGAGTCAGATACAACTGGCTGCCTCTGCTGTTTGGATTGGCTAACCGCTGGAGATTCTATCTTCATCAACCCAGTGAAATTCTTGAACTAACATGTCTAATCCATAAAGTGTGTCGGATCTGTGTAAGTGACTCCATCCCTTAGCAAGAAAGAGAGCAGAGGCAGAGAATCATGGCCACAAGGCAGGGCTTTTCTGACAACATTCAAAAGAAATGCCTAATCAATAAACCAATTAGAAGAAAAAAAAACAGATTCTAATAAGTACATGCTTGCCATCGTACGTTAAAACGAGTCCTTCCCAACCAAACGCCAGCAATGAATACTTTTAAGTCTCCAACTGATGTTAGATAAAAAGCAACCAAGCTGTTGTTTTCCTTGTTAAGTCTGTAAATGCCTGCTGTTAACGCAAGCGTACCCCCCCACTCCTTCATAAGCCCCACTTGATCTTGTGACAATCATTTATGAGAAGCTGTACCGAAGTAGAATTAAGTTTTGAGAACCAATTTGATTATGTACGTGAAACAGCCAGCAATCTTACTGTGCGGATGGGAAGCTTTGGCCCTGTGATAGCACCCGAAGAATTAGAAAAGGGATACAACCAAGATGCAACAGTTGGGGGAGGGCTGGAAGGCTGCACACTTTCCCTTTCCCACTGAGAATAGAAAGCACAGTCTGGGAACATCACTTGGTGGCTTAGCAATTGATAGCATATATGAGACTAACACATATGAGACTAGCATATATGAGACTAGCATATATGAGACTAGCATATATATGAGACTAGCATATATGGGACTAGCATATATGGGACTAGCATATATGAGACTAGCAGATATATGAGACTAGCATATATGGGACTAGCATATATGGGACTAGCATATATGAGACTAGCAGATATATGAGAGTAGCATATATGAGACTATCATATATATGAGACTAGCATATATGAGACTAGCATATATGAGACTAGCATATATGGGACTAGCATATATGAGACTAGCATATATGAGACCTTGGGTTCCACCATCATCAGGAGCAAAATGAGTAAATAAAAGTCCTTTAAAGGAATATGTGTCTGAGACAGTGTGAAGTATAGGGACAGGCCGCAGATGACACCTACAAGCCAGACCTGCCAGGTGAGCCTGGTTCCTGAGAAACACGCCGCTCGTGCCACACAAGAACGTTTCCTTCGGGATCCTTCTGTCTTGACATTTTTTTCTTTGCTCATCTATTCTCTGTCGTAGCAGCTGTTTTCTTTCTCTCATCCTCACTCAGAAAGCCTAGATTTGTTTTGTTATGAAAATAAACAATGATCCATACCCAGACACTCAAAAGGAAGATAAACACAGACCTAATTAAAGCAAGCAGTAGCTTGAGAGAAATCTAATACTGTGGACTTCTCTTTTTGGCAACTTTTCCCCTCAGGACATTTTGGTGGCTACCACAGATCAGATCTCTTCTTTGGGGCTTTAGTCCTGTCTGTGCACCCAACATCCATCCATCCAGAACTGGTACACTGACCCTCAGGAATGGGTGTTACCAGATGAGCTGTCAGTGCTGTAGTTTGAATGACAGATATCTCCCACCAGCTTGTAGTTTGAATGTGTGGTCTCCAGTTTGTGGCACTGTTTCCAAGGTAGAGCCTGGCAGGGGACAGTAGGCCACTGGGGTAGAGGGTCTCTAAAAGTTGACACCCAAACAGGCTCTGTTGTCCCCTCTCTGTATCAATATCAGGCCCTGCCTCAGACTCACACCACCACAGATGGAGGCTTTCTGCCTTCCTGCAGCAACAGACTAATGTCCTTCAAATCCATGAGCCAAGATAACTATTCCTTTCCTACATTATTTCTGTTGGGTCGTATGTCACAGAAACAACATACTAACTAACACGGTAACCATCTTCACACATCTGCTGTCTGTCTCTTGTCAACTACCCAACATGAAGCCACACACAGTCACAGTAGGTCACCTCCTTCTCTGGTCCCTCCCAACACACCTTCAACACACAAGCTTACCCACACAGACACCAAAAGACAGAAGATCAAATCAACTATTCAATTCTTTTTCAAAGCAAAGCCAGTTATTTCAAATAAATACAAATGTGTGTAAGAGTGAGAAAGAGAGTAGAGTATGCTTGTGTGTGTATGTGTCCATACATGTACGTGTATATGTGCATGTGTGTACATGTATATATGTGTGCATGTGTGTATATCTGTGCATATGGTGTACATGCGTGTATGTGGGTATGTATGTGTGAATGTGTGCATGTGTGTGTACATGTGTATATATGTGTGTGTATCTGTACATGTGTATATGTCTGTATGTTTGTGCATGTGTATGTCTGTACATGTGTGCAAACATGTGTGCATATGTGCACATGTGTGTGCATGTATACATATATGTAGATGTAAAAGACAGTGGTAGATTTGAGGTACCTTTTTCATTACTCTTTTACTCTGTTACTCACACTTTTTTATTTAAAAAAATATATATTTATTTCTTAACAGTTTCATGTATAAGATGTTCCTTGATCGAAGTCCGGAACAAGAGAAATGGGATGGAAGGGGGGATATAATGCAAAATGGGATGGTGGTGAGGGGCGGTGGAGCATGGCAGCTGAACACTAGATGCTGAGAGAGCACATCTTTACCCACAAGCATGACGCAGAGCAAAGAAACGGACATAGACAGGGCTAAAGTCTCAAATTCCTCCCCCAGTGACACACTTCCTCCGACAAGGCTACACCATATCCCCAAATGGGACCACCAACTAGTGACCAAGCGTTCAAGTATCTGAGCCTACAGCAGACATTTCCTCATTCAAACTACCACAAGAGCTCTGAACGGCATGGGCGGAGCTATAAACACCGGATGCTCGTTAACACAAAGAGCACTCAGCACACTGGTCCGGCTTGAAGTCATGGTGGTCAGAGTGAATTCTCAGGAATCAATGGCATCTAAGGTGTTTAACACCCACACCTCAAATAAAAGCCAGTTGTAGGCAGCCTTGTCCCAAAGTCTCACTAGAGAGCACCAACAACACTTCTAAAAGTATTTTATTGCTTTGTACACGCATGCACACACACACACACACACACACACACACACACACACACCACAAACACGCACACACACATACACACACACACACACACACACACACACACACACAGTGAAAACATGGCTGTCAAGGCACACTATGAGAAGTGAATTCTCTCCTTCCAGTTGAGGCAGGATCTCTTATCCATGTGCCCTCGGGGCCAGCTGGTCCTCAAGCTTCTGGGTAGTTATTTTGTCCTTGCCCCTCATCTCACCATAGAAGCGCTGTGACTGCCAGTGCAGACACCAGCTGCATGTCGGTTGGATTTCTGTGGCCTGTGCGGCTTGGACTTAGGCAGCAAGTGCTTAGTCCCACTGAGCCATCTTCTTGGTCCACAAATAACGTGCCATTCTCATTTATTTCACATCGTTTTAGTCTCTCTCTTTTTAACTTTTTAAGTTTGTTCATGGGCATGAGTGCTTTGCTTGAAGGTATGTATGGGCAACTACATGCATGCCTGGTCCATGTGGAAGACAAAAGAAGGGAGTGTAGCTCCTGGGACTGCAGTTATGAGTGATTCTGAGCCACCATACGGGTGGTGGGAATTGAACCTGTCCTCTGGAAGTATAGCCAGGGCTCTTACCCACTAAGCCATCTCTCTAGACCCTAAAATGATTTATTTACTCTTCTTATGTGCATTGGTTTTTTTGCCTGAATGTATGTCTGGATGAGGGTGTGAGATCACCTAAAACTAAAGTTATAGACAATTATGAACTGTCATGCAGGAGCTGGGAATTGAACCTGGGTCCTCTGGGAGAGCAACCAATGCTCTTAACCACTGAGCCATATATAACACTGATACCAAGATAACACCTATGTATTCCAGCTACGTTTACCTCCTCTTTATTATAAACCCTTACCAAAATTTTTTATAAAGCTAACAAAAGTTCATTAGAATTTGAAGCATCTGGGAGTTGTACCTAAGTAGTTTTTAAAATGCCAAATTTTTTTTAAAAAATGAAATCTGGATTTATTTCTTTAAGTATCAGCATATATTTGTAGAGTGTTAAATACAGCTTTAAATCCTCTGTGGTTTTACATTAGACTTACATTTAGATCCTTCAGACACCAAGGCAAGAGAAAACTGACATTTTAATTCATGGGTAAAGAACAATGCAGATATCCTATGACAATGACAGACTTGCATCACAATAAACCTGCCACACACTAAACACCACAACTTAAAACGGGTTTACTGTATCAGAGCTGCGAATCACGCTGTCTCTATAACTCTCTGACTTTCACTACGGTGGTTACCTGAAGTGGTGATCATCACAACCAGAGTCAAAGTGCACATTTTCTGGCTTGAAAAAGAATCAAAATTCATCATCCAATGTGCATCTGCTGAATACATAAGCTTTTCCCCACCATTGTCAAGTTTAATAAACATGGAGTCGAAAGGTCATGAGTGGGAGGGAGCATTTTTGTTCTTCTTCGGGCTATAAGGTATGGATAATGTGTCAGGACATAGTTCTGAGAAATCACAGTTTGAGATTGCTTTGAGAAAAATCATAGAATCTATGGGCAGATTTTTCAATGGTCTGCTATACAAACTAGATGCCAGACAGAGGTGAGTAGCAGCCTCCCAGAAAGGGTGGTCTCCTTAAGAGTTCATCTCACTTGAGATCAACTAGTGGAGCCTTTCACAAAGCTCATTTGATGATTCCATCCATGATAACCAACTTCTTCCATTCTGAACGTGGTGTTCCAAGAGCTATATAACGCATGGATGGCTTGATTCAATTTCCCTGTCGGCTTGATGAGAAAGGAATTATATTAATCCACATTTTACA
The DNA here is from genome assembly GCF_963924665.1 of Micromys minutus. Taxonomy (NCBI): domain Eukaryota; kingdom Metazoa; phylum Chordata; class Mammalia; order Rodentia; family Muridae; genus Micromys; species Micromys minutus. Next base: position 13,802,939 of record NC_137965.1, on the reverse strand, counting down.
GTTGTATGATTGTGATAAAGGTTTAAAGCTGCTCAAAGCCACCCAGAAAAACAGATGGTATTGAATCAGGTTCTCCCTCCCAATAGAGACTGGACTCACCCATCTCTGCAACCTTCATATACCGAAGGCTCAACTTGTCCAACAAGCTCTTTGTTCAAGAACAGTATGTAATTTCCAGCTGGCAATTATGGCAGGGTTTTCAGCAACTATCTGACCAGTGAGGGTTCTGAGATCAAGGATTCTTGGGCATAAGAAAGTGCAACAGGGCACTAGTATACCAAGCTGCTATCAATGCCTTTACTTTAAAAATGTGCAAGGTGTATGTGGAATGACTGGTATTGAAAAATGAAGGATTACAAGTATTCATAATTATCTCCTAGAAGAATTCATATCAAAATGGATATTAATCATTATTAAGTAGTAAAGTACACGAAGCTAAAGAAGATGTGAAGGTTTAAACCGATCCCTAAATATCTGGGGATAGAGAAGGAGGAGAATGAGGAGGAAGAGGAGGAAGAGGAGGGATCCTTGTACTGCTAAAAGTTGTTCTTACTGTTAATCAGGAGGAGGATCTGATTTATGAGGGAGTGTGGAAAGAAGGGGTGTAGAACAATTCTAAACATGTCAGGAGAGTTCAGTAAGACATCAACCAGCTGTCAAGCAGATAGTTGTAGATGAAGTACTAAAATCAAGACAAAACAAAATTGGAGGTAAAATACTTAATAATCCCTCTTTCAGGTAGGTACATACTCAGTGAATGGGTTGGAGGTTGGGGAATTGCCAATATCAAACTGGCCTGTGGGCACATCTGTTTGGGTGGGTATATTGTTAATTGATATAAGAGAGCCAAGCCCATTATGGGCAGCATCATTCCCTGGGCCCAGACATCCTGAGAAAGCTAGCTAAGAATAGACCTTTCAGCAAATCAGCAAACAGCATTCCTCTATGGTTGCTACTTCAAATTACTGTTTGAGTCCCTGCCCTGACATCTCTCACGGACGTAACTCATTAGACAAAATAAACCCTTTACTGTCCTCAGTTGCTTTTGCATATGTGTATATGTATATGATTGAAAGCAGGAATTCAAACATATATGTGTATTTGTACATAGACAGTCAAAGCAGCATTCCTCCTAATAGTCAAAAGGCAGGGATATCTTAGGGCCTACTTGCTTAAAAAAAACACAAAACAGAATTAACATTAAGCTTTTAAAAACATATGCTACAACATGATTAAATCTGGAAAACAGCTAAGTGAGAGAAGTCAGACACAAAAGGATAAAAGTGACTCTGGATACATGAAGTACCTAAAGTAGTCACACTCACAGAGATACGCCATGGTGACCGAGTAGGGCTATACAGATCCACAAGAAACTGGGGGAATCCCCCCAAAAAAGTGCTCAGAATACCCAAGAAACCATCCACAGAACTTATGAAGCTCTAAAACAAGGAATACCAGAATGTGGATACCTCAGTCGTTCTTAGAAGGGAGAATAAAACAGGGGAGGAAGGCCAAATAGAGGAGCAGGGGGTGAAGAAAAGATCTACAGAGACTGCCTCATCTGGAGAACTAAAGCATATGCTGCCACCAAACCCAAGCACTATTGCTGACGCCAAGAAGTGTTTACTGACAGGAACCAGACATGGATGTCTCCTCAGAGGCTCTCCCAGAGTCATACAGATACAGATGAGGATGCTTGCAGGTGAACATCAGACTGAACACAGGGACCCCAATGAAAGAGCTAGAGAAAGGACTGAAGGAGCTGAAAGGTTTGCACCCTCATGGGAAGAACAACATCATCAACCAGCCAAGGCACTGAGGTGGAGAGGGTGATTGGGAGAGGGAGCACCTTCATGGAAGCAAGTTGAGGAGGAGGAGGGAGGGGAGGGAGGGGGAAGGGTGCAACATTTGAAATGTAAATACAGAGAATATCGATAAAAATTTTTTTAAGTGGGGGAATTAATTGATTAAAAGGCTCAGTTTCAGTCTTAAACAACTTTTGCTCATACAACATGAAGGAACCTAATTCCACTGATGGCACAAATCCAATGGCTGAACTAGTACATTTTTGCTACAGTTTTGAAAAATAAACTTGGAGCTGTCATGAGTATCTACGTGAGAAAGCAGAAAAATTAATCAAAAAGTTGGACTGGCTGTTCCTATTCTGATTAGCTCCTATGTGACAATCTCTGTGGCCAAGGACTGACTTACTAGCACCATGCACCATGATGGACTTCTCAGAAACTAGGTGATGTGCTTGGTAGGTTGAGCTCTGTTTAATCTCAGCATCAGAAACAATGAGGTGGGCTGCTCCAGATACAGAGTCATAATTTGAGACACCAGGGAGCTGACTAACTTATTCAAGGTCTCTTGGCTGCTAGATGGTAGAACCATCATTAAAATGCAGATCTATCTCATTCAAGGGTCTTTGTTTTTTGTTTATTCATTGTTTATTTTTGTTTTTTAAGAATACTGCCAGCTGGAGAGATGGTTCAGTGGTTAGGAGCACTGACTGCTCTTCCAGAGGTCCTGAGTTCAAACCCCAGCAACCACATGGTAGCTCACAACCATCTGTGACGAGATCTGTGCCCTCTTCTGGTGTGTCTGAAGACAGCTACAGTGTAGTTATATATAATAAATAAATAAATCTAAAAAGAAGAATACTGCCATTATTGGCTAGGAAGAAAGAACTCAATATTAACTCAAAATATGTAAGTATTAAATTATGCTTATAATAATAATGAAACAGCTAAGTCAATCATTGTATCTTTGAAGAGCATTTCAGAATCAGCAATGTAATGATCTCCGGTCTGATGCCTAACGCTTTTGTTCCTACCAAGCAGGAAAGATAAACTACATAAAAGATTACATTTATCTGTGCATCAAGGCATACTTTTTTTTATTCTAGAAAACCTGTTCAGCATAGTCTGGCACAAGGTCGGGATAGAAAGAAAGACTAGAAAGCAAATTTTTGAGGAAATTAAACAAAAACTTTAAGCCCTTTGAAAGAATCACTGCAGCAGTGTGTTTGTAAATAAATTTCCACTCAGATATTAAAATGAATACTTTCTGATTCACAGCCAGTACAATGAGCCAAACCAAATGAAATAAAATTTGGCTGTCTCAGTGAACACATTCCTCAAAGTCCAGTGAGGACATTCAGTGGGCCCTGATTTGAACTATTTCACAACCACATCTGTATGTAGCAGAATGCACCAAACCAAAAAGAAAAAGAAAAAGAAATAAGGGGGGAAAGGATGCTTAATCGTGCACCCCAAATTCTATATTCACACAAGTCATTTCTAATTAATCTCATCAGAAACATCACTCACTTCCAAATTGCATTTTGCTTTTATTTTTTTTTTAAGTGAACCAGAAAGTATTACTAATATCCAATTATATTCCCCAATGATGTTTCGAAAGAAGGAATTCTAGGAAAGACAACAGCCCTGGAAAGTTTCCTTTTCTTCATAAAAATGAAGTCAGAAGACATTCTCTCTGTCCTTACAAGACCCCAATCGACTGAAGATGTTGACGTGATACCTTCACTCTGTAGTCCATCTGCAAAGCCACAGTTGTTTCAAGCACCTGGCACAATCGAAGCAACAGCTGCGATACAGCTTGATGGGCTGAGTGACCACCACCTCACCACAGCACCCCAGAGACAGTGAGTCGCTTTCAGCAAGGCCTCTCCTAGCGCCACACACAAGTAAATGCTGGTATACAGCCCAGAATAGGCCCTTCTGAAATTGCTCTCCCTACGCCTGTAATGTCTAGCCCAGGGTTTTGACCACTCTGAGGACATGGTGCCTTGCCCCAAGATTCCAGAACAGCTGGAGGATGGAGAGAGGGAGCAAAGAATAAGATGGAGCACTAGATGAGACTCAAACAAAGGAGAGGATGGTGTAGCAATTGGGGTGACTCATCCCAAGGCAGCCAGCATCTCCCCACCAATCTCCTGGTCTTTCTCCTTTATACACTTTGCTTCCAGAAAACTCTTCAGACCTTCTTACCACATCAACTCCTTTAAAGATAAAACCCCAATGGCCAGAACTGGTAGAAAGAATTTTAAAGTGTTCCCATCCTGAGAAACAAGGAAAAGAGAACGTTCTTGCAATCTGAGACACAGGATAAAACCCAGAGACCCTGAGCACAGTTCCTCCAAGTGGCCTGGTCCCTCATAGCCAAGGATAAGCTCATGCCAGCTCAGGGTCATGTGATGCTTTATGGAGAGAGGGAAAGAGAGTTGACTGAGATCAGATAGATACAGAGCATTGAGATATGAAGGGTCTTCAAACTGCCAGGACCCTTTTTCTTTTCTTCTTCTTTTTCTTTTCTCTTTTCTTTCTTTCTTTCTTTTTTGACACCTGATTCACTAAGTGCTAAGTATGAATTTCACCTATCTTTGGAAGTCTCTGTCAAGTTCTTTCATAGGCAAAACTTTGCCTAGGCATTCTGGTGAAAAGTAAGGACAAGAAAGTCAGGCATTTAAGATTCCACAAATAGGGCTTCCCTAGCACATCTGCAGAAATAGTGTAAACATTTCTAATTTTCTTAACTTGACAGAGACCTCTCCAAAAATAAGGAGAGCGGCTAATCTACTTAATCAACCCCAACAGTTGCTTCTATTACGGGGAATAAATCACGATGGCCATTTTTCTTTCTTTGACACTTAGCACAAGAGCCTCATGAATTCCCCCATGGTCATGCAAATGATTAAAAAAACTTCATTTTTAGTAAATAAAACTTCAGTTCCACAGATGACTTAAAGAGAGTGATGAAGAAGAAATGTGATCAATGTGTACGAAGTTTTTGTTCATCGTGTGGTCACTGAACAGTTAAAAGATGCAGGAAAAAAACACGGATTGATTGGCGTTGTAAATTTCACCCAAGGTAGTATGCATTAGTCCCATGCATTTCATTGTCCTCAAGCCTGGGGACAACTTCTGCGAGATATGCTGCAGTAACCCTATAGACTGGTAATGCGTGAAGTCAACACCTGATGATCACCAGGCAAAAGCAGAATTATAGTTGAAACCTTCCCTCCTGGACATCCAGACCTCCCAAGTCAGTGTGTGTTCACACTTTTTCCTGAGAGCATCACCACAGATGACTTTCACCACACCAGTGGGAAAGTGTGTCCTTTCTCAGAGATATCTGAGTGCTCAATCTAGGATCGAGAGCAATGGTTCTCAACCTGTGGGTCACACCCCCCGCCTTGGGGGAAACCTTATATTGTATACATTACTGACCAGAATTATAAATACATTACAATTGATAACAGTAACAGATTTACAGTTCGTAATTTAATTTTATGCCTGGGGAGTCACTACAGCATGAGAAGCTATATTAAGGAGTGGTTGAGAAGCAATGATCTAGAAGCTACTTCTCTTCCTCTTTCTAGAACTCCTCTCAAGAAGGAAAATGGTCCTCCTGTGTGGCCTACACATGCTACTCACATATAGCGCCTTCACTTCATCTGCAGAAGGAAAGGTGAATATGTCTATCACTAAGAGCACTCCAGTGCTACACTCTAGCCCCATGGTCTTTTGTACGCTCCTGAGGTCCATATGGGTTTGCTGCTTAGCTCGATAATGTTCTAAATGGGCGATGTTCTTCCTGCTTCAACTGCAGGAATATGGGTGTATTCAGAGACTGTTGCAATGTTAGGAGTAATAGACTTGGGCCTGGGTCTTAGGCTGTGTGTGATTCTCAGCAAAGACCAAACTAGGTGACTCCTCTGGAGTGTTTTATGTCTCTACCAGTGACTGCCATATACTGAAGAGACAGTATGGCTATGCTATAGACTATCCTATCTATACTGTGACCCTCTATTGACTCATTAACAAGAAATGAGAGAAAACTGCTCCAATATAAATAATATTCCCATGTGTGTATGCAAACTAACAAGAAAACCCTCCAGAAAAATAATGTGTAAAGTAATATGCCATTTGTGTTGTCAAAGTGTGTGTGTGTGTGTGTGTGTGTGTGTGTGTGTGTGTGTGTGTGTAAAATATTTGTTAAAATTAAGGATACAGTGGGGTTCAGTATGAGACAAAAAGAAGACGTCATTCTTCATCAAACCGCATGTTGTGTTGCTTAACCATTACCTTCTATATTTGTTTGATGCTTTTTTTAATGATCAACAAAGTCAAAGAGGCAGGAACACTTCTCTTCCAGAGCAACAGTGACCCAGTATCAGTGACTTACATTTCTTTTCTGGTTCTTCGTCCTTGTCCCTCTGCTCTGCCACCCATGGCTAAACAATGACCTTCCCCATCAGAACCTTGGTAAGCAAGAAGCCACTGTGTCTTCCCTCAGAACAGGAGAAAGTGTTGGCTGTGTTTTTGTCTCTTCAGATACTAAAATAAGACAAGCTTCCAAGCTGCCTGGGTCCTAAAGCCCTCCAAGTACAACTGTGGATAGTTTCCACTTACTGCCTTTCCAAGCCTGCCTGCTTGCCCGTTGCTTTAAGATGACCCACTGTCCATCTCTTGGGCATTTGTATATCCTCTCTGCAGAGGATAGAGCATCCTTCACCTTCGCCCTACAGTGGACAAGTTAGCAGAAGGCACATCGGAGCATCCTAGACTCACCTTATTGGCTAGTAGCAGCCCCATTTTCCCTGAGCAATCAGAAGAGTTACAAACAACTCTGTGTCCTCTTATGCTGCCCATTAGCCTATGGGAACACAGAACCATCTGAAGCCTATGGTCCTCTTCACTTGGAAAAACCCTTTTAGAAATATCCATTCCCTGTGGGAAGCAATAGATCCTGATGCTAAGTATCAGGTTCTGCAGTCAAACTAACTGGTTTCTATTGGTTTTCTTTCTCCCATACCTTTGTTTCCTCGTCTGTAAAATAAGGGTAAGTTGGAGTGTCAATTTACCATAAATCTGGGGAGAATTAAATGAGATGATGTGTAATATACAGCCTTGGGCTGGACACATACTCATTAAATGCCTACTAACGTTATGATTATTAGGCACAAAATCTCCAGACCAGCACAGCTCAAATTTGTTACAACTGTATTTGGAAGAAAATACTCTCAAGCTGGTCTATTACAACCTATCATTTCTTAGTAATAAAACAGTGGTTTTGCCATTAAGTAATTGTTTCTGGATCATATATCTTGTAAGGTTGTATTTGTACAGTCAGGTATAAATTGTACCAAAACTCTTTATCCTGGCAAAGGCCAAAAATAAATAGATAAATAGATAAATAGATAGATAGATAGATAGATAGATAGATAGATAGATAGATAAATCCATCCTACCAGAATCAGCCAATCAGATAATGCTACTTCACAACTGGAAATTCTGCTAATGCCTAACAAAACCTATAAAATAAATAGCGAGTCTCAAAATAGTCACAAACTATATGCAAACACCTTTCAAATAGCCAAGAATTATGGTGTACCTGTAGAAACTCTCTGAGACATACAGCTATCTTCTTCAAAACAACCTAGCCAGAATTAATAGTCTGATTCTGGCCTTAGAATAAAAACAACTCCCCCCCCAAAAAAAAACTTGTTTGAAACTGGAAATGATAAAACTCTCAGAAAAAAGAAAAATAGGCAGTACCATAGGAAATACGGTGTGGGAAAGGACTTTCCGAACAGGACTCCAGTTGTCCAGGAACTGAGACTAATCATTGACAAAGGGGACCTCATAAAATGGAGTCTTTGGCCCAACTAAAATTGAATGAGGAAAAGGAGAAGGTTCACAAAAGGAGATAGAGTTTTTACTGCCTAAATTTCTAACAGAGGACTAGTGTCCAGAATATTTCTCAAAAGAAAGCACCAAGAGAATAAACTGTACACTTAAGAATGAGTGTGGATCTGAGCAGAGATTTCTCAATAGAACAAGAAGTTTTAAAAAATGGCTATGAAATACCGCAAAGATATATATCACCCTTAGAAGTTAGAGAAATGCAGATTAAAACAACCTTGAGATGTAATTTTACCCTCTTCAGCATGTCTAAAATCAACAAAACAGACAAAGACAAATGCTGCAGGAGGTGTGGGGAAAGGGGACTCTTCACTGCTTGTCACAAACTGGTTGCAGCCACTCTGGAACCCTCAAGAAGCCAAGCATGAGTCCACCACGTGATCTAGTTAAACTACTCCTTGACATATGCCCAAAGGATTCAATAACCACAGGACTCGCTATCTGGAAGAGCCTCAAGCCTAGTCCACAGGCCCCTGCTCAGCCATGTTCCTCTTCACTCCATCCACAATAACCAGGAAACCAAAACAACCTAAATATTTCCAACTGATGAGTGGATAAAGACCATGCCATACATAGAAGATATAGAAAACCATTCAGCTCTAAGGAAACCGAAACAACCTAAATATTTCCAACTGATGAGTGGATAAAGACCATGCCATACATAGAAGATATAGAAAACCATTCAGCTCTAAGGACAAAGCATGGAACTTGCAGGGAAGTGGATGAAGACAGAAAATACGATACTGCGTGCTAGCACAGACCCGGAAAGACTTGTTCTTACCCATTTTCAGGTCTCATCATCCGTCTCTGAGTCTTGAGATGGGAATATGGAAGATGCAGTGACCACAGAAATCAGGAGTTGGTTCTCCCCTTTTACTGTCGAACTCAGATTGTCAGGTTTGGCTGCAAGCCTGTTACCTGCTGAGCTATCCTCTAGTGTATCATAATTAAAATGCTTTAAGCATTGGCTTTAGGGTTCCTTTAGGCATTTCTGTAGCACTTCATTAAACTTATGTCTCCTGGAACTCTGATGTAACTTCTGTATCCTAAGTGCTGTGCCCCTCCTTCAGAAAAGCCAAGTTTATTTCTGCAACAAGAGGGTCTAGCCACACCACCCACCACCTTCATATCTCATGACCCCTTTCTGGCCTCCTGTGGTCCATCAGTTTTCTGTACCTCTCGCTCTGTTTACTTCAGTGACTTACCCCACCCCACCCCCAACACATTTCACCAGAGGCAAAGCAAACACAAGAGCAAAGAAATTCACTAGTACTATTGATATTACCATTATTATTTTTAAAGATCTTCTTTGAAAAGGGTACTACACTGAAAAATATTTAACAAAGCCTGTATGGCCTCAGAAACTACACTTAACTGAAGTGGAAGAGGCCTAGCACTTTGAGAATCATGTAGAAAATTGAGTATCTCTAAAAGAAAGCCACAAAGACGCTCCCAAAACTTGTGTTACTGCAACAGAATATGTTATTTCTGCTCTTAAGTAAGAAAAGAGCAGGCCATTTTAGAGGCACATCATCATAAAGAAGGTACCCATCTATATCTCTAGGCACCCTAGAGTGACCAGGAGTCACCAGTGCTGATCTCAGACTCTATAGAGCTTTAGGTGTGACCCCAGAAGATCAGCTGAAAGAAAACTGACCCAAGAGAACCTTGAATATATATATAGATTTATTTTCAGTAGAGAAGGAAGAAGAGGAAGAGGGGGAGGAGGAGGTAGAGAAGGAAGAGAAGGGGAAGAGGAGAAGGAAGAGAAGGATGAGAAAGAGGAGGAAGAGGAGGAGGAGGAAGAAGAAGAGGAGGAAGGAGAAGGAGGAGGGTAAGAGGAGGAGGAGGAGGGTAGGAGGAGGAGGAGGAGGAGGAGGAGGAGGAGGAAGCAGAAGCTAGGAAGAGAAGAAGGACAAGGAGGCTACAAAGGATTGTCATTGCACCTACTGAACCATTAGACAGTTCTTTGCTTTTCACTCTTTCAGATAATTCAAGATAACTTTCACACCCTTTTACCAACTGCTTTTAAAATAAAAGTTAGACTATTGCCTCATGAAGAAGTGAGGGTGGGAAAAGTTACAGAGCCTATTCATAAGTTGCTTTCGTAACATTGATGTGTGGAATCAGAGCAAAGAGTAAGGAAGGAGATGAGGATCGTGCATTCTCACTGGGCCAATAAATGTATATATCTACCTCATGCAGACTCTCTGATATGCAAAGACATCAGGGCAAGCAGGTATATGACCAAAATCTCACTGATAACAACCCAGCTCCCTTGAGAAATCTGGCTCTTCCTTCCCAATTGAGAATGCATAGTTTGATATCACTGTTTGTGCAGTTGACTAAAATGACACCTGGTTGGCCAGTACTGCAGCTTTAAATACTGTGACTCCTCTTAGGTTTACTAACAAAGTTGTTGTCTCTTCTGCTAGGCTTTCTCACCCAGAGTAATGATAGTCTCCTGGAGCTGCCTCTCTAATGTCTTCTCAATACAATTCCACAGACTCACAACTAATGAAATGTGAGTTGCATTTTAGTGCAAACTTGCCATCGTGCAGACAAACTATAAACTTTCAAAGTAAAGAATGAAGACTCATGGGGTCCAAGAACAGCACTCAACTCAACTGATGTTAAATTTCCTGATCAGCTTAAGAGCACATCTGGAAGTGACATTTTATTCTGTGAGGAATGGATACTTATGGAGAAATTAACAATGCCAATAAATAAAAATCAAAAGGTATCCATGATCCTGTAATTTATTCTTAGCTGCTGCTTACATGATAAAAAAACACATTTCCAAATATCATGCATACCTTAGATAAATAGGTAGGTAGGTGTGGAGAGATATATAATGAGTATATGCATAGATGATAAATGGATGGATAGATAGATAGATAGATAGATAGATAGATAGATAGATAGATAGATAGGTAGGTAGATAGATGATGGATGGATGGATGGATAGATGATAAAGAGAGAGTATAGAGATAGGAGATAGATAGATAGATAGATAGATAGATAGATAGATAGACAGACAGACAGACAGACAGACAGATGATAAAGAGAGAAGATAGAGGTAGGAGATATATATTAATAAATTGATAGATGAGATAGGAGATAGATAGATATATAGATAGATAGGGAGATAGATAGATATTATTGATAAATTGATAGATGAGAGAAAGGAGATAAATAGATGTGTAGATAGAAAATGTACGCACACACATATGCACACCAATATGTGCACTAGTATATACACATACACATAAAAAATTGCTTTATTAAATTAGTTGATACAAATCCTTTCTGTTGCATTCTTTTCAGAAAAAGCAGCCACCCATATAGCATTTCAACAGCAATAACTGTCTTGTAGAGCCCTTGACAGCACTTTTATTTCTTAGAAAAATGGAGCTCAAATCAAGACATGTGAGTATGGTGTCCTGGTTTGACTTGATAAAGAGATATGGGAGTGAAAGTAGGAAAAAAGATAAGGGCACCTTGTCACCAAAGATTTCCATCCATCTCACTGTCTCAGCTTCTCCTATGGATTTACAGTCAGGAGGCACAGTCATCACAGAACAAGGAAAGCCCATTGACAGGGTCTAGATTCACATGTTTCTTCTTATGTGTACAGCACTTGATTAGAAGTGAAACCATAAGAAAAGTATTTGAAAGAACATAGGGAGAAAGAAGAGGAATCTTTCAAACACTCTGTAATATAATTAATGACAGCTTATCAATTTCAACCTTCTCTGAAGCCAGTTATTAGTACCATGATTTTTTTAATTAAATGGGGTATCTACATTAATCATCTTCTGAAGGGTCATGCTGCATGAAAGCTTAACGTCAACTCTTAGAACTAGGATCTCTAGTAAATGTTCAAAACACTACTGGAGATTGATAGATAGCTCAGTGGTTAAGAGCATGTACTGCTTATGTAGAGAATCCAAGTTTGAGTCCCAGCACCCTCATTGGGTGGCTCACAATCATTCCAGTTCCAGGAGAGCCAATGACTTTTGGTGGCCTCTGTGGGCACCTGCACTCACATGCACACAATCAGACACACACATTCAAGCACTCACACACACATACACACACACACACTCACACTAAAACACACACAGAAACTTATAACTTTAAGTCAATAAAAAAAATATGTCCTTAAACATCCTCCACGAATAACTAAGGAAAAGATTAATAATATCATGCACATAAAAGTCACAGACTCTAAGTTACAATTACCCAAACAACTCTTTCTTTGGAGCCAACTGCTTTTCTCTATATTATAATAAAACATAGTACTTTTATTCCCACCATTGCTACATTATCTATTACTACAGTGGAAGAAGTACCTTAATATTTTATTGTTATTCCCATGCTAAGCTTTAAAACGAAGTTGAAATAGTATAGCATACACACAGCCCAGAATGACAGCACCAGCCAAATTCTGGATTTGTCATAAGAGACTTCTTGCTCATGACAATGAGAGAGGGGTGCAGCTGGAATATATTAGAATTATGTAGCAAGTAGTTTTAAAGCATCCAATGTTCTAACATACTATTTAATGCTGTGCATACTACACAGACCATACAGGACTAGGCAAATAAAGACTATAAACAAATTCCAGGATATTAACAATGAAAGAGATGCCTTTAATGTGCTTTGGACAGATGCCAGATGAGACACCATTTCTTCCATAGTGTTGTCTAGTTTATTCTAAAGCACAGTTCTCACCCTGACTCTGAACTCCTAACCTTTCTATAAGAGTCTCACTTCTCCATCCCCAAGGGCATAGGCCGTCTTTTCTATTGCTGAGTTTAAATCTTGCCTGATTTATCATAATTTTCTAGCAGTGACGCGCTGAATCCTTCATTAGACTGCACATAATGTATCCTTAAACCTCTCATGGTGTTGCTATGAAATGCCAGATGATAAATATCTGTTACATTAAAACAACAGGAAAATATAAATTCCTTAACTCAACAAGCAGTCCTCTCTGGGAAAGAGGGTTGGCGGAACATGAGCAGGAAGGTGCTCATGATTATAAATGCTAAGAAGGAAGAAGGAAGGGGGGGGAATTGGAACAGAGACAGTGGGGGTGGGGCGGAACTACAGCAGCTCAGAAAGCATAAACAGTATTTCGGGTGCTGGAAGTCAGAAGAAACCCATCTCCACAGTGATTTTACTGCACCACACAGCACTGGTTAATAGGAACATCCAAGCATAATTATTTTCAAATGCATTCCCTTATTGGTACAGCCAAGGTGTCAAAGGAACAAATCATTACAAATTGGGATCACCTATGAACTATAATTTATATTCCATGGAGTATAAGGGGAATGTTTTTGTGCACTGCTTAGTGAAATAACATAGAGAGGTCCAGCCACACTTAAAATGATTTCATTTACATTTTAACCACACAGAATGTATTTATAAATGAACCCAGTCACTCACCCATACGTTCATAAATAATTGGAGTGCGTTCAATCTCATTCACTCTTTACCTCCTAGTACATGACTTGAAACTGCGGAGTGCATCAGAGAAGGATAATGTGCATTTGGATAACATTTAAAATCCATTTACTCCTTCTCAAGGCAAATAGAGAAAGTAAGTGCCTATTTGGGAGAGAGGTTGTAATTTAATAATTAAATTATGTTTCCAGTTCCTCGTTTCTTAGCAAACGAAAACTAAAACCTTTTTATTTCATCTAAGGGAAGGTGGACATGTTGGGGAAACAGTAACTCTTCCTTCCTTGTATCTCTTTCTTCCGGCCATGGATATCTTCTGCTTTGAATGAATCAAATCTACTTGATAACACACACATGCTGCAGAATTAACGTGGAAGGATAAAAAAGAGGTCCTACAGCCTAGAGAGCAGATTTATGAAATAGATTTTCCTTGTGTATGATATTCACACACACATATACATGCACACACACACACACACACACACACACACACACACACACACACAAAATCCAGGCAAGTAACAGATTCGTCTGCATATTTGCTGCAGCAATAGCATAGGCCCAGAAATGATCTTCCTATTCTTCGGAATATACTTCCCTCTGAGTGAATGGGTGTCTGAGAACAAGCCTTTCATTTTTAAAGGATATAAAGGTGTCAACGGTCTTTTTCTACAAAGATCAGAGAATTTATGGAGGACTGGGGCTATGGACCATTGCTGTAAGGCTTGTAAGGACAATGCAGCCAATAATTTTGAGGGCTAGTTAATACCCTTTGAATATGTGCCCATTAAAGCCTGTCTATAATTTTTGTGGAAAATGATTGCCATTCATAAATGGGGCCTTCTAATGGATTGTTGATGAGCTTAACCACTATACATGGGCGCTTACAAGCTACTACTTTAATGGGAAGAGTCAGTGCCAAGACCAGAAGAGAATCACTTAGTAGGGAAATTGGAAATTTAATTTCAATCAGATGAACAAAAATAGTGAAGAAGAATACTCCAAGTGGTAACATAAAAAAGAGAGAGAAAAAAAAATACCTGTGATTAAAACGATTTGGAACCTTTGATTACCCTTTGAAGGCATTTGTTGCCATGGTTTTTAAAGGCTCCTGAAAGCCTCTGCTATGTCCACAAAAAGCTGCCAAGAAACAGGAATCTATACTGATTTCATTTGTCAGAGGCATTTTATCTTAATTATCTCCAAGATAAAGATTATTTGGTCAAAAGGAAGAAAGAAAGGGAAAAATGGACCGGAAGCAATATCGTCTCACAGGAAGGAGTGTGACTCTTCTCTTTCTGCAGACTTTTCTAGATCCATAGATGGGTGTATATGTATGTGCAGGAGTCGAACCTAATCTATCCAACTATCAGAGTGGAGAGAGCTATAAACATTTAAAAGTCAATAATATGTTTATGTGTGATATCACACGTTTGTCATCCCAGTCCTTGGGAGGTGGAGGCAGGAGGATCACGAGTCTGTGCTATTGGCAGCATTTGAACTATTAAAATGCTGCCTACAACAAACCATTAATAAGATCAGTCCTGAGAATTCTTCCCCAGAAGAAGGTTTCCAGATCTTGACTCCTGTGCTGTATCTTTCCTTCTCTCTAATGAGAATCAAGAGCCAAACATATAGCAAATTTATCAGTGCCTGGGGATAATACCTGTCTTTGAGGAAGATCCATTGTAAGGTTTTCTCTTAAAAGTTACATAACAGTTCCTCTGTGTGCACTCACACTCTCCGCCTTTGGTCTGCACACTCTTGTTCCTTTATAGCACCGTATGCTAGTTGTCACAAGATGAACAATTAAGACCGAATTCTGACACGTCAAGGATTAGGCAAGCTCTGAACCTCAAGAGGAGCCAGTGAACTCCCACGAGCTAACCCGCCTTCCAGAACCATCGGAGGATTGATTTAAATGTTCAAGCATGATCCTCTGCTTCACTATTTTTACAGCTTAATGTGTTGGTACCGGGTCAGTCTTTTGTTAACTATCACATATAACTAGTGCATCACACGGTCCTGTTAATTAATTCATGACTTTCCTGTTCAGCAGGTTCTCATGAGCATTCTTTTAGTAATGAAGATATTTTCACAAGGTTTCAGGAAAATGCAGAGCTCCCTTTCAACACGTTATTCTGAGGATCAAAAGGAAGATTTTTTTTTTTTTTTTTTTTTTTTGGAGTTTCCGAGATGATTTGGGAAGTGTCTCCTACAAGTACATGTGGAAAAGGTTTGGCCCCAAGTTCATGGCACTATTGAGAGGTGTTGGAGCACTTAAGAAATAGAGACTAGTGGGAAGTCTTCCAGTCACCGACTTAGGGGGTGCCTTCGAGGCAGATATAGGACAGAATCCTGTTCTTTCCCTGTCCCAGCCAGGAGTAGATGTGACTCCTCCACCACGTGTGTTCCCATCATAATATGCTGTTTTCTACACCACCAAAAGTGATATCTCCAGCTGACCTCACACTAAAATCTCTAAAGCAAGCCAAGTCAAACCCTTCCTCCCTTTAAATTCACAATCTCGGTAGTTCCAGAGCAATGGAAGCTGGATGACAGTTACTCTTTCATCATTTGAAGCAAGCCATCTTCACAGTGAACTTGTCGGGCAAGTTCCTTGACTATTAATTGAGAAAATGACTCCAAGCCCAACCCCCGGGCTAGAGCAGAGGGTCAGTTCTGTTCTGTGGCTGCAGACTAAGCCTGTGTACCAAGCTATCATCTGCCTCCAACTCGGCATGTCTAGCATTGAACTTCCTTTGTGTCTCAGTGAATTGGTCTGTCCCTTAATATCCCCTGTTCATTCATTCCCCCTTCTGAACATAATTTATTCTTCTCACTATTATAAAATATTTTTATTCACTTTAATACAATATGCATTGTTTCATTAGGCTTTCTGTTCTATTTCCTTGTGTCCCCTTTTACAAACACCACATATGTTTAAACACTGAGATGAGCTACCACCCTATTCATCCCAATGTTTCCATTTTCTCCCATGCTGTTGACAGCTTACACTGTATCAGAGACTATGACACCCTACTAATGCCTTACTGGCAAAACTGATTGCTTTGTATCACCTAAACCCACACAAGTGGATCTTAAGTCTGTGCTTGCACCTGCTCACTGAGAAGAAATCCTGAGCCCCAAACTCTGAGGAGCTCACAGCAAGAGCAGAACATATGCACACACATGGATGCAATACAGTGACACAGTATCCTATGGAGGTGACAGAAGATGGAGAACGTATGAACCAGTGTGTGAGATGTTTTTTTTTTTTTTTTTTTTTTTTTTTTTTTTTTTTTTGATGACAGTCATGTTGGATGAGTCTAAGAATCCTGACATGTTAAGACTGGGCAGGACAACCAACACTGGCCCAACTTGAGACCCATCCCGTGGGCAAACACTAATCCCTGACATGATTAATGATGCTCTACTGTGCTTGCAGACAGGAGCCTAGCACAACCGTTCTCTGAGAGGCTCCACCCGGCAGCTGACTGAAACAGATGCAAAAACCCACAGCCGAACATTGGACAGAGCTTGGGGAGTCTTACAGAAGAGTTAGGGGAAGGAGTGGGGAACCCAGAAGGGGTAAGAACTCCACAGGAAGATGAGCAAAGTTAATTAACCTGGACCCTTGGTGCTCTCAGAGACTGAGTCACCAACAAAGGAGCATCCACAGGTGGACCTAGACCCTCTGCTTATATGTGCAGATGTGCAGCTAGATCTTCATTCAGGTCCCGAACAACTGGAGCAAGGGCTGTCTGTACGTCTGTTGCCTGTCTGTGGAATCCATTCTCCTACCTGGGTAGCCTTGTCTGGCTTCAGTGAGAGAGAGTGTGGTTAGACCTGAAGGGACTTCATGTGCCAGAGTGGTGGATACCCAGGGGTCACCTGTGAGAGGGGCCAGGGAAGCAAGGAAGATGTAAAGTGAATCAATAAATTAGTTAATGGGGGAAAAAAGACTGAGCAGAAATTCTGACCGATAAACTGATTGAATAATCCATCTTGCGTCATGTCAGCCACATACAAGTAAGTACAGAGAGTGACTTTAGAACACCTCAAAACAAAAGGCAGAACAAGATATGCATAGGTGACTCACAGGGTTATCTCAGGATTAGTCTCTGAGCAGTGGAACTCATTAAGGGGTTGTGTACAAAGGAATGGCAAGATCCGTGGTTTTCTTTGAGAGTATTATTAGAAAGACAGTGTGCAGAATGGCTCACAGAAAAGAAAAGCAAAACAAACAAAGGGTGTAGGAGAGACAGACAGACTGACATGCTGTGATTATGTTGGGCAAAGGAGCCAAGTCTGAATAATGGAAATTGGGTGGGTATATGTTTAAACAATAAACTCCATAGAAACATCCAAGAATTCTGCTGGAAGCATTAGAGATGGGGGCTGCAAAGCACAACACTGGGCTGGAACCCTGAAGTTTCAAGTCTGAGACGGAAGTGAAGAAATGGGCATGCTTTCTAGCCAGCAGCTGCAGGTAGTATAAGGAATCACCGCAGAGTTAACTGACAAGTCGGGATGTGGCGGGGATTGATTAGGAGCTAATTACGGAATCATGAGACACTGGGCTTTAAGTATAGAATGGTTTCCTATGCCTGTCATAACTGTCTCCTCGGGCTACAATATAAAATTCTGAAATAAAGGTGTGGGCAGAGCCTACCTCGCTCTGGGTGCCTCTGCCTGTCTCCATGTTGGCCAATGAGCTTTTTTGGGTCTTTGCTTTGTAGTTATAGCCAATTTCTTTCCACCACCCGTGGCTGTCTCCATATCCCCCTCCTCTCTCAAGGATACCAGGGATATTACCTTAAAAGCTCCCATACTTCAGAATGACTTCCTTGATAAATTATTCTTTCCACAACCTTATTTTCCAGACATGTCACATTCCGGGGTGTGAGAGGTTAGGGTTTCTGCAGCTGTTTTGTGGGGACACTTAACAAAATCCTGAGACACTTGGGAGAAAAAAGAAGGAAGGAAAGGCAGAAGCAGAGGTGGGGAAAGGACCCACTTAAAGATCTAAAACTGGAAGAAATGGGCCAAAGGCAATAAGCCAAGCCCTAGATTTTTCCTGGATGGCTTATCTCCACCTATCCTGTTTCACATACCTAGAATTCTCTTCCAAATCTTTTTAAATTTTTTTTTTATTTTATGTGGATAAACGTTTTGCCTGCACATATGTATGGTCACCACATTCGTTCATGGTACCCGCAGAGGCCGGAGGGCTTCAGGTCCCCTAGACCTAGAGTGAACTGACAGTTGTGAGTCTTCACATCACGGCTTTGAGCTGAACCTAGGTTCTCTGCGAGCTAGCCTACTAACCCAGCACACGGAAGGCAGAGACGGAATCCACAGAAGAATCTGCCTAGTCGGAATAGCCAAAACACAGAGCTCCAGGTTCAGCAAGAGACCCTGGCTCACACACACACACACACACACACACACACACACACACGTATACACGCACACGAGTGGGCACACACATGCATATATGCATGCACACCACATACAGATACGAAGGAGGAAGCTGGTAAAGAAAATAGCCGGGTGATCCAAGCAAAGGAACTGAGAGAACCACAGCTACTCAGGTCCTGAAGAATAGTTGTCATGTTGATGACAGAAAAAAAAAACAGGAAAGGAAATAAAAGAAAAGAAAACAAAAGTAAAGAAAAGAAAAGAAGGCCAGCACAGCTCAATTACAATGGACAGAAAGACATTACCAGGAGTTGAAATAGGTAGAAATAATTAAATCATATAAAACATTTTAAAGTCCCTTCCTCCTTCCCTCCCTCTCTCCCTGTCTCCCTCTGCCTGTCCCTGTCCCTCTCCCTCCCCCTCTCTGTGTCATTTGTGTGTGTGTGTGTGTGTGTGTGTGTGTGTGTGTGTGTGTGTGTGTGTGCATATATGTGTGTGTGTAACAGGAATGTAGATTTGCACAGAGGCTACAAAAGAGGGTTAAATGCCTCAAAGCTGGGATTACAGGTGGCTGAGAGCTGCCTGGTGTAGGTTCTGGGAAGCAAACTCTCTTCTGGAAGAGCAGTAAGCACTCCTGTTCACTGAACCATCTCTTCATCCCCAATAAAGGGAGTTTCGATCTAAGGACATTGAGATTTTTAAGCTCAAAAATCGTATGACTCAATTCATCAAGAAGCTCTCACTTGCTGTTACAGGGGATCCAGGCTGGACAGGGTCATGAGTGGAAATGTTGAGAGAAAAGATATCAGACATGTTTCTGAAAAGGTCTCAGAAACAAAATGATCCTGTAAAGAAATGGGTGCCTCTCCACTTTTAATGCTCTTCCTAACCTTCCATGGATACACACCATCACTCAGAGTGGAGGGGGGAACAATTTGAAAAGGTGAGTGAGCACAACCCCCTCTTTAGTGGACACAGGTGAGTCCCCAAGATTAAAGAAACAGATCTCTACAAGTACGCAGACCTACTAATTGAACCTGAAGTTCTTAGATTTTTTATTTATTTTTATTTGCACTGGTGGTTTTGCTTGCACGTATGCCTGTGTGAGGATATGCCATCCTCTTGTACTAGAGTTCACAGACAGTTAACTGCTATGTGAATGCTGGGAATTAAACCATAGTCCTTTGGAAGAGTAACCAGTGCTCTTAACCACTGAGCCATCTTAAGCCTCAAGCCTAATAGTTCTTGAGAAAAGTAATGCTTCCCCACCACAGCCATCGCAGGAGCTATCCAGGGTGCTGGATGCTTTCATCCTGAAGCTTCCTAAAACCCAGGGGAATCTCTCTCAGCATTGTCCTTCTCGGATTCAAGGTCCCCATTGTATTAACCTTAACCAGACATCATCTTGAAACCATTTCTCCCCTATTCCAGTTACCCGTGTAAGTTAACACATGCCTTCGTCATGTGTGTCTGACTCAATGATGAACAGCTTCTACACACAACTGTTAGAGTGTGAAGTGGTTGTATAGTTCAGTGGTATATAAATAGGCTAGGTCTCCACTGTGCCCCATTGTCTTCTGGAAATACATTGAGAGAGGATTAATGACCTTACAGAATCCTTTCTCCCTGCCAGAGAAACCCAAGCGAATACCTGGTAGCTGAAGCTATAATGTGATCAGGTAACTCAGTGTACAGTCACTGTGTAAAGACATAATTCTCAGCCTGCAAAGACTAATAAATTAAGACAATATTAGGATTCATCCTGCTAGCATAAAAGTGGACCCTTTATTTTGCTTTTAAAAAATACATTCAACTGATACCATTACTCGATTCCTTAAGTAATCAAATTTGTGTGGTAAGTAAGGGATAAAGATGTATAGCTTTCAAGTCAAACACTTTGCCTCTTCAACCACAACACTTAGAGAGAGAGAGAATATTATGATGTATACTCCTTTCTAGCTCTCTTCTTAAGTGACAAGAAAAATAGGCAAAGCCTCAACATCTTCAGGACTTCCCACCCACGAGTCAGACCCTTCACTGTCCTTAAATGTGTCTGAGGGTCACTGTGATTTATAAACAGCCACGGGAGTCCAGGAAAACCTTTTGCTCCCAGTTATCAAGACTCGGATCAGCAAACAGGACTGGAAACTTTTCTGTACTTGCCTATTATATGTATTCTGTCTGCTGTGGAGTTGGAAGCAGATAAAGTATATGGAAACACTATTAAGATGAAAAGGAAGTGAAACATTGTTCCTTGATCCAGTCCCAGATGAAACACACAGCTCAGGACATCATTATTTAAAAAATGAGGATACGTTAACATTGGCAACTGTTATTTGGGAAACCCCTGTGGTTTCTCATGTGCTCACCCAGATGACTGAATTCTTGCCTCCCTCCACTTCGCTCTCCTCAGTCGTTCTTCAGACTTCATTGGAATCAGTAAAAATTCTCGGAGAGACTCACTCACTGTTCCAGGGACTGAGTGAAGTTTATATTCCTGATAGTCCTCATCCGCCCCTACCGTCACATTTGTCCCAATGAAGTTTAATTGGCGGTTTGTTTATTCACTTCTGACTTTATGTTTTAAGCTCAGTGCAAACAGGGACCAGTTCCTTCTCTGCCTGCACATCTCCAGGTCTACGTACTGTGCTTTGCCCAGAACACGTATCTGATAAACTCATGTCCTTAATAAATACAGAGACCTTAACCATTATTAGGTCTCACAGTATCTCTAAAACTCAGCCTTTTCTCTAGGCTTCTTTCAGAACTCTGTTATAAGTAGTTCTCCTGCCTCTAAAACCTTTTACATGGCCACACCATCATGAATAAGAAGTTTTGAAACCATGGAAAACTTTCTCTTTCATTTGGTAAAATTATACTGGAATTGTATTTAGTCTCTAATATAAAAGGTAGATTTTATATGTATATATATGTGTGTGTGTGTGTGTGTGTGTGTGTGTGTGTGTGTGTGTGTGTGTGTGTGTATCTATATATAGTGACAATCAAAAAAGTGAAATTTTAAAAATATATTTGAACTTGAGACAATGCTATACTGATAAAATGTTGATTATTAGGCTTATATTTTATTCACTGTTTTGACAAGTGTATTTTTTTCTTCTATTGTTTCCTGCTCTGACAGCCTTGAGGCTTATAGTCAATACTGGGTTTTGAGAAACTTTATGTACCATACTCCCAATAACACACAAATATGATGGAAACCATGTGAATACAATGTCGCTACTGTTTCTTTCAATCATGGTTTCATGGTCACAGCAATAGTTTTTTCCCTTCCCCTTGCTTTCTTCATCTTTGCCCAGGTAGCACTCTGCCCACAGGTACCCACTTACCCACGGAACCATGAAAGCAAGCTGTCTCTGCCTTTCCAAATGAACTCTAAACTTTTTGAGACTGTTAAATGTGTCTCTCACATCTTTTAAAATTTTTCCCTCAGAACATCCAAGCAAATGCAGACTAAGTGCCTATAAAAACAAGAATAATGCTTACAGATGCCGGCGAGGATGTGGACAAAGAGGAACAACTCCTCCACTGTTGGTGGGATTGTCAGCTGGTACAACAACTCTGGAAATCAGTCTGGCAGTTCCTCAGAAAATTAGACATAGTACTACCTGTGGACCCAGCTATACCACTGGTAAGCATATATCCAAAAGATGCTCTAACATCTAACAAGGACACATGTTCCACCATGTTCATAGCAGCCTTATTTATAATAGCCAGAACCTGGAAAGAACCCAGATGTCCTTCAACAGAGGAATGGATACAGAAATTGTGGTGCATTTACACAATAGAGTACTGCTCAGCTATTAAAAACAATAAATCAATGAAATTCCTAGACAAATGGATGAAACTTGAAGCTAATCCTCCTGAGTGAGATAAACCAGTCACAAAGGAACACTCATGGTATGTACTCACTGATAAGCAGATACTAGCCCCAAAAGCCTGGAATACCCAAGAAACAATTCACAGAACGCATGAAGCTCAAAAAGAAGGAAGGCCAGAAGGTAGATGCCTCAGTCCTTCTTAGAAGGGAGAACAAAACACTCATGGGAGGAAATAAAGGGACAAATCTAGGAGCAGGGATTGGAGAAAAGATCATCCAGAGACTGCCTCACCTGGGGATCCACCCCATATGCAGCCACCAAACCCAAGCACTATTGCTATGCCAAGTAGTGCTCACTGGCAGGAACCTAAAATGAATGCTTCCTCAGAGCCTCTGCCGGAGTCATACTGATACAGAGGAGGATGCTTGCAGCTAGCCAACAGACTGAACATGGGGACACCAATGAAGGAGCTAGAGAAAGGACTGAAGGAGCTGAAAGGGTCTGCAACCCCATGGGAAGAACAAGATTATCAACTAACCAAATCCACCACAGCTGCCAGAGACTAAAACACCAGCCAATCAGTTCACATGGAGAGACCCATGGCCCCAGGTACGTATGCAGCAGAGGACAGCATTCTCTGGCATCAATGGGAGGAGAGGCCTTTGGTCCAGTGAAGGCTCATTCTCCCAGCGTAGGGAAATGCCAAGGTGCTGAGGTGGGAGAGGGTGGTTGGGAGAGAAAACACCTTCATGGAGGCAATTGGGAGTGAAAAGGAAGATGGAACTAGGGAAAAGGGGGATAACATCTGAAATGTAAATACAAGAGAACACCCAATAAAAAATAAATAAAAATAAACAAACAATAAAAAAAAATAATGGCAGCTAAGGAGAAACCAAAAAAAAAATAGGTTTAAAAACCACTTATCTAAAAAAGATTCCTTTTGTAAATAATGACACTTAGATTATAGATATGCATGGATCACAATAATATAACACACAGTCCAGATCCGGTCAGTTACCTATAGTTATAGTTATTTGGGTACGTAGCCACGCCCACTTATTTGCACATTGTCCCATATGGCTGCTCTTCATTAGTCCCACTTTTCTGCCTATAGAACTAGATGCAAATGACAGCAGCAAAGACAGTATGGCCATGCAACAGCTAAAATGATTGCTACCTTAATCCTTTGAATAAAAATCTTTCTGACCAGAGCTCTAAATAATGTTTGTTGATGAAAAACCCAGTCTCACTAAATGATCTATCCAATTGCAGAGCTGAGCATATCCGTGTGTGTGTGTGTGTGTGTGTGTGTGTGTGTGTGTGTGTGTGTGTGTGTGTGTGTAGGTGTGTTTACCGTGGTTGGGGGACATGTATGTGTGGTCTAAAGTTGACAGCAAGTATCTCCATGAGCCGATTTTCACTTTATTTATTTACTGAGGTGAGAGTCTTCTGTTGAAACCAGAGTATGCTAATTCTAATTTGTCTATCCATCCAGCCGGGGCTGGTTATACCCAGTCTAGGGAGCTGAGATTATAGGCGGAGGCTGCTCCAGCCTGGCTTTTTACATGGGTTCTAAGAAGCCAAACTCTAACCTTCACATGTGTGCGTCAAGTGTTTTATTCACTGAGTAACTTCCTTAGAGTCCAAATTACAGTTATTAAAGGACTACATTTTCTTTATTAATGTGTGTGTATGTGTGTGTGTGTGTGTGTGTGTGTGTGTGTGGTGTCTGTAAGCATATGATTGGTGAAAATAATAATTTAGATTGTATGAAATCAAATATAAAGTAAATCCAAAAATCAAGATGTTTGCCAAAAGCCCAATAAAGTTTATACTAACCTAAAGCCAGATTTAAATTTTATTTCTTCTGCATTAAAATGATATCAGCTAATAAAGTTAATTGTTTATGTGTGATACTCTCAGACACCGAGATACATACAAAGAGTTGCTATAGAGAATATCATTAATTTTTTTTTTTTTTTTTTTTTAGGGAACACAGACAAAAAGAGTCCAAGTCTCACAGCAGAATTTTAAAAGATGTTGAAAGCAATAAGTGTCAAGGAAAATGCTTTTAAAATGGACCACATTGACCTCACGGGCTACTCTATTAGGATATGAACAGCTTTTTAAAATGTTCTCCCAGCTGTGGAGGAAAGATAAATAATGTGCACCACCCCCTGGTTGTTAGCCCATATCAGAGCACTAAAGAGCCATGACAGAAAGTTTCTGAGAATCTTTTCTTGGGTCAGTGTCTATTAATGTGGCGGGTTCTGGTTTCAACAAGTTCCTTAAGTCAGCATGTCTGTAGAAAGCATGCAGCAGAAGTATCCGTCTTATCTCTACACTAGGCTTTACTTAAGTTCTAAAGGTAAAGATGAGAGAAGGAAAAAACTATCCCACTGCTAGGAAAAAATAAGATTTCAAGAAGTCAAAAGTATCCTTAGGCTGCTGACCCTGTCAAGAAGGCTCTAGCAAATTCACCTTAGGTGGTAAAAAATGGCTGACATTTTCCAGTGGAATTCTACATAATGGGACAGTTCTGGCATTTCTAACAGCATATATGTGGTGGTATGTTTTATAAGTTTATAAGTCCCAAAAGGGACCAAGGGAAGCAAAAGAATGAAATGGTACAGTTGGTTCTTTATAGCTACACAGTACCAATGGTGTCTCTCATAAGGCGCAAGACATGAGCCCGCTCGTGTTAGCAAAAGGTCACATCATATCATCCACTGAGTCAAGAAAGAGAGACGTAAGGCCAAAAGGGAACAATTCGAATCAGAGTCAGTCTGGAGTAAAGGTCGTAACAGAATACTTAACTGGACAAGGCCAAGGTAGAGAGATGCTTATAGGCAGGAACACACCACATCCTAGAAGCTTAGTGGCCAGGAGAATAAGACTGTATGTCTGCCATCCCTACATCAAGCCAGTGACTTTGTACATTAGAGACCCAGCTACCAATTCTTCTAGCGGAATTGCTCAAAGCTGTATTTATCTTGCCCGGAGGAAGCAGAAATTCTCAGCCACAGCTTCTCTAGCATGACCCCTTCTCCTGAGATACTGTCTTTTCCAGGTTTCCACCAAAGAGAACAGGGAGTCTTGCTAGATATTCGTGTTTTTGTGAAAATTTCTGTACAACTCCCCCCCCCACCCCCCAGTCTTCCTTTCTGTTCCCTTCGGCTTTTTGGGTCATAAATAGAGCAGCTTTTAGACAACACGCTATTACCTTGAATGCTTCTCTTGAAGAAGGCCTTGCAGCCTTCACAGGACCAGACCCCATAATGGTAGCCAGAGGCATAGTCATTGCACACAGCACAGTAACGAGTCTCCTTGGCAGACTCCATGATCATGTTCCCCTTCTCGCTGCTGCTGGACAGTCTCTCGCGGCCATTCTGGCGTCGACTGTCGGAATTGGACCTGGGGGTGGGATGGGAGAAAAAACAAACAGCAGATCCATTAGCCTTTGAGAAGCCAGCCTTCCTTTCCCTCTGAAGCATGTGAGACCTGGGGGCTGTAGCAGGACCCGCTTTATTCTGACATCATGGAATAATGATTCATAATAGGGCCCTGATCTTTCATTGTCTCTCTCTGACACATGCAGCAAAAGGTGTTTTGCCTGTTGTGTTAATCTTTAAGGAAAATTAACTTTTTTTTATAAACTTGTTTAAGAAAGGACTGCGTACCCCAGAAAACAACAAAATGGGGTTCAGCAGGTTTCTAACAAATTTCATTGTCTCAGAGATCCACAATGAATTCAGAACCAAGAGAGACAAGTCTCACGCCTACTCTGCACCATACGAAGGGTCTTTAGGGGAGAGAGACAAAGTCAAAAGCAGCTGGCGGATTTGGAACACAGACTAACCGATGCCCTATGGAGACTCCACACAGGAAACAGGAACAATTCAAATCCTTACACTGTTGTCATCGGGTGACCTTGGGTGATTCTTTTTTACAACTTGCCACTGCTGCAGTTTGAAGATGTCTCAACATCTTCAGATGTTCCACCATTCAAGCACGTGAAATGGGAAGAGTCTCGGAACACAGATGGTTATCCCAACCTGTAAAGCCTTCGTGGAAGATGTAAATCCCAGGAATGAAACTGAATGTGCAAAGTAAGGAAGCTGAGCTCTAAAGGAACCAAGAAAATGGGGCAGGGGAGTAAAAGGCTTTAAGGACACTTTACAAAAGGAGATTGCTTTCAATATGTCAAATGGGACTGAGAAATCCAACAAGAGACCTGTGAATTTGGGCTGGCAAAAGGGACTTTCAGAAGGGGGAGTAAAGGCACCCAACTCTACCACAGCCTCACAATCTGAGAATGTGTGGGATGAGCAGGTGAGGATAAAGGGAGGCCATTTTTTTTCTGTAAACTTATATGAAGATTGGAATAGAGAAAATGAAAGAGTTATTGGAATGAGAGAGACAGGCAAAGGACCTAGGCAAACGGAACTGAACATGTTCAGACAGATAGAGATTACTTTAAAAAAAATGGATGCCTGTAGTCAAAGTTACATATTCCAAAGCCTAGCATAGTGCCTGGTATGGAGGTCTCATCTACTAATATAGAGAGTTTATTAATTGTGTGAGAATATTGTACAATACATTTAAAGATACATTTTATTTCCATGTGTCTGTGTGTGGTCCATGTATGTGCAGGTGTACTTGGTAGGCAGAAGGCATTGGATGCTCTGGAGATAGAGCTACTGGTAGTTCTTAACTTTCTGATGCAGATGTTGGGTTCTCTGAAAGAGCAGCCAGTGCCTTTAACTGCTGAGCCATCTCTCCAGCTCCCCAGGTAATGGATTCTCACCATATTCACTTACCGTCTACCTTCTCATCCCAGAACATATCAATGCTGCCTTTCCTACCTATATACCTATACCTAATGTGTATACTTGTTTTGTATTAAACCCATCAAATCCAATCTGTACGACTACCATACTCTTGGCTGTGTGGCCCCGTCCTTCTAAATGTGGGTGATTGTCTTATTCACTTGTCTATAAAGGGACACTATGACTTCACAACTTCAGAAAGTTAGTATCCATGATCTTCGTGGCAGGAAGCACGGCAGTAGACAAGCAGGCAAGCATAGGCTGGAGCAGTAACTGATCCTCAAGGGGGGGGGGGGGGGGGTATGTGGTTTGCCCAGCAATGGGGTGTAATGTCAACTTCTGGCCAGTGGAGAACGTCAGTGGCAGGTACTATTTGGGTATCTATAAGACTTCATGGCCAACACCTCCAGAAGAAGGAACTGGTTCATGGCATCGGCATTTGTAATAATATATTTAAATGAATATAAACAATGTTCAGAGATGGTTGTGAACAAGATTGGCAGGTGGAAACGTTCATATGAGACTTTCAAAGCCAAGTAAGCTCCCAGGACTTCTTGGTTAAGGAAGCTCTTGTTTCCTGCTTCACATCCCCACCATGTCTCAAATAGCAGAGCCACAGGAACTCACTGGTCCTCCCCTCAAAGCCCGAGCTCTCCTTTCAGCTCTGATTTTATAACCCTTCCCTGTTCTTCCCCCTCATTAATATTGTATACAATATTTTAATGGTTCATAAACGGCATAGGCCATAAAACTCACAAAACATTGGCTCCTTGGTTTGAGTACATCTGAGTTGGCCAACTTTTTCCACTCTAAATAACTTAGCTCTGAGGTTGGCAGCCTCAGATAGGATTTCTTTACTTTTTAATGATCCTTAGAGAGCACTGGCTCAAAGCTTCCAGTTCTTGTTCCTACTCTGTAACCCATCTCTTTCCATTTTATCTTCATGTTGTTGAGCTCCCCTGTCCACTGCGGATCTTTTTACTGTTAATTAATGTCTTATGGATGATTCAAGCCAGTAAGAAGCAGCTGAGATTATTTAAATTTAGAAGCTCGTGCCTTGGGTGAGGGGCATAGATAGTGAACAAACTTATCATCTTTTTTAGACTATATTTATTTTTAATGTTAATTGTATGTGTATGTATTTCCATGTACACATGTATGTGCACATACATGAGCAAAGGTACCTATGGAAACTAGAGGCATCAGATTCCCCCGGAAGTGGAGTTATGGGCTTTTGTGAGCTGAGAGTGCTGGGAACCAAACTCCAGGCCCCGCACGATCAGTTGATGATTTTAACTGAGATTCATGCCGTATTCATTGTTGCAGTCAGTGGGCATTCAATGCAAGTGTGTTGAATGAACAACTGAATGAAAACACAGGAAAGAGATCGAATGTATCAACTATTCTCCCAACCATCTCTATATAGGAAAACAGAGTCGGAATGTATATTAAAACAGTGTACAGAATACACAGCTTTTGTTTTCCCTTGTTCTGTTTTGTTTACAAGTAGCTGGAAAAGAAACCTAGTGCCTAGGAATGTAGGGGAAATTGAGAAAAAGGGAAGTATCACTCTCTCATCGTGGTACCACTGAGTCACCAGGAAACCAAAAAGGTGAACTAACTAAAGGAGGCCACCCACTGGCTGCGAATCCATCCCACCTGGGACTGCATGGGGCAGGGAGTAACACAGATCATCCACCCACCAACCATCTCTACCAGCATCCATTTACCATGCACCATCAAGAAGGAATGCTGAAGCATTTCCAATCCCAGTGACAGGCAACAGACCAAAGACCATAGCCAGTGACCTATGGGCTTGCTTTAGCCTTTTAGCCTTATAACACAGCCATCTGCATAACCCACGCAGCACACAGCCTGCATTATTTTCATACAAGTCTCCTGGGTGGTAACAAATATGCCCGTTTCTTAAACCTAGTCTTCCCTGGATTCTACATTGTTCATAACTTGCTCAATTTGAAGCTTCTGAGAACTTCATTTTTAATGTGTAATCAAAGTTTTACTACCTTGTTTCTTTCTTCATTTTTTTTTTCAGAACAAAGCTAGCAAATGACAAGCACTTGTTAATGAAGGTCTGAAATGTTTAGGGAAGAAAGAGAAAAAAAAAACAACAGGTAGCTTGGGGGACTTGGGAAGGGGTTCTGCCTCCGGTACCCACATAGCCCAAAGAACAACTACTCTGTAATTTTATTTTATTTTTTTATTTTGGCTCTAGTTAAATTCACACAAGAAAATTTACTGTGTTAAGCCACTCAAGTGTTAAGTGGTGTTAAGTATATTCATATAGTCTTTAGAATGTTTCATCTCATAAAAGTGAGTGGCATGTGTTAAATAATAATTCCTCCTTTATCCTTCCCCAGCTACTCTCAGGCATCCTTCTACACTCTGATTCAGTAGACATCATGGCTTTAGCAGCTGTGGAAATAAAATCATATAGTATCAGACTGGTTCTGGTCTAGAAAACTGTATGTAGCATAATGTCCTTCAGATCCATTCATGTGGATTCATGGGGTAGCATGTGTTAAATCTTTTCTTCCTGTCTTTTTTTAAATTATATTTTATTTCATTGTTTTTTTTTATTTATATGAGTACACTGTAGCTGTCAGACACACCAGAAGAGGGCATCAGATCCCATTACAGATGGTTGTGAGCCACCATATGGTTGCTGGGACTTGAACCCAGGACCTCTGGAAGAGCAGTCAGTGCTCTTAACCACTGGGCCATCTCTCCAGCCCCCCCCCTGCTTTGTTTTGTTTTTTTTTTATCAAAACAGGGTCTCACTATGTAACTCTGGCTGTTCTGGAACTCACTATTTAGACCAAGATGACCTCAAACTCACAGAGGCCCACCTGTTTCTCCCTTCTGACTGCTGAGATTAAAGGCATGAGCCACTACTCCTGGCTACCTTTTTTTTTTTTTTTTTTTTTTTTTTTTGGTTGTTGCTGTTTGTTGGTTTTGATGTAGACTCTTATTCTGTATTCCAGAATGACCTTGAACTCACTATGTAATGCAAGCTGGCCTCAAAAATATGGTACTGTATCCTCCACCAACTGATTACAAGTATGCATTACTGTGCTAGGCTAGAATTTCCTTCCCTTTTCAGATTTAATATTATATCAAGTATATATTTATCATAGTTTGTTTAAGGATTTGTATATAATGTATAACATATTATGAATATATATTGTGTGTGTCATTTCTACCCTTAAGTCATATTGCAAATAATGTTGTACAAACATAACTATACAAATGTTTTATCAAAAGCCACATTTTAATTATTTCAGATGTTCATAAACAGAATTCCTAGAACATAAGAGAACTCTAACTATATGTTAGAGTATAGTTGTGGGTGTAGGTGTAAGCGTGCATGTAAGCTTCTGCATGTGGGAGTCAAAGGTCAGCCTCGGGAGTTGTTCCTTAGAAACCATCTACCTTGCCTTTTGTGACATAGTCACTCACTGAGACTCGGCGCTTGCACAATAGGATAGTCTGAGTGGAAGGAAAGCCCAGGGACCTACCTGTCTGCATCTCCTCAGCACCAGGATTATAAACACATGACATCATTCGGGGATATACATGAGTAGCAAGTATTGAACACGGGTCCTTATGCTTGCTGAGAAAGCACTTTACCCTTTCCCTGGTCCTGTATTTATAGCATATTAAGTATCTGTCATGAGTACTCCCAAAATGGTTCCACCCAGCGCAAACATCATTTTCCATTTGTTGTATTTAGCTAGCTCCTTTTGGTGATGGTTTTCTTGTCGCTCTTGTTTGCAGTCACCCCAATGGCTGTGAGGAGGAAGCTATGGTACTTTTAAGGTTTCATTTCCCTCTCCTGCATCCACCCTTAGTGTTCAGCGCCTTGAAATAGCTTTTCCTCATTCTAAACATCAGAGGTTTGCGTGGACTTGGCCTCTTCTGCTAGAAGCTGCATTCTTCTTTCTGCTGGCTGCATTCCATCTCTCTCATGGTGCCTCAGCTCAAATACTGAGTCAGTGAGCACTAATAGTATATCAATTCATCAATAAACAGATCAGTGGAGCAACCATTTTCACAATATAAATGGAATATGTAAAAATCCGTGTCTAAGGTGTCAGTAAAAAATAAACGACAAAAATTCTGGAGAGCCGCAATAGATGCATGCCCTCAGCAATGTGTTCCTCATTAGACGTAACTCTGAGATGACTCCAGAATGCCAGAAGCCCAACAATGAACACAGCTGCAAAAGCAGAAGGCACGCCAAAGAAGAAGAGGGAATGTTTACTGCCCATTATGCAGTGTGTCAACCAAGAAGGAGAGCAAGCATATAACATTAGCAATTATACTAACTGGGCCCACCTTTATTCTAGAAAATTGTCACAAAACTTCAACTAGATCCAGGGGTAGAGCAGAGGAGAGTTCCCCATGGGTTGCAAATCCCTATGGCATCTCGCTGTGGTAGTCAAGTTACTAGAATATCCCAAGGGTAAAACCAGTGAGATGCAATGGTCTACATAGAGCTGTGTCCCCAGGATAAAGAAATTGGTCTGATCATCTGTAATACAAAGCAACAGAATGAAAGTCTATATCTGGGTTCAGAACTGATCACAATGCTGGATCATTAAGAGTCATCTAGGTCTGAAACAGATCTTATAATAATGCAGGTAGGTATGTAGGCAGGTGGGTAGGTCAGCCAACCAGACCCCAATGGTGGGTCCTAGGAAACGTGTACACCTTAATGTAGACCTGATCATATAAATGGGTCACTGGGAAGATGTCTACACCAGAGTTGATCACAACAGTAGATGTACTAGCTAGTTTTATGTCAGCTTGACACAAGCCAGCAGAGTCATTTTGGAAGAGTGAACCTCAATTTCAGAAATGTCCCCACAAGACTGGCCCGTGCTTGATGTGAGAAGGTCCAGCTTTTTGTGAATGGTGTCACCCCTGGCTGATGATCCTGGGTTCTATAAGAAATCAAGCTAAGCAAGCCATGAGGAGCAAGCCAGTAAGCAGCATCCCTCCATGGCCTCTGCATCAGCTCCTGCCTCCATGTTCCTTGCCTGCTTGTGTTCCTGCCATGACTTCTATCAGTGACGGGCCATGATGTGGAACTAAAATCTGAAACAAACTTTTTCTTCCCCAGGTTGTTTGTGGCCGTGGTGCTTTCTCTCAGCAACAGAAACACTAAGGCTGAGTTTACGTACTAGCTCAGGTCTGATCACAATGGCAAGAGGAGTTCATATCTAGGCTCAGACCAGATCAGAGTTATAGATCATAAAGAGGTCCACATCTTGGGTCAGATTTAGACTATAAGAAGTTGACATCAACATGGGATTACTGAGCACCTATGATTAGATCCAATCCAACAGATAAGCCTTATGACAGGTCCTAGTCCCACCTCTTTCTGCTGATTACGACCCAGCCATGGTCCATGTGCCTATCACACAGATCTGCCACAGTCAGCCTCATACATCCTTGGTAGGAAGTATGTCAGCTACGTCGCCATCAATCTTTCTTTAACTCCCTTAGCTTTAGAGTCCCGGTCCACCTGATTTTCACAGAACCAAAATCCATTGTGTTTACCGTCTCCATGTTCAAGATTCCTTTAGGTTCTGTCTCTCTGGATGGAAGCCTCACAAAGTCTAACCAGGTCTTTGTGGTAAGTAAAAGGTAAATCAACTGTTTAGCAAAATTGCTTTAAAAAATTGTTTCTCTTATAGTAACCTTTATCACCGAATAATGCAGAAATCCTTAAAGCATTGCAATTATATAGAGCACAGAAAGAGAAAAGTGGTAAGGAAAGGTGGACAGAAGCAAGAGAAATCAAAGAAGAGGAAGAAGAGGAAGAGGAAAAGGAGGAGGAGACATAAATTCACCTACAGAAACAGGAAACCCACCTGCCTCATATAGTACATCAGTTGATTTCTAATTGTTCTCAGGAGCTCATCCCACCACCAAGAAGATATAGTCAACATACTAAAAAAAATCTAGAAGCACCTGTACAAAGTCCAGAGAAGAGACTCTCTTGGATCAAAACAATTACATAATAGAATAATTAAAAGATTTTTATTGATACAAAAAGAAGCTTGAAGCTCAAACACTGCTGTTTCCCCAACCCTAAATAATAGTGCCAGTTACTCAAAATTATTACTACTCTGATAGCCTAGCCTTTTTATTATTTTTTAATGCAGAAAGTCTTAGATTCTAGAAAAAATTTTTTTCAGAAGAACCAACATCATCCACATGTCCACTTCTTAGAAAACAGTTTAATTGGATGTTATTAAGATAACTTCGTATTTTCTCATCAAAGCCATTACCCCATGCTATGGACACTAAAGTTCCCTCCACCCTCTTAACCTGGCATTCATCACAGTTTCTAGTCACACAGGTAGATGACAACTGTAATATATAGTAATAGAATACTCAATGTAAATACACATTCTTCCCATAGAAGGCAAACTCCAATGTGACACAAATCATGTCTTTTTCATGTATTTCAAGTGACACACAGTAGGTTCTGAGTAAATGTTTACTAAATACTCCTCCCATATTTAACCCCTTTTCACATTTGGTAACTTTTTCTTCACAATACTCTGACCTTTGCTCTCTATTCCTTGTTTTCAGTCGCTCATGTCTCTGCAATCGATGACAATGTTTGAATTGGAATTAATGACCATTTGCCTCCCAGGTCCGTCCTGCTAGATACTTCACACTGACTTCTCACAATCATGCCTTATGTCATCTAGGTATAGACTGCTACTTTTCAGGAAGTCATGGATCAGTTTTAGAGTGATTAAAATCCTAAAACTATCTGGAACACGCGTATAAAATAACTCTTATGTTTCTACCCTGTGTTCTTAGGACAGTAAGAAACCAAGAAGACAAGTTCTTTAAAAAAAAAAAAAAAAAGTAAAATCATTAGCAGAGTTCATCCCATATTCCTGATTTTTCTGCTCTAACCAGCACTTTTCTCTGTTGTTCTTAAGCAATATGTTATCAAATCCATCTCTGACACAGCTCACCTTATGTCACATGAATTCATCCCATCTGCCCCAGGAACCTAAGCTTTAGTTTCACACCATCCATGAGACCTGTCCTACGCACTCCAGATCACACTGTCTTCTCAACTGAATTCTCAGGACTGACTGGCCCTCAGCAGGGCTCTTCACACCTACTTTTCAAGCCCAACCCCCCACATGCTTTGTGGTTTGTGGTTTTCCCTGGCCAGGCTTCTAAATGACAGTACCCAGGGCTCTTCCTTTAAGGATCTGCCATTCTCCATCAACATATAGATCTTTATAGAAACTAAGATGTGAGCTCTCACACCCATTTCCCTCACATGTCTTCTTTTAGGCCTCAGACCCATGGCATAACTGTTTTTGTCTACTCTCTATTATGCCTTGACCTCAACCGTTTTGCCTACAGAGCAGAAAACCTGGAGC
Organism: Micromys minutus; assembly: GCF_963924665.1. Classification (NCBI taxonomy): domain Eukaryota; kingdom Metazoa; phylum Chordata; class Mammalia; order Rodentia; family Muridae; genus Micromys; species Micromys minutus. Next base: position 13,768,203 of record NC_137965.1, on the reverse strand, counting down.
TTCTTCCCAGAGCTTCTCCTCCTGCCTTCATGTGGGCCTAAGGCTCTGAACCTATTGCTTCCTCTACCTGGACCACCTTAGTCTTGGGTAATTCGGAGGTACCATCCTTTCTGGGCTCCAGTGTGTTTCCCTCCAAAGAACTCAAGATCCATCAGTCCCTTTGTCACAGACCTGGAGGCATTCTCTGTATCATAGGACTTCACCACTCCTTATTCAGACATTTACTGGGTTCCCACCAGGCCATAAGAAAAGATCTTTGCAAGATGTGAAAGTCCTGGTACAGTCTGTCCCCTGCCTGCCTCTGACAATATTGCCCCAGAACCCCTGTTCACCTAGCTTCAGATGCCAGCACACTGACGCAGCTAGACCATCGATTATGATTTCACATACCCACACTCTACTCTGTAACCTAGTCCCCACAGTGTAGGTCAGCACCCCCTTCCCACAGCCACTTTCCCAGCCCATCCACACCAGACTCTCTCTTACCTTCTATACCTTTACTGGTTTGTTTCCTTGACAGATCTTTCAACATCCCCACAGCCAATCTGATCTAAGCCTGTTTATTTTATCATCTATCCCCCCCCCTTGAAATGCTAACTTCATGTCTCCTAGTACTTTGGGAAGAGACTTACACAGAGAAACAACAAAATGTGTAAACAGGTTATGAGTTCAATGAGCCTGTCCTTGGTGGGTTTATTGACTGTATGTTGACAGCATAGCCATTACCTTCACCGTGACAGACACCTTGGTCACTTTACTCGCCACAAAAAAAGTTTCTCTTTAGTGCTTGACACACAACTGGATGACTAATAAAGATTGGCAACCTGAATGAAGGCAGGCCACAGTGATTTTCCTCTCCTGCCTTCCCAATTCCACATCCACCGCACTATCTCAGACCTCCATCCTACACAGTATTGCAAGAGTGAAGCTTCTACCATGAGAAACAGATCCCAATCCATCTTCATCCCCGTGCCCTTGTCAACTTTCACAGGATCTGTGCATCTCTTGGGTGAGTAGGGCCCAGGAAATTACTCTTTTTTGCAGGTACAGATTTTTCCTGTGGTCTTGGCTGTTCATGTTCCTCCTGAAGTCCATGAGGATGACAATGTTATTTTAACAAGTAACTCAGTCACAGAGATGGGACTACAATGCTAGTCAGTGAACTCTGGAGTTAAGGTCCAAGGCGATCTGAACCCAGAGGCCCAGAATCCTCCATAAACCACCATTCTTAGGAGCTCCACCCAAAGGCACTGCAAGCCAAAGGCAAAGATTTCACATCTGGAAACAAGGTCATTGCCTAGGAGCTCATCCATAGACTCATAAATCCCATCAGTAATTGCCTGTAATTATTTGTTACAAGGCCAATAATACGTTCTGAGAGGAAAATGTTAATTTAATTTCCAGAGCAAAGGTTGAAAACTCTATTGAGTTCCATGAAAATGGAGTTCAGGGCTAGAAATTCACTGATGCTCGTCTCAGTGTTTCCTAAAATGAGACTTGAGAACATCACTTGGAATTTTTTTGAGACATGAATTATCAGCATAATCCTGGATGGCCTGGTACTTGTATGTAGCCAAGAATGGTCTTAAATTCGTGGCAATCCTCCTGCCTCAGCCTCCTATGTGTTCGAATAACATGTATGCCCCACTACACCTAGTTTAGGAAATAGCTCTTTTAACTCACAAGCACATAGAAAATGGTGTGTCATTAATGCCCACAGGTAAGAGTTCTAAAAGACTTTCGGCACAAAGCAAATTAGCATTCTCCATTCAAAAGTAAGGCTCTTTATGAAATGTCAAGAGGTTTTTCCACTCACTTAAGAAAAATGTCTTCACCCCAAAACACAAGCAAGTGTTGATTTTCCACACTAATGGGAAACAAGAGTCGCCTGGTCTCGAGTTCCCTGAAAAAACTCCCATTTGCTCGATATCTTTTTATCTTTTGTCACTTACTAATGTGTAACCAAATGACCCAATTTGAGTTTCATCACCTGCCCTTTCTCGCTCACACAATCTGTTACAAGCGCTAATGAATGGCGAGGTCCAGAAGCCCAAAGAGGTAAGAATAAGGCTGTGCAGAGAACACAAAAGAGGGAAAGTAATAGAGAGAGAGAGAGAGCTGCAGTTTGACTCCACACCTTCCTTTTCCAAGAGTAAAAAGTCTAATGTCCGGTCTAATTGCCACGGGTAATGTGATATCTGTTAGAGGAATAAATTTGCTTGTGTCCTGAATTGCTAAGAAGCCCACTCACCTATTGGCAGCACTAAGGAAAAGGCTGTGGAGGACCAGCCAGGAATGGACAGCTATAGAAAGGAAATGGAGACAGGGAGGAGGCAGGGAAGGCAGAGGATCTGAAAGAGACAGAGAGAAGCATCCGTCCTGGGAAGCGGATCACGGAATTCTGAAAGCCTTGGTCCCCGAGTAAACGCAAACACAGGCGGGGCCCACGAGCATATGTACTTAGACACACACAGCAATGACCCAAGACAGCCCCCTTTTAACCACTGGCCTCCTGCCTGCTTTTGAGGGTGAACTGTAAATCGTTTTATTTATTATTCCATCGAGGAGAGAGAATCAATATGCCATCACATAAAAGTTCGCACAAGCATGTCCAGAATTGCAAATGGGAATTTTTGCTTTAAAAAAAAAAAAAAAAAAAAAAAAAAAACTCATTTGGGAACCTGATGTTGTAAGAGAGTCGGTGGCTGCAAGGGTGGCCAACTTCGGGATGGAGGGAGCAGGGCCATGGACTGGAATAACCAAGTTCTAGACCGAGTGAGATATGTCAAGGTCTAGACAGAAACCTATCCAATAACAGCTGTACGGCATAAGCAAACCTCCCTAGGCCTGGTTTTATCTTTAAAATAAGAGGCTATGACTGTGTTTCCTGAACGCCTTCTGGCACCACATGTGTGTGACTGAGCTCTCCCATGGCTCCAACCAGCAGGAACAGCTGCAGCCAGCTAGAATGTATTCAATGAGCCCCATGAGAGTACAGCCCATTTCTCAGAATTCTTTCCTAAGAGTAACAAAGTGCATAAGAGAGGTGTGGGGGAGAGGAAAATGCCTCAGTTAAGTCTCCTCCTGACTCCTCCAGCCATGATTTCACCACCACCCAGACCTGCACAGGTAAACCGTCAGGAAGAACCATTCTGTTAGCGACTGCTAATACATCTAACTCTGACGCTGGTCACTTTAGCAATAGGAGGCAAAATTTTAAAAATTAAAAAAAAAAAAAAAAAAAAAAAAAAGGAAACTGAACCTAGAGGGAAGGGTGAATAAAGAAAAAAGGAAGGGGACCTGGGTCACGTGGTTAGTGACTTCTCTAAAAGCTCAGAGAGAGGGGTTCAGAAAGCCCTACTAGATAGGAGTGACCTACCAAGATCTGTTTTTATATAGTTTTCTCTTGCAGGTAGGGATCTGGGGAAGGCCATGGGGCCCTTGTCAGGCCACGTTTACTATCTAACCTCTCAAGATACCTTGTATTATTTAAAGGACTAGAACAGAGCATGTGCTGTATATAACAGGATGGAATCCCCATGAACTGCCTCCCACAGGCTGGCTGGCTGCCTCCTGTAGAGAATCCCACAGTGAATTTGGAGCCCAGTGTGTCACCAAGCACGAGTGTGCACAAGGTGAAGCTGTAGCAGAAGGCCACTGAGTTCACGTGGCTGACACGCGCTCTGGGCTCGCAGGCCCTGGGAAAGGATGCTCCTGGCAGAAAGCAACAAGAGCCCAGGTATGCAGTGTGAGAATCGGCAGTTAATTGTTGCAGGGCTTTGAAGTATGCAGCTGGAAAGCCACGGGGACACAGGGGACATAGACTTGGAGAAAGGTTGAGATGTTCTTTTAAAAAAAAAAAAAAAAAAACGCTGTTTTTCCGAAGTTGGAGAGATGATAATCACAAGTCCACACAACAACCCAACCTTCACTCACTATGACACCTGTGCATACAGTGGGCAGTGCATGTTCCCGTGTCTCCAAGTGACCGCCACCTATTTGTAAACAGTTCCTGGTTACTCCAGAACTTACTACGTCTTCTGAGAATGAAGCGGGGACTGTTGTCACGGTTGTGCCGAGTGAAACGTTCCTTTCCCCCCCCCCCTTTGAACTTGATTCTGATAGACAAGGTAGGAAAAATCAAGGAAGCATAACTCTGGATGTTTAGTCATGATTTCCACATCTGAGAGAGCCCTTTGTGCCCATGACTAGCTGCCTGAGTACCTGCTCTGATTATGTAAAGATTTGGCCTTGTCGCCATGAGATACCTGAGCTGTGGAGGAATCTGTTCATTCTGTACCTTACCTGGTCCCTAATTTTCTTCACAACCCTGTGTGTCTAACAGGCTTCTTTCCAGCCAGTCCTGATGACTTAGACAGAGCCATAGTCCCTGAATTACACTTACTGTGGGTTTGCTACCTTGGGTTTTCTTTTCTTCAAATCTCTACCCTCAGTCATTGTTGACAGAGTTCCGGAAACTAAGACTATTTCAAACCTACAAAAAACCTCCCCTTCTTTTTCTTTGATTCTTTGGGTCATCCTTCTGGTTTTCTTTAGAGTTTCTCTTTGCAGGGCCTAGAACAGTGCCTAGAATACAGTACCTAGTCAATCAATGCTCGCTGAATGCACTCTGAGAGTGAATACACTGAGTAAGCCACCCATTGAAGCTAGCTGGAGACTTGGCGATAGCAAGTGGATATAGAGGGGGCATGTCAAACGGGCTCTGTGGGTCACAGTAAATCAGCCTGCTGACAGGGACTTCAAATGCTCTCCAACAGTTAAGAAGAAGGACCTTGGGAATGCACAGGGAGTCAACAAACTCAATAAAACAAGGGGGGAGGAAATTGAGCTTGAGGAACAGCAGCAAATAAAGGTAGCCTACATCCCTGTCACTAGCCCCCTCGCCAGCACAGATGTCACAGCCTAACCAGTCTCTGTGTCTGAAATGGACATCCAGGCTCTTCCGATGGGTTTGTCCACACAGTGGTATCAGAAGCAACATGAAGCCTCCTAGTGTAAGAGCATAGGTGTCCACCTACCACTTCTCTTCTGTCCAGCCTTGCTCAGAGGAGAATCAACATTAACAGTCTGTGTCCTTCTTTCTCTTGTACATGACAATCGTCACAAACCTTTTATTGGGTCAGAAATTCTCTGATTGTCCGATAAGTTAGTTCTACAAGCTATAAAATGCTACACAGTTCAGAGACAAGCCCAATGAGAAACCATGGATTTCATCTTCTCCCTCCCCATATTTTGTTTGGATTTCGCTGTCTTCCCCAATTCCAGTGTTTTCTTCAAATACAGCACACACGTGGGGCCAATTATTCACCCATGATCAACTGGGCTGGGCGGCTATGAACTGAGGCCACATGTTTTCTGAGCACCTGGAAATGATGGTGGCAACACCTCCAGCCTTGTGCCAACTTTCTTTCCCAGAAACGTCTTGGAATGTGTTTCTGGGAACCCTTTAACATCCTTGCATCAGAGCAGAGTAAAAGGAGCTATCTCAGAGTTCCCTTTCTCTGTGTTTTTAAATCAAAAGAGATTTCAGAGAACCGACCATAGAAAGCCACACAAAGACGGTTACTCGGTCTGTACCCAGCGGTTGTTTCTTTTGACTGTGACCATGACTTGCTGCTAACCCCACTGTGCATGGGGGCTCTCCCATTTGCACACATACAGCTCTTCAAACAGCAAGTCTCCTCTCAAGCCACAGCCAAGTACAAGTTCTTCAACCACAGGTCAACCAGCTCAAAGTGTTGCAAACTAGACAGACAGGGGGAGGCTGGGAGTGCCCCGCTCATTAGTGCCTCCTGGAGAGGAATGTGTGCTCCTTTCTCATAAGTGTTCCTCGTTCTAAGGAAGAGATATCAGAGATTCGATTTCTGAAATGCTGTTTTATGAAATCTGATAATTAGGCAGAGAGAGAGAGAGAGAGAGAGAGAGAGAGAGAGAGAGAGAGAGAGAGAGAGAGAGAACCACACTGTGACAACTGAAAGAAATGTTTCTATAGTGCTCAGTGACCTTCAGTTACAAGCAAGGCTTCTTTACCAATCCCTGTCCCTTGATTTCTCCGAGAAAATATTGTGATATTTTCCTTATTCTCTGCTTACCTTTATAACTAGCAAAGTATATACTCATCGGGATTTATCATTATCTGAAGACCAACAATGCCCATGCTTGATCTGTCTGAGTTCACTCTCATGGTTAAAAAGAGCAAAAATGAGTGGGAACCTCTCTATCAACCCATGGACTCAGGTAAAAGGGAACTAGAAAGTGTTGTCTAACACAAAAGATATATGTGCATACACACACACACACACACACACACACACACACACACCAGGTTTCAAAGCCCAAACACAACAAATAGGCCATTCAAGAAAGGCCATCAGTTTACCTCCACACGATAAGAAATAAAATACAAGGCAATGGTCAGATTTGAATTTCAGATAAAATAAACAAATAATTTTTCTTAAACTGTCACCTGAGGCATAGTTGGCAAGTTCCTCGGTACTTGTCTGAAATGATAACTTTCGTTTGATCTGGAAGTCCAAGAGCCTGACACTTTTAAGGGAGGTAATAAAGATGGGCGGTAATGGCCACAATTACATACTTGAGCTCTCGGCGGTAGAACATGTTAATGATCACACGCTTACTCATTATTTTCTCTGACCAAATCCCATTTGAGTGATGAGCATGCTCCTGGACCAGTGGTTTGTGACATTAAATTAATGTTCACCCGTTTGCTCTACTTATCTGGGAGGTAGAGTGCTGTACCCTATGGTCTACCTAGGTTAATTCACTGCATTAACTACCTTACTGTTATTGTACACACACACACACAAACACACACACACACACACACACACACCATGGCCAAAAGCAATCCATGGAAGAAAATTTATTTTCATCTACGGTTTCAGAGGTTTAATGGTCCATTGTGACAGGGAGGTATCACTTCATCACTGCAAGCATCAGGAGTTCCAAGTCAAGAGACCTCATCTTCAACTACAATACAGTACAGAGGCAGAGAGTGGCTATGAACCCCCTGAGCCTGCCGTCTGCCAGAGCCACCTCCCAGACAGTGCTACCAACTGGAATCCAAGTGTTAAAGCACCCGAGTCTTTGAGGGACATTTTTCCTTGAAACTGCCACAGTCACTAAAAAAGATTTTTCCCTAGTGAAATTCCATGGGGCACTGGGGTTTCCTTTTCCTTTCTTATTTTCTGTCTATCTGCTTCTCTCATCCTTTGGTAGAACCCATTGGAAAGGTTTGGCCTAGCAGCTGGAGGTGTAACTCAACTGCTAGAGAGCTGGCCTAGCAAACAAGAGGTTTGATCCCCAGCACTGCATAAAATAAATGTGGTGGCAGCTGCCTGTAATCCCAACACTGGCCAGGTAAGAGGCATGAGAACCAACCAGGAGTTCAAAGTCATGGTCGGCTATAAAGCAAGTTCAAAGCTACTGTGAGCTATATGAGTGAGACCTTTTTAGGAAGAAGGGAGAGAGGAGTGGAGAAGGGGGGAGGAAGAGGGAGGGAGGGAGGCGGGGGGAGGGAAGAAGGGAGGGGAGAGGGAGAGGAATACTTTGATTTTCAGATGAAAATAATCATCTTCCATGAAGGACTGACTTATAACTTGCCATTGGCCTGGCATTCTTACACATAGCATCACTGTGTCTAAAGAACCCTTAGACATATCCCAGGAATAATTTGATCAATCCCCTAGTGGAAGTCACATTCCTGAAAAATACAGTAAGTTTTTCAAAACGAGAGAAAATACTTGTTGATCAACAGTTGTTCACAAAAAAAAAAAAAAAACCCAACCCGTAGAAGTTCATATAATGTCCTTCTCCAAGTAATCTTGCTTTCACACAGAGAGGACATAAAATGATAATCAGGACTTATTTAATTCCTTCTTGCTCTCTTCGGAGTGTTATGAAATATAAAATGAAGCCCTTTCAAATACTTAAGTTGACAGTTCTGATAATTCCTTAACTCATTAAAAAATGTTAGAGTGGGGGAAGCAACGTTGTTCACTTCCTTGAGTCTAGAGCCCTGTCTTGGTAAATAGAAATTTCCACAGAACAAGCTGTCATCTTGTTGTGCGGTTATAAACCACCGGCCACAATAAATGTGTTAAACATTTATCAGGAACATTAATTATACACCTAACATGTGTCTCCAGCTATTGTTGTTCTTATTAAACTTACATTTCATTTTCTGGGGCAATATTCAACCACAGAAGGGAAAATTTTTTAATAGTAAACAGTACAAAATGGGTGTTAGGCTTGGCAATTAGTCTCTGGAAAGACATGTGATTTTTCAACAGAGATAACTTGGCTTTCTTCAGTTTCACCGTTACTAAAAGGAACTGACAGAGGTTTTGTTCTTTGCATTGGTAAGAGCAGAGCTAAAGCCACATCCAACTGCCTTTGAAATCTGAAAAGAGTCAGTATGAGGCTCTAGAGAAATCTGACAAGGTAATCCCTAACATTAAGCTTTGAAAACAAACCAAAAAAAAAAAAAAAAAAAAAAAGATTTAAAAAATCCAAGAAAGAGAATATTCAATTAAAAGTAAACAAGATACAGAAATTTAGGACTAAGAGAAGAAAATCTACAGTTCAGCACAGGAAATGAATCTTCACCTCCAAACAGAGGTTAGTGTTTTCCACATGGGCTGTATGTCAATTAAACAGATAGGCAGTCTGGGCAGGTGCCGCCAGGGCACTAGCCTTAGCCATCACTTTAATTACTGAGCAACAGGACCCAAGCATTTCCTCATTCCACTTTGTTGCTGTTGAGCTGCCGCTGCAAATGCCTGAACTACAGAAATTAGCTGGACATGGTGAGCCCTGGGTGAATGGGGACTGACCATGCTTCTGTGTGTTAACAGTGTGACAGTGTGGACCGGAGTCATTCGACGCAGCCCTGACTCTGTTCTCCAAGCTAGAGAACCTGGACAAAGTCATTTTGCCTCTCCAGACTTCAGAAAGCATAGAGAGAAATCATGTCTAAGGTCTCTCTTTAGGTTAAAATGCTGAGAACCTGTAGTCTCAACTCTACAAAAAAAAAAAAAAAAAACAAACAAACAAACAAAAAATGTGCAGTACATCTACCCTCCTCTCTAGATTAAAAACTCTGTAATTTTATGACCCTATAAGCCTATAAACATGGACAGAGGGTTGGACCAAAGGAACACTCTAATTCCAACCCAATTTTAAATTCTAAGATTGGGTTCACATGCAGCGAAATGAATAAGGTCCCTATCAGCCAGTGTTGATAGGATAACATTTAATAGCTCTTTCTGATATTAGACAAGAAAACATGCCCCTACTTAATGGGAAATTGTTTAAACATGTGTTTAGTAAGCATCATAAAAAAACAGGCATTTCCCATAAAACAGAAAGCAGCAGCCTCAGGACACAGTCAAAGATTAAAGCTTTGTCACAACTGAGAGATAAAGAATTGCAATCATCCAACAACAGACCAACTGGCCAGTGACTTGATCCGAGGCAGGAGCTATCCCGTCACTTTTTCCACAGAACATTCTGCTTTGTTTAAGGTTTCAGCTTCATTTTCTAGAGTTTGAATCCCTGTGACCTTCAACCTCCCCTCTCTGAATTTAGTTTCTTTGTCCATAGATGGGTATATAATAGTCCTACTATCTATGAAGGTGGGCATAAAAGCTAAACAAGATCATCTTTGTAACATTATCAACAAGGTCCCCAGTACACCACACCCAAAGCTCCCCAAGCACACAAGATGTTGATATTTTTATTTATCTCTTTGGTTCTTAATAATATACCTATTTTTTTTTTAGGGCAGCACTTTTTTGTCTGAGTATTTGCATTTGGTCTGAGTGGTTGAGTGGTTGCAAGGAAACCCTGCCTGAGCAAGCCAAGCTCAGCATCTGCTCACGACTTTGCCCAGCTCCTACATGTGGCTGCATCTCATTCTTCAAAACTTCTAGATGAGTGAGTGTCCGTTGTGCAATCAAACCCTCTGTGACCTCTGCCTCAGTCAACGAAGACTGGCTAATTTGTCAATTGATCTCCATAGCACCTCTAGTGGTTTCTTACTTAACAGGATTCGTGGTTCACTGTCATTTCTTCATAGACTCCCTGACTATGAACTAACTCCTTGAGAACTATGTGTCAGACCTCAGTATCTGCTGTAGGATCCCGGACTTAATCGAAATCCTGTGGTGCTTGTTGAATAAATAAATTGGTCAGTTAAGTAACAAAACCTACGAAATTACTTCTCTAAGACAAACTGGTGAACAGATAGAAGTGACCAATCTCTTTACATCCAATAGAAATCTCATGGCGGCCATAACAAAAAGGCCAAAATACATACAACAGACACTATAAAACATTCTAGATGGAGGCAGCATCCAAGCTGAGCCTTGACTTCCCAGTGGCATGGTCCTTACAAAGAAGAGGCAAGGAGTACATAGTTCTGGAAAAGAGCTTCTTGAAGCGATCACGGGAGACTGACTGGAATGTAGTGACAAGAGCCTGAATGCAGTCTATGACCACTGAAAAGCCCTGGAGGCCATTATTAGCCCAGGGAAGGGGCAGAGCATATAGGCAAGCCTGAAATTAGGTATTCTGGCAGCAAGCTAAAAGATTGTTCGATAAAATCTGAAGTGGAGGGAGAGAGCAGAATCCCCAACAGCAGTAAAGGAGGACCAGCCACGTAGGAAGGAAGCAAATGGTGACACAAGAGACATCAGAGATGATGTCATGTCTGTGTGCATTTAAAGGCACACAAGGAAGTGACTGGCACCACCCTTCTGTCAATCACAGTCAGTCAATATGAAATCTCAAGAGACTGAATTTTCTAGAAGTCCCTAGGTCCCTGGATGAACTTGCTAGCCATCTCTTATCAAACACAGACTTCTTAGAAGAAGGTTGGATTTGATAAGTTAGGTGGGGGAGCTAGTTTGATTTCATCAATCCCATTTCCTAAGAACCTGAAACAATACCTGGGGTGTCCTAGGCTGGAGAGCAGGTGACAACCTCTTATTATTTGAGGTCTAGGTCCTTCTAATCAAGAAGCACAGTCATTGTCCACCTGTGAGACCCTTACTGTACAATAACAACCAAATATCAGGATATGTCTACAGGTGAAGCAGTGGCAACAATGTTATGAAGATAACCAACTGCTTTCTGGTTGTGTCTGAGGCCCACTCCACATGCCTGGCATGTGACAGGCCAAGACCCCATGGTCAGGAAGCATTGGCCCTAGGGGTGAACTAACTACTACTATTCTGCCAAATGGGCATAGTGGCAAACTGCCCCCTGAATTCATATCTCTCTACCCTTAGATCAGCTGCTCGTGTAGTAGATAATGTTCAGCACAGAAACACACCACTGGCCAAAGTGCAGAAAAAGCATGTCCATGGAACACTCAGCCACAAATGGATCCCTCTCTCCCAGACTCAGTGACCATCACAGAAGAGGCACCAGAAAGATTTTAAGAGCCAGAGGTCTGGGAGGAGCAGAGCAAAAGATATTCTCAGGATATGACAGACTGCCGTGCTCTGTGATGAGCTCACAGCAGTCATGATTACCGATATAAGACCTACATGAAACCCAGTCAACATTCTGGCATGGAGGAGAAAGCGACTCCCAAGCCCCTGCCCCTGGCTATTAACAGCTGGTGGATTCTGGGAGAGTTTTCTTTGATGATACAGTTCCTGGTAAGTAAGCCAACCACATTCCTCTAGACGGAAACACACCCATGAGTACACAGGAAATACAAATCAGGGTTGGGGGGGCTATTTAGGAAGAACAAGAGTGTGAAAACAGGAGGGATCATGAGTGGTAGGTGAATCTGAAAGGGGTCTGTGTAAGGTGAGTATGGTCAAAACACACTATCTGAATTTCTCAAAAATTAATTTAAAAAAAATACAGAAATACTGCATTGTGAAAAAAAAAGGAAAGTGGCCATTAGAGAAGACACCCAAGGTGATATGTGTATACAGATCTCTAAGATTCCTCTAGACATCATGACTGAGAAGGGAGCAGGCTTGAGGACTGAGTAATATGGAAAGAAGCCTTAGAAGACAGAGCACAGGGCTGACGTGCCAAGATACAGGCCCTTAGTGCCCCTTCCCATCTGACAAATTAGTCATTTGAAACAAAAACAAAATTAGAAAGGGAGAGACACCAAGAATATCACACATTCCAAGCGCATTGCTAATTTTTCAAGTATTTCATGACAGAAAGATAAAATAGAGTCCTCCTGTGTATTAAAGACTTGTAAGTGTGGGTACATTGCAACGTTGAGGAAGGACACCAAGAAAGGACAATATCAGGTGCCAAAGGGTGGCAGAAGATAGGCAGAAGGACTTGTGAAGGGGGGATAGAAAGCTAATTATTTTTCTAGTTTTATCTGAGTCACAAATGTTTTCCTCTGTTGCAGGCAAGTACATAAAAAATGTCATTGGTAGTGAAAGTGTAAAACACTAATCGGAGCTCTGTGGCTTCAGAAGAGCCCAGCCCACTGTGCAGGAGTTCACAAGACGGGTAGAGTTTGGGAGTGTCAAAGTGGCTGCTTGAGAAGCAACTGTAATCACATTGTGTGATCATTTTATCTGTGAGTTCATTACAATGAGGTGATTATTATTTTTTTAAAAAAATATGACAAAAAATAAGGCTTTGAAATTAGGAATTTTCCAGATGTTCAACTAGATTTCATGATGCAGCTAACCACTTGAACCAATACAAATTTGGCTGCAGGCTCTAGAACAGCGGTCCTCAACCTTCCTAATGCTAAGACCCTCATATTTCAGTGACCCCTACTGATAAAATTTATTTCGTTGAGAATTCAGAACTGTAATTTTTCTACCATTATGAATTGAAATGTGAATATCTGATATGAACGATTATCTGATATGGGACCTCTATGAAGGGTCATCTCCAAGGGGATCCTGACCCTCAGGTTAAGAACTGCTGTTCATATTGGCCATATCTGCTAACAGCCTGTTGCTGTGGTAACTCTCTGAAAGTTCTAAATGAAAGAGAACTCTACTGGCTCTCCAGTAGATACAAGACCCTACATCACCTTAACCTAACTAAGCATGGAGCAAAATTCAGACTATGCGGGGTAATTAACGTGGGTGTGGGCTTGCATCCATGGCTTTAGGTTACTTCCTAATTTCATCTCATCCTGTGGTGAAAGTCCACATCTTCCTGTTCTTCTTTGTGTCTACATCAACTGCAATGGCCCGCCTCCATTTCATTCTGAAAAGAGGAGAAACAAAAAGGACTGCCACAGTCACTTTTGTCCTCTGTGCCCTCTTGACCCTACCTTGGATATCCATACCTGATGAAGGGTATGGACCACTGGGGAGTCAACTAGTCAAGAGTTCAGTTTGAAGTTTCAAAGGTAACAAAACCTTGGAAGCCACCAAGAACCATTGCACCACCTCCATGACTCCATATGTCAAACTGTCCTACAAAACCCATGCCTATGAAATGACAAGAAAGGTGGAGACAGTCACAGAGACATCTACAGAAACACCAAAGCAGTGCACTACCGAGCAGAAACACCTAAAGAGCAGTTTCATGCTTTCTTGAATTGCCTGTCCAGTTTTAGCCTCAGAGCGATGGTTAGAACCTCTGAGGCCCAGGTCTGAATCAGTTCTTAATAATGAAGATGGGAAGATGGTTCTGCAACCATTCTCCCTACCCCAGGCCTACCAGCAGTGAAAAGCCAGCCCTGTAGATGCTTGCAGGCATCCCTTCATCCCAAGTCACAGAAGACCGTCCTCCCTGCTTTGCACAAGACAGTTTCTCCTACAAGTGGCTCAACTGAGCCTCAGCCTCAGCCTCACCCCTTTGTCTCTAAGATTGCTTCACTGCTAGACTTAATGCCTTGCCCTTGTCCTTATCAACTGAATGACTCTCACTTATTTGGAGGTTGCAAGTTGTTTTGTTCTTTGCCAGGGTAGTACCTGGCATATTCTAAGGATTTCAAGAAATACTAGCTTCCTGCTTCCTTCTGGTTGAAAAACTTTAACTCCTCATCACAATAGGGTATTAAAGTTGGTTCCTTGTAGGCAAATTAATCAGAAGGGCAAACACTCTGGACTCAGGACAAGAAAGAGCTCCTCTCTTCATTGTTCGTGGATTGCTCTCTAGTTCCTTTTAAAGAAGAAATAAAAGTTGCTAGGAATGGTGGTTTCAGAATTCAGGAGGTCCATGAATTCAAAGACAGCCTTGGTTATACAGTAAGATTTTATTGAAAATAAAAAGAAAGAAGGAAAGAAAAATGGGGTCTGAGAAAGAGAAAGAGTAGGAGAATGGGGCAAAGAAATATACAAAATGCTGGTACAAAACCATTGGCAAGTTCATGTCCTGAGCACTAGATATCTATGAACTCACTTAATCCTCACAACATCTAAAATAATGTAGTTCCTGTTCAATTGGCCTCTTTCATGTGAATACACCTTGGCCCACAGTTAAGTGACTTGCCAAAGATCCCAGAGAGACAAGAGTCAAGGCAGACTAGAGACACGGGCTGCCTGGCTCCCAGGCACGTGTTTTTATCAAGCCCTTGATGATTCCTGGTAGTTACATTCTATGAAGTCACTGTGAATGCATAGTTAGTGGCCACTAACTCCCTGAAAGGAAAACAGGATGGGTCCCTGGGAGACTCCAGCCACAGTTTACCAAAGGACCAATACAAAACATTACTTCATGTGTGTTTCTGTTCAAAGTACTTCCTTTGCTATAAACTGTTGACTCATTAACATCGAACTCACTCGACCAGATTATAGCTTATGCCTGGTTATAAGCTCACAGCTCATCTCGGGCAGCCTTTGGCACTGAGAAACACTAGATAGCACTTCAGCACAGTGCCTAGGGGTATCACACACAGAAAAAATACAAAAAAAATCAGATAAAAATGCCAACACTCTGTCACTAATAGACCCTCAAAAGGACACATTTATAGCAAGAAGAAAATACCTTAGAAAAGAAAATACTTATTAGATGACTTCAAGTTTTTGTCACTCCGCACGCGTCAGCAAAACAGCAGGAAAGCATCAGTTCCCTTGACTTTTGGAGCTTTGGATCAATTTCAGTGAGTGAGTGAGTGAATCTGTGGTGGATGATGAGGGCTGACTGTGTGCAGAATGGGCTGACTGTGTGTGGAATGCCCTCTGGATCTTTCTTGGTGTACTCGTCCTCCAGGGAGGGAGGGATCCACAGACTGTCCATATTCTTCCGAAGATATCAAAAAGTCCTTCCTGCATGCCCTTTCCCAACAACCCAGCCACAACCGGCCACATCTCCCAACAGCTTCCCAACACATTCATATCCACAGCCTGGATAAGGGAAATGGACATAAATCAGAAGTGGTGTCTGTTAGGAGCATTCAGTGCTCAAAGATCCTGCTTCCTACAACCCAAAGAGGTTTTCCAGGGCCCCACAATCCCTTTCCTATAAGTAAAGAAAACAACTTCTGAATGTAACTACCTTGTGTCTTGTAGTCAAATTAGGAAATGCGTTCTCCTACTCCACATTGTTGGAAATATCCTGGCAGAAATACTCCAAAGTCTACCCCCAAAACAAAAATTCATCTCCGTGAAAGATCATTAAAATCAATTATATTCCCAACAACAAAGCATTAAGGACGTTTTACAGCCTCTCCACAAAGCACCATTTAAATACCTTCATGACATAAGTAAAATGAATCATAGGTACACTCAAACTGCTTTCGAAATGAGTGGGGTTTTTTTTTGGGGGGGTGTAGGAAATTAGCATAAATGCCTTGCACAAATTCACATGGTTCTAGAATCCCACAGAACAATGGCCCAAACTGCATTTTTAGTTATCTCCATGTCATAGACGGTGCCCCCACCAAAGTAAAAAAAAGAAAAAAACTGAATTTGAAATGTCAGTCGGTAAGATCCTCTCACCTGTCTCTAAGCTGTTATAGGCAGTGCCATCACATGACTGGCTGAAAACGCAAACGTGTATTTTATTGTAAAATAGGGCGTCCATGTTCTTCTCAGATTGGAACAGGGGAGCCAAATAGAGGAATAAAGGAACTAGCCAAGATATTCTACTAAGTGGAAATTGCTCTCTTATTTTCCTTCAAGTTTCTGTCCATAAAGCTGAGGCGGGAGATCCTTTTTGGAATTCTCCATCTAGTTAATAGCCTTCTGAGTTACTAAGGCATAGCCTCGCACTATCGAATTTCCTATAGTAGAAAGGAGTCTCAAGGCCTGTTCCAAATGTTGTTAAAATAACAGATGAACTCGGTCTAAAAGTAAATAAGTCAGAAAAGGTAGAAGAGGAGAAATATGAGCATAAAGAGATGGAACCAAAACAGAAAAGAAACAAAAAGAAAGAAAATCTTGATAGGGAAGAGCCAGAGGCTTTCTTCAAGAGTATACAGTTGTTATTTATTTGAAGATAGGACAAAGGAAACAAGAAAATATGAGAAAGAATTGGAAATATAAATGATCAGGGGGTAAAGAAGCAGGCAGTGTACAGCAAGCTGCTTTTAACCTAATGATTGAGATTATTAGTTATGAAAAAACAAATCAGTAATAATTGTCTTTTGCTTTTGGGGTCTTAGAATAATTTCTCAAACTGTAAAAGAGTCAAGCAACAACAACCAAGGTGCCTGCTGAAAAGAGAGGACACCCCCAGTTCACTGCTGGGACCCCTAAACAGACTGATCTTCAGGAAATGGGAAATGAGCAAAGGCTGAAGAGCAACTAGAATGGCTGCAAAGAGAAAGGAGAGCGAAGAGCCCTAGAGCCCCTTCTCCACTCTCCAGCCCGACAGACTCGCATTAGCATGCCTATTCCTGAGCATTAGTTGACAAATTTTACTAACACCAAGTGAACTTCTGCAGTTTTTCTAAGGGTCATGCATAAGGACTCTAAAAAATAGAAAATTACAGGGGAAGAAATGCCCATATGACCATACTGAGTCCAGCGGTAGGGGAAGTGTGGGAAAAAAACTCATAATAATATGTGTTTCCCTAAAATTTTAAATGATGGGAATCCCACATTTGTCTGTAGTTTGAGGAAGTTTGACATTCCTACATAGCAGTTGTACATGTTTAGGAGACTTACAAAATATTAATTTGATTGATAATATCACTGAAATTTTCTGACTTTTAAATCATAGCCAAATAAAATAAATCAAGTGCATTAGGAGACTTTAGTCTGTATAGGATAAACATCTCGACGCTACATGGTCGTACTCAGACAGAGCCTTGTATTCTGTAACTATCTTCATCATTATCATTACCATCAATTGTCTTGATCAATCACTGTCAATATCATCACCACCATCACCATCATCACCACCATCTTCCACACTATCATTTCAGGTCACCATCACACTTAACCATATCACTTACACATGGTCACAGCAACCTTATTATTTAAGCCAACTCACTTGAAATTGCTTCATTAAACTACAGAAAATACTGCCAGTTGGGAACCGAACACATATCTTTCTGACTGTCGAATTTTAATCAACTATCTTTAAGTATGTATCTCTTTGAACGCTAGTTATTAGGGCAAATGTATTCCTGGAATTCCTAATAATATTCTTCAGGCACAAAACACTGCAATTAGTTTTTCCATTTCCCTAAGACCAAGCATATCATAAAGGTGTCTCCCTTATCGTCCAGTTGAACACTGGGAAGTAAAAGGTCAGAATAAAAGGGGAGCTCTTTGAAAAACAAAACTATCCATCAATTCACTGCAAGAGCTGGACCGGTGAGGTAAGACTCCTTAGTAACTTTGATGAGCCACCGCCTCCTCTTGGTGAGGTCTTATATGCTTTCACTCTGGTTTGTAAACAGCCATACTTTTGGATTTATCTACTCTCCCTGGATAGATACATTTGGTTCTAGACAAGGTAGCCATTCTCTGTATTCTTTTCCTGAAGAAGTGAACTGAGACGCAACATCCCCCAAAAAAAACGTTAATTTGTTTCTTTCTCCCAGTTCACCGCTTCCCTCTTCCCGGGATGGGAGTGTGGGGGAACTCCATACAATGCTCTCTCAACCTGGACCTTTAAAACTTACATGAAAAAAAAAAAAAAAAAAAAAAAAAAAAAAAAAAAAGCTGACATTACAGAGAAGATATAAGAGGGTTCGTTTTATGTATAGGGTTTATTAGAACATGACTCAAATCTGAGAATTTCCTCATGTAAAACTTTTCACATGATCAGTTGGACATTGGATATTCTAACACACATGTTCACGATGAAAAGTAGATTTGGCTTGCAGGAGAAAAAAAAACATTTCGTTTTACCACTACTCAGCTGTTTATAAGGAAACTCTTGGCCACTCAGATCTGTCTCTTCCTCTTGATTTAGTACATACAAATGTACGGACAGCTATTCAAATGTGGGTGAAGTAATTTTAAAAGCATGTAACATTCGTGTGGCTTACATACTGCCTTCACATGAGCAGTCTCCTGTGGAAAGCCCTGTGTTCTCGCCATCACCGGAAGACTGATACGGTTCGCCGTTCTCCCAGCTGTCCGCTGCCCCTGCCTTCTCTGTTTTAAAGTTTAAGAAACCAAAACTCTCTCAAATTATGAACTTAGCAACTTTATGGATGGGTGGATAGATAGATAGATAGATAGATAGATAGATAGATAGATAGATAGATAGATAGATAGATAGATGATAGATAGATAGATAGATAGATAGATAGATAGATAGATAGATGCATTAAAAAGTAAAAACATTCACTGGAAACTGGGATCCAAGTTAAAAGAACATGACATTAAGTAAGATTGGAGTGACAATTACTCCTGAGAGCTCTCTCCAAGGTGGTAGGAGTCACATGGGGCTAGTGACAAAAGACAAGAGATGCTAAGATGTGTGATTCTGTTCACATCCAAGCATACGCTCTGTCCCAAGCAATGCGTGTGGCTCCTTACACTGTTCTTAGACCGATTTGACGTGGCAGGCAGTCAGCAGCAATTTAAATGATTAAAGCATGTAAGGGCCAAAAGAAAAAGGGGCAGCCGGCTCATTCAAGTGCATGTGAGGAATCACGGGAAACCCTCAACTCTCTCCCTAGACCTCCTCAAAACTGAAAGGTAGTCTTCAGTGAGCACCACAGACTAAATAGTTCTCCAAACTATACAGACAACAGGGTCCAAATTATCTGATGTGAACGGCTTGTTTCTTAAGTTGTTTGTTTTGATTTGAAGCATAGCTCCTAGACATACTGACTAAATTTAAAATATCCAGGCAACATTAAACACCTATGTTGAATTTTTTTTAAATGCGGTGAACATAAGTGTTTCGCCTTTAACTTTATTTGAAATCCTCAAAGTTATCTGAAACTTAAAGAATTCTGAAGAAAATAGCGTTGGCGATATTCTCAGTGAGACCCAACCTATTAAACCACAGCTTGTTGATTAGGGACAGATCATGTCTCTGTAACACGTTACCTCAATGGTGACAGTGTTTCTCCCTTGATTACATGCCGTAAGCTAGTTTACCTGCTACACCCCCTCATACCTAAATATGGCTGCATATTGCGGCCAACAGAAAAAGTAGCCACAGCATGTAGATGCTAAATAAATCAAGCCTCACCCAAATTCCCTAAACATCCCTGTAGCCCACGGAATATGTATGGGGGAAGAACCCACAAAGCAGCCCCATTCCACCATCTGAAATAATAAATCTTAGTTTTAATGGC
Organism: Micromys minutus; assembly: GCF_963924665.1. NCBI lineage: Eukaryota > Metazoa > Chordata > Mammalia > Rodentia > Muridae > Micromys > Micromys minutus. Next base: position 13,748,498 of record NC_137965.1, on the reverse strand, counting down.
CCACAGACACCAAGGTAACATATATGGAAAAAAATAAAGTGAAGATGGACAAATTAGGGTTTTTGTTTATATAAATAAAACTACATCAACTTTACCTAAATGTTTTTGTTTTCTCCTAAATATATTTTAGGCCTGTATCTTCCAAACTTCTTTGGCCTTGACCCACACAGTATGACAGGGTTTTACTAGTCTAGCACATATAGACTCCGAAAGTTCGAACCTGCCCTGACTGCATAATCACTCACTCTAAGACACTGTTCTTTTAGGGGTTGTTCCATTTTTAAAACTTAGACCCAGTAAAATGACTTCATCATCTACTGGATTGTGAGAAGCAATTTTAAAAGACACAGTTTTCAGCCCCCAAACTATTGAGAAGTACTTAGGAAGAATAAAGTTGTTGGGTTTTTTTTAAGATGTTGTTCAATTATTTGCTTTAAAAAAAATCCGGAGTTATTCAAATAACAAAAGGAAAGAGAAAAGAAAAAACTACTATAAAGCATCCATTTGAAAAACTGGCATACATATATCCCTTTCGCCTTTATTAATAAGCCAAGTAAGAAAATCCTTCTAAAACTAGATTTCCACCCAGAATTTCACCTGTGTATAATTTTTATTTTAAGAATCTCTTTTCTGCTGTTGGTTTTTCTTTTTTGGGGGGCTGGGGGTTAAAGTAGCTGAGTATCATTTGGAGTAAAAGTTTAAGATAGGGTATATTCTAGTGAGATTCTTTGCCGCGGGGATGCTAAGCGATGCTGAATAAAATGTGATCTCTTCTTTATTTTCCCGTGTTCACTTTGTAATTATTAGCAAGGCAGTAAATAACCCGCCAAGGAGCACCCTCATTAGTACCCATTGAAATGCACTGGCATTAATTTGCAAAAAGAGAACTGAAAATTAAATGGAAAAGAAAATAGTTTGGGAACTCCATCATAAGGTTACGGAATTCATATTCTACCAATATCGTCCTTAACAGCAAGAAAATTCTAAAGTATGAATTAGACTTAATCGCTGTATTTTGTTCCTTTGGTTTGCAGGGGGAACGGGTGCTGGGGATCAAGAGAAAAAGTTATCTGCCTCTTTCAGTGTAACCCTGAATTAAAGCAAGTGAGATTAATTTGAATCATGTGTGTGTGTGTGTGTATATACATACATATATACATACATATATGTGTGTGTATATGCATACATATGTATGTGTAAATATATACATATATATACATACATATGTGTGTATACATACACATATATGTATATATATACATACATATGTATGTGTGTGTATATATACCTATATATGTATATATACATACGTATATGTATATATATGTAAATATATAGTTTCGATTACTGTTGATCTTGAATTCGAAATCTGGGCCCGGAACTACTTTGCTGTGTGACACTTTAGTCTCCGGTGTGGGTTAAAGGTGATTTGGGATATACCATGGTTTCATCCTTCGATGCCTTCTGGGGCCAAGCTGCACCTTAGTCCTACTTCTAACTATAACTACATCCAGAACAAGAACACCGAGCCAGCGGCCAAAGCCTGCCTACAGTGGGCTGGTTTTGATTCAGCAACCTGTGAACAACCAAAGACTCAGTACCTTGCAGGTGCATTACTGTCCCCTGGGAAACTCTAACAGGTGTTTCCACACCCACCCACCTAAGCCTTCGGCAGGTCCTTAGGAAAAGAAGCGGAAATGAGAGGAAACGGGGGGGGGGGGCTCAAAATATATCTCTTAGGAGAAACAAAAACTGAGGACACAAAACAATCCTTACTTAGGTCTCAAAGAGTCTCTGTGTCCTAGATTCCCCTGTGTCCTGAGCTGCCCTGGCTTCTTGCACAGTGCCTGGGGGTGGGGTGGGGGTGCAGCGCAGCTAACCCATGTGCCACTCTAAAGCATTCTCTGCCTGCTGGGCCTGGCATGAAACTTAGTTGTAGGGGAATTACTGTGCTGATACTTCAATGTGGCATGCTGTAAGCACATGGGACACCTATAAATTCCCAGCTGTCAGAAGTTATAATGTGCTCGGACTCAACCAGAAATCAAAACTTGTTGAGACCCATTCAACCCCCATACCAGCATTTCTGAGCAACCGGAACTCAAGCCAGAACCCCGGAATGGAGAAGAGAGGGAAAGAGATCCTTAGGCACTGGACCCGACACAATGAAACAAACAAACCAAAAAAGAAAAAAAGAAAAAAAAGAAAGACTAATAAATCTCCCCTGAGCTCCACTAGCCCCAAACATCTCCAATTTTAAATAATAAAGAGGTTCCTTCCTAGTGGCACAAACCCTGGGCCTGGGAGTTTGCTAGCTTTGGGCTAGGGTTGCTCTCCCCCATAAAGAACTTCTTTGGACTGTTTTCCAATGCCTGTATAGTTAGGGAATACGGGGCCTTTTGGATCTGCCTCTCCTGCAAACAGCTACTGGTTGGAGAATAATAATGTTGTGTTATTGTTTTAAAGCTGCCAATAGAGAGAAGGTGGTATCCGCAAAGAATCCTTTCTGACTTCCCCGAGGGGTGGGAGGGGGCGATCTGCAGCCCGCGATGATGCCCCCCCCCCACTTCGTGCGCTCCCTCCCCGGGACAGGCCAGACACAGCAGCCACCCCGAGGTGGCGCAGGTACCTGTAGAAGGCGGGAGGACCGGTGTCGCGCACGGCGTAGGCGCTGGGCTCGTTCTCCAGGTAGTAGGGCACCTGCTGGCCATGCGGGTGCAGGAAAGGCGACAGCTGAGGCTGCGGGTGCAGCAGCATCAGCGGGCTAGTGGACACGCTGTTGAGCTGGGGAAAAGCCCCCAGGCTGTTGGCACCGAAGGCGGCCGCCTCGGACCCGGGGCCGTAGGCGATGCTCGACTGGCCGTAGACCGGCGCCGAGGCGGCAGCGGCGGCGGCGGCCGCGGCGGCGGCGTTAAACTCGTAGGCGGCGCCCTCGGGGTAGTTGAACACTGCGGGTTTGCTGTTGTCCACGTACACTTCGCCCAGGGTCCTCTCCATGGGCATCTTGAGCTGCGGGCGGTTGAGGGGCTCCAGCTCGTTCCCTTGGATCTGGTGCAGCAAGGCCATTCCCGAGGCTTTGGTGTGAAGGGTCATGGTCATGATCAGTGGCAGCCGGCGAGGTACAGACTGGCTCCCCGCGCACGCAGAGGGCTCAGCAGCAGATGGGCCACCTGGAAAAAGAATAGAGCCCGCGGTTAGAGGAGGCGCAGCTCAGGTCCCCTTGGCGCGAGCGCTGGCCCTGGCCCTGCCTCTGCCCCTGTCCCTGCCCAGGGGCAGAGTTATCCTGCAGAACCCAGGTGGCCCAACTCCAGCGAGCGCACCCTGCCACTCCCGGGTTCTCCAACTCTGCATACTGGTCTCCCCTGCTCTTAGACATCACAAACCTGCTGGAAGCCTCTGACCCGGGGCTGCAGCTTCCAGACACCGCTGGGAACATCACACCGCGCGCGCACCCCAAGAACCGCTAGCTTCCATGAACTTAACTTTCCTACTCTTCTTTGCTGAATTTCGCTGCAGGGGGTGAAGGCTGCAGAGGGATCTCCAGCAGCCGCGTACCCCCATCCCCTCCCCCACCCCTACCCTCGCCCCAGGAAAGGCTAGGTTTGCAACAAATGCAGACTCTAAGCCACTGGCCGTTTTCTTTTCCTTCTTTCTTTTTCTTTCTTTTCTTTTCTTTCTTTTTTTTTTTTTTTTTTCCTGATGTGTTGCCTATATGGCCTGTGCCAGGCTCCAATCTGCCTCTGTTTGTCTCCCTTTCTGTTTGATTCAGTCTCCTTGTTGGTTGGAAGTACGTGGTGTGTGCATAGAATGACCCTGGAGTGACGGTAACTGTATCTGTGACTGAGATATGGCAAATGGGAAGGGTGTATGATTGCATATGCAGCCGGCCACAGGCAGCTATATTTAGCATCAGCGGACACGGATAGGAGGCATCTAGGGCCAGGCGAGCAGAGATGGAACATGTATAGGAAGAGCTGCACTTGGAGGTAAGAGAGAAGTGCCCGCTTCCAGCTTCCTCATCTGGGGGGAAAACAACAACAACGGCTCCCCAGGGGGTCCCTTCCAGCACAGCTATGACAGATTCGCCCAGACTGGCTTTTCTGTTTTTGTTGGACCCCGATGCCAAATTCGCTTCCTTTAGAAATCCTCATGTGGATATGAATGATTCAGAAAAACCTTCGGTTAGGCACACTTGGGTGTCCCTGCCTTCCACAGGTTATGCAACCAAAACTTGAGAACCCCCGAGCCTGAAATAAGACGTTTTCCCATCAACTATCACCTGGCGTCCTTAACTAAAGCTCTGGCAATCAGCTAACCTTGTCTGTCTAACCAGAAACTTTTGAAAGGCTCTCCTACCTTTCAGCTCTTGAATTCTACAAACGGACCCTCTGGGTTCACTTGGCAGGGGGCACACAGAATCTAATATTCGGATGACAAAGAGGTTAAAAGAAGTTTTTAATCTGGTATTGAATTCAATTCTGATTGTGCACACACGCACCTGTTCTTGCAAAAAAAAAAAAAAAAATACAAGCTTGGATAGTTTATACTTTCTTAATAAACTGTGTGTGCCCCAACCTGATATCCCCTAAAATAACTATTAACCTATGACTTTCATTGCTAGCCCATATACCCAGGAAGAGTACCTGACACATGGAAATGTCAAGGTTACTGTTACTAGTGGTAACACTTTAAAAAATATTTCCTACTAAGCACACTGTTTATCTAATTTCTTAGAAAAACAGATAATTTTGGATAAACCGCAGCTAAGCTGACTTAAATCTAAAGACAAAGTTGAGTTTAGCACCCGTAAGTACCAGTGACAGCAAAGGAAGGGTTAAAAATACATTAGGTGAATCATAGATATTTCTCTTTATGGCCAGCAACCATTACTTTCTAGAGCAATCTTTTCGCAGATGATTTAGTTTCCGTAAATCACACTTTCAATTTTCAAACGCCTTTTTTTAAGACACATGCAAAAGCAAGCACTTTCAGATGAGGCTCTTTAAAAATCTGAGCCTGCCAAATTATATATAAATGGCACAAAGAATCCTACAAGTCCAGAAAGCGAAATAAAAGGGAGCCGCACAGATTTTTCCCCCCATAGAAAAAAGAAACAGCATAGCCTCCTTCTCCTCCGGCTAGAATTCAGACACCAGGCAGAAAGGTAAGTTGCTTTCTCAAACCGCTCAAGCTACACACACACAGAGAGAAGGAGAGAAATCAAAAACCGATCCTACCCTGCTGGTTCAAGAGCGTCTTTCCAGAAATGTTCCATGGGTTTGTTGAAGTCAAGAGCTCAGACAGTAAGAAGGAAGGAAGGAATGTGCTCGAATGATCGAGTGGTGCGGTGTGTGATCAAGGCAGAGCGTGTGTGGATGTGTTTGTATGTGGAGTGGCAGGGACTCGGGAAGCAGCCAGTAGGCAGGGCATTTGGCAGCCCCTCCCGGCAGACGCGGCAGCTGGGCTTCTGCAGGACGCTGGATGAATGGCAGCTTGAGTCCGGGAGACTTGCTCTCTGCCGAGGGACCCCAGCAGCACAGCTAAGAATTGGCAATCCTAGAAGAAACTCCAGCCCCCAGCCCCCTTCGCTCCCTACCTGTGGAGCCAGAAATGTCCCGTGCTTTCTGCTAAGGAGATGGATGGAAAGCACAGGTTCTCAGATAAACTAGAATGGCAGTCAAAGTGTGCTGAGATCAAGTTTACAAACTATACGAGGGGAGCTTCTTCCTAAACAATGTAATTTAATAAGAAAAGCCTTTTGGGGTGCATTTGGGTCAAGCTCCCCAGCCCCACTTCCCTTCTGAATAAGATGCTCACTGACCACGTTACCAGTGGCATAAGGAAGTCAGACTTTGCAATAAATAATTTTGGCATTCCAGGAATATGTTTCTGACTGAAATGCAAGCCTCTCTTGCTCCATTAGCCAACCCCACCAGCCTATCTACCACCAGCTCATTGACTATTGTCTCTCGTTATTTTAATTTTAAAGTTAGGAACATAAAATAGCTTTGCTTTAAAGCGATCACACGTTCACAGGTATAGTAAGGTTGGTATTTCTGGTGGTGAGTGTCGTGGATGTACCTGGTTCTTAATGCTTCTTTCTACCACCGTACAACACAGAGTCATGGGGTACCATGACCCTGGGTTCCAGGGCACAGGAGGCCTAAAGAAGCCTCTGTGGCCAGACATTAGTAACTACCTTAGGTATTGAGTGACTCTAATCGCAATCCCAGGAGTGGCCAGCCTCCAGACCTAAGACCCAGGCAGTTCCCAAGAGATGTATGAGTGGCCCTTGAGCCAGTACAAAGAAAGAAACAGAAATAAAATACTAATGATATCATGCTGCAACCATACATTTGTGTGTGTGTGTTTGTCTGTGTGTGTGTGTGTGTGTGTGTGTGTGTGTGTGTGTGTGTGCTTGGAAAGACTAAAGGCCATGATATTAGAACATAGACAAGTTCCCTCAGCCATCAGCAATAACCATAAATATCTAAAAATTAATATATATACATATATATATATATATAGAGAGAGAGAGAGAGAGAGAGAGAGAGAGAGAGAGAGAGAGAGAAAGAGAGAGAGAGTTGCGGTTGCCTAGCATATGGGGAGTCATGGGTTTAAAATCCAGTACTGCACAGATGAACAAACAAATAAGTAAATATTGAGGAAAAGAGTGATTTTTTTAACCCTTTGTTGGCGATAGTGTTGGATCCTGATGACAGGGGCAGCTCTGTGAGTCACCAATGATATCACAGTCATCAAACCAGTCCGACCGAACTATGCAATAAAAGAAGGGGAGACGGTGTGAGACGACCGAGTGAAGAAACGTTGGTGTAAATAAGGAGAGAGAGAAAAGAAAAAGGCATCTGAAGATGTGCATGGAAAGGGTAGAAAAAGACAGGCTATTATCTCGGGGACTTTGGCTGTGGAGGAGTTTACAATTCCAGTTAGCCTAAACTATCTCAAGTAAGACATTTCCAGAAATAGCTTTCAGACTCCTCTTGGTAAACTCTTGTCTCCCAGGAGCAGGGGTTGTGGTGGGAATCATGGCACAGTGCCATATTGTTCCCCCCCACACACACACACTGCTCTAGACACCCGTTTTCTCTTGGAGTCTCATCCCTCTCTTCTTCTCTCTTGACTCTTCAGTTGAGCGCACTGTCCGGCTTCTTGACTACGTGGCTTGGCCAGGTAAAGGGGAGAGTGTGGGCTTCCTGTTTTCCTGCCCAATGCAGGCATCTTCATTCTCCCCCAACCCCAACACTCCTTTTCAGACACAGCATCTGTCTCTCCAGTCACCAACGTCAAAGCATCTGCATTTTCTCTATTGTCTGACTCTCCTTTGCCTTCTGTAGTATCCAAGAAGGTACTCCCCCTTCCCCTATACCCCCATCCCTTCCCAGCAGCCTCTGACCTCACCTGTCCTAACTGCAGGCTCAGATTCATCACTATCCTAAATCTAAGCTTCTCTGAGAGTACAGGCTTTTCCTCTGTCCTAGACCTGTCTTTTCTCGTTTGTCACCTCCAACAGGTAGCCTATGCCTCAGCTGGATGAATGAATAATTGTTGTTGCAAAAAAAAAAAAAAAAACACAAAACAAACAAAAAACTCCAAAGTCTTTCTGTTATATCTCTCTCTCTCTCTCTCTCTCTCTCTCTCTCTCTGCTTAGAATATTCACTTTTCTGGCTTGGCAGAAAACATCTGCTTTCCTGAGGTTCTGACCAAGCACCAGCGGTCATGGTCAACTTCCTCTGTCTTCTGAGTCCCAGCTCTAGTTCTCAGCCATTTATCTATCCTTTTCCTCCCTGAACTCAAGTTATTTCTGATGCCTCATCCCACCAAAGAGCAACTTGAAGGCCTGGCTCTGAGAAACTGAGTACGGAGCATCTTGCCTGCTCATTGTTAGGTCACCAGAAATATGGACTAACTTCCTAACTGGATACTTCAAAGGACCAAACAAGTGCCGCATCTGTCTGAACAACTATTTCTGAAAACTAACTTTCCACATGATCAAGACCATCCAGCACTTTCAAAACTGTGTTCTGCTAGGATGTTCTCTTCCTATCTCCACGTCAACCGAGGCCATAAAATCAAACTTCAAACCCATCTAATCTCGAGGCAGGAGCCAGCAGTGCTTAGCAGCATGACTCACCACGAAGCTCTCCATTTTAGTTCTTAACCAGACAGGACTAGGACCAGGCAGAGCTTCCTCTCCAGCCCCATTGAAAGCTTTTTACATTTACAGAGACATGAAAGAGAAAATGGGGATGTCAGTGCATGGTACTTTATGCTACTAACATGCTATCTGTGTTGAGATGGGAAAAGCTTAGTTCTGTATAGTTTGAACATTACCATGATTTGAGAGAGAGAGACAGAGAGACAGAGAGACAGAGACAGAGACAGAGAGACAAAGAGTGTGTGTGTTTAGGTGTGTGTATGTGTGTATATGTGTATGTTTGTGTATGTGTATACGTGAATGTCTGTATATGTGTGTATGTGTGTATGCATGTGTATGTACATGTGTATGTGTGTGCATATATGTGTAAGTATATATGTGTATATGTATGTATGTATGTATTTGTGAATGTGTATATGTGTGTGTGTGAATGTGTTCTCTCTTTCCATTTTGTCCTTATTTTTCTTCTTTTCTTCTTCCTTTTTAAGACAAAGTATCAATCTGAAGCCCAAGCTGTGCTGGAAGTTGCTATGTAGCCCAGGATGGCTCTAAACTCAGAGCTGCCAGAGTGCCGACATCTCAGGAATCAGTGAATAGGTCCACTAAGCACCTGTCCTTGAGTCCTGATTCAGCGCTGTTTTTCTCTACAGTAGAAGCATAATGAGTCTGCCCTCTAAAGGGCTCTTCACCTTAAAGATAGTGTGAGCACTGATTTTTTTTTTTCTTTGCTTGTTTCCTAGACCTTAGAGAATTCCTTTTTGAAGCAAAATTAATGTCCAATATCATGCACATATATTATGTATACAACCAGCAACCATGGATTGAGTTCACAATTAACCATGTCAAACAGAGTATAGAGAGAACATTTGACTATTTCAATCAACAATTTATACCTTTTCTAATCAATCCCCCCACCTTTACAGGCTGATGTGTTACCATAGAGCTTTTTCATCCTGTCCCAGGTGCTCCCTTAAACATTGGAGCACATAGAGCCCATTTTCAAATACTAGGAAGCCCATCCGGGCACTGGGCTTTTGGCATCTGCTTCCCTCGGCATTGGGGTGCAGAGTTGACATTGCCTCGTTTACAGCCTGGGGAGGGGAAGCCCTGGAAGTCACTGAATTTTACTAACCTTCTCTCATCTGCAGATCATTTAAGAACAGTACGCTTTTAACTTTCATTTGGTGCTGGCAACCTGAAGCTAAGTACCTGGCCCTTCAGAGTTGCTCTTGGGAAATATAGCCATCAATATTAGTAACTAGAGTAATCAATATTAGTAAATGCAGTCATCAAAAAATCAATACAAGCTTAACATGTTGAAATGTTAAGCTTGGAAGTCCTTGGGGATATGCAGGAACTGGAAGCCAATTAGACCTTGGTAGACTGCAGAGATACACAGTAACCAGACGCCAATGGGAAGCGTTGCCATTTCACCCCTTTGCCAATACAAAGAAAGAATATTTGTAAACCAACAACTCATCCAAAGTCCTTTTACCAACCCTGTGACCTCAGATCTACTCTCTGTCTCCCTGATGAGGACCCGAAGATAATTCCAACTCTTGGTGGCCAAACGTAATGGCCACTCTTTATTACAGATCAATGGGTGATTCAGAGGTAATGTTCAGCTTAATAGAATTTAGTGACTTTCATCTTATCCTTTCTTGGAAATTTTTTTTTTCAAATACCTTGCAAACTTTTTGTACTATTTACCTGCCTCGCATGTGGTAGAAGATAATTCAGAAAGGGCTTTCAAGGAAAGTGCCGTGAGTAACACATGAGTTGCAATTATCCCAATTATTGTCACACAGTGTCCCTTTCCTGCCTTTGTCTATTGTTTACTTGAAGAACCACATTGTCAGCTTAAGGGTATTATTCTTTTGTGTAGAGCAGTAACCAATGGCTAAATACATTTAAATTCAGGAAGGTTCATCTAATGTTAAGAGAGTTTGCACATACATGGATGGGCAGACAGACACAAATACACACACACACACACACACACACCACATAATCTATGAAGAACTGTCTTCACTTTCAAAGCCAAACCCACCAAATGGTTAAAAGAAAAGCCAAAGTGTAGCAGGGCGTTGGAGTTTTGAGTCTTTGCCTAAACCTTTCTTTGCATTTAGCCACAGGCTTGGCTGACTCCCACTCTCCCTAGGTCTCTAGGACCCTCAGGCTAGCAAGCAGATGTCCCTCCCCTCTCCCGCCCCCTGAGTGGCAATCATGCAGCTCTGAGGGAGGGGTGTCTCTGTAATCTCGCCAGTGAGTGACTCATTCATTCACTCCACTGAAACAATATTGATGACTATATTTACCAAGAGCAATGCTGGAGGGTCAGGTACTGTCTTAGTCAGCTCAGGTTACCCTCACCAACTGTCACAGGAAGGGAAATCAACACAGCATGCATTTCCTTTCTCCTGGTTAGGAAATCTGACATCTGAAAGCAGGCTCCTCTGCCTAACCCACAGGGAGCTGGCATCTCAGCACCTTTAGCTCTTGGTGGGTGAGGGCAGGAGGAGGGACAATGAAGAGTTGGCACTCTCTCTTGATAAGGCTTAATAAGACAAAAAGCGCCACTCGCTCATCCATCCCAAGGGGAGGATGTGAATTCAAACTGAGTTTAGGTGGAGACAATATTCAGGCAGTGTGAGTACCCTGTAACAAATCAAGCAAGTTTGTACCTTCATAGCTACAGAAAGCTTTGGGGGGTTTTGTTGGTTGGTTGGTTGGTTGGTTGATTGGTTGGGTGGTTGGTTGGGTGGTTGGTTGGTTGGTTGGTTGGTTGGTTGGTTGGTTGTTTGGTTTGCTTTGGTTTGGTTTGGTTTGGTTTGTTATTTGGTCTATTATTTTCTTCCAGTTGTTTTCTTTTTCTGCTTATTTTTTATATTGTGTGCAGGTGTATGCAATTTGATGTGCATGCACTAGTGTGAGTGAGGTTCATGGAAGCAGAGACCAGAGGTAGACTTTGGCTATTTTCCTCCATCACTCTCTACCTTATCTTTTTGAGACAGGGTCTCTTACTGAACCTAGAACTTCCAATTGGAGTAGGTTTGCTGTCCACCAAGGCCCAGGGATATCCATGTCTCTGCCTCCCCAAACTTAGCACTGATCTGACCTTTGCATGGGTATCAAGGATCAAACCCCAAACTTGCATGCAAAGTGCTTTTCTGACTGGGCCATCTCCCCAGGCCTCTCTTACATTTGCCTGTCTTACTGTCCCTTTGTGCTGAGGCCCCCCTGAGACCATTTCTTGTGCTGAGAGGTTGGTGTTGCTGGAATTCAATGCCTGAACCCCCCTCTCCCCTCACATTCTTCTCTTGAATCAATATGGCAGCTTCCGTGAATTACATTCCTTTCATCTATAACTTGAAGATCTCAGAGAATCTTGGAGAAAGACCTCTTCCTAGATGGGTCCTTTTTGTCCACATGTTCACTCACTCTTTGGACATGTTTTGAGCACCTGCTGTATACTCACTATTTAACACTCAACCTCTTCAGAATTCATTTATTTCTTCCCCAGACATGTTCTCCTGCTCCATTTTCTATCTGGAACTGGCTTCCACGAAGAGTGGCCTGGGTTATCTCTCGAAGTTCTGCACCTCTTAAGATAGTTGCAGTGACTGATCAATTCCAACATTAGTTCTGGAGATGATACTCAACCCACAGTATTTGCCACCATTTCTGCCCTATCCCTCATCATTCTATTGGATTTCCTGTTCACTCTGCTGTGCCCCACCACAGCCCATGAATGAAGAACAGGCTCATGTGTGCTTTTCAAAGTCTCAGTGCATAGTTGCCCAGTGTATAGTTAGCCCCCCAAAAATGTCATTTGAGTAATAAGAATAGAAAGCTGACTCAAACCTATTTGCCTTGCTAACTGGAATCCCTAATAGCCTAACTCAGGAGTGAGCACATCAGTTAAATCTTAGGCCCAGAGTTTGGAGGACATTTTGGAAGCAGATTCACATTTCCTAGAACAACTCATGCTTAGCATAGAAAGGATCATAACAACTGATGTCACCTCTGCTCATCACGTCCAGGCTTCTGGACGTGCTTATGAAGGACTGAGGCTCAGAAAGGCATGGGCAAAGCACTGGGCATAAGTAATGTCATCTGAAGCACCAAATTCAGGCTATGTCTCTTTCCAGCCCATTCTAAGGTCTGTGGATACCACGCCTTTCTTTCAGTGGATCCCATGCTAAACACAATGGAATCAAGGCATCAACTTGGTGGCTGTGTTCTATTCTTAGAGCCTTTAGAATCTCCATCTTTTCAGAAAGCACAGGACAACAGTCTTCCTACATTCCCACAGCACCAGTAAAGAGGGGAGGATCGGGTTTGAGAACACCATGTTTTCCACAAACACAGGAGCAATTTGTGCTCAGTGGCGTGGCTTCCCTTAGTAGAGCATGAAGACACGAGAATTCCAACTTCCATCCGTTGCCCCTCAGATGACAGCTCACCGGGGTCTCATTTTATTTTTAATCTCCATATAATTTGAATTGAACTCTCTTGCCACCGAACACATTTAAATCCTTCCTGTGGCTGCAAAATTGTATGAACTTGCAAATGGTTAACACCTTTAACCAGATTACACAAACAAAAACAAAAGCAAAACTAATTGCTTGACTTGATGCGATATTGTTTCCATTTCCGAGGAATGGAATCGAATTTGAGAGGCACTCAGATTCATGTCTGAGTTATTACCACAGTGATGAAGGCAACCACTTTAGGATCTCAGAGTGCTGGCCTTCCTGAAAGTCATTACCCCATTAAAGGAATTGGAAAGCTGTTTGAGAAATGCACAGACACACTATGGTTCAGGAGAAGAACTCAGAGACCAACTCCCAGTAAGCATCAACATAACAATACTGCTTCATTGGCACTTGCCAATATCTTTGTTGGTCATAAATCCAGATGTAAAAACAGCATCTCCAGAAACTTTTATCCAAATGTTAGTAAATAGCTGTGTTGTACAGACTCTGCAATCCCCACTTAACCCCCATTCTTTCTACATCTGCTCTTCTAGGTTTCCTCTTCCTCCCTCGGCCATCTTTTTTTTTTTAATCACATGGTCAAGGCTGTCTGTTCCCTGAGTTCTTTCCAAGTAGACAATGGCCACCCTTATACATCATGGGACATCCCATCATGGTCAGATTCTGACCAGATCACGCAGTCAAAGAAAGTGTTTGCTGGGCTGGGGTACTGTGTGTGATATTGGAGTACTCAACGCTTCTCCTTGACCCCCACAGGTACAGCCAACAATAGCCCTTCTTAAATATAGCCTTCTCAGCCCTCACTTTCCAGACTTTGAGCCTATCCATCACTGCTTTATCTTGCTCAGGCCCACTGTTTGGCCAGCAATATAAAAGTGCTTTTCTAACGGAAACAATCCCAAGCTACCATTCACGCAAGAATTTGACTCTTACAGAGGGAACTCTTGTTAAACGGAGGCTGCTCTAACTTATTAGAACTTCAAGGGGGTAGAAGAGAAAGCGCAGGTCTCAGAGGAAGCACCTCTGTGAAAAGCATAGTCCTCACTTTTTTTTTTCTCTCAGGACATAAAATATCACAATGAGAATTAGCTGTGTCAACCCCTCCCTCCCAGCGAGGTATCCAGAAAGACTGTGAGAGCCAGAATCTGGGAAGGAATGCCATGAAGGGTTGTATTCTGGACACAGCATGGCCATTTGTACTCAAGAGCTCACTGCACCTCTGGTTGCCTTCACAAGGCCAAGCCCACAAGGCCATTCCATGTTCCAGCAGGCACCACCAATTGGACTCAACGGCTGCCACCACTGTAATAGTCCCAGAGGAAAGCAACTTAGCTGATATACAAGACAAGCACTTTGGAATAGTAATTATAGATGTTATAAATAAATAGTAATTATAAATATATAAATAGTATACATAAGGAGCTTAAAGGGGATAAGAATAAATGCCTGGATGAAGACCTTGCCCCCGTTACTAAAAACACAAATACTTGAATGGAAAAAATAAAAACATTTCAAAAACATTTAAAAAAGCATTTAATAAAAAGATAGAACCTCTGAAGACATGCCAAAGAAAAATACTTAGAAATTCTTTTAAAAATTCAGAATATAGGACAAAATGCTCAGAAGAGATTCTCACTGACATACGTCAATGGGAAGAGAGGACAGCATGTTTGGAAGACAAAGTAGAAAAAATAGGAAACACACACCAACAAGCTTTAAGGAGGTGATGTGTTGGAGCATGTTCAGAGGAAGCAGTTGAGGTGTATCTAAAAAATTACATTGTATTTTGATACATAAAGACGAGGTGGCAGCCACCATGTTATACCATTCTATGGTTGTCCAAGACAACTGTTCTTTGCCTTTCAAAACAGATGTGTTTCTGTCTGTCTTCAGAGGGGTAATCAAACACCACCTGTGGCCATGCTAGAAGGCAACTCACCATCAGCTTAGAGAGGTTGATGATTCAACTAATGGAAACTATGTCCTCTTTGGCTGTAAACTATATATATACAGAAACATTTGTAGCAATAAAGTCCTCTTTAAAGCACTGGTATAAAATGCCCCAGAGTTTAAGTTTAATGGCCCCACCTGCACTCAGTTCTCTTTCAGGGACAATCTTTGACTCCTGATACAATAATTCAACTTTTTCAGAATGGATACAAGATCGACTAAATTAACTACAGTTCTTGCTCAGTGAGCCTGGGCATGCTGTTACTTGCAAATAAATGTGAATTCATTCCAGGGAGGGTTTCCCAACCAGCCACAATTCACCTTCAGTCAGTACTAGACCTTTGCCCACTGGCGTCATCAGACTCTTTCTGGGTAGTCAACAATCCTTAAGGTTTCACTAATTATTTTTCATTTTGTTGAAGGGGAGCTTACTCCAAAGACTTCCCAAGTCTTCAACCTAGAGGCCTTACAGACCTCACTGGTAGGTTTTGCTTTCAATCCAATCTGGAGGTTGGGAGAAAGGAGGTTGGCCAAGGCAAGTAGATTGGAGTAATTTCTTTGTGGGTGGGGTAATGGTGAGGGTTATTTCTCTTCCCTGATAACTCCTGCAGTGGGAATAATACCATCCCATTTGGAGATCTTAATTTTTTCTTTCAAGTACGTTTGACCACTCAGGTGGTTTGAACATAAGTGACCTCCATAGGCCTACAGGAAGTGGCACTGTTAGGAGGTGTGGCCTTGTTGGAGCAAGTGTGTCACTGTGGAGATGAGCTTTGAGGTCTCCTGTGCTCAAGCTAGGCCAATTGGCTCACTATGTCTTCCTCCTGCCTGCCAATCCAGATATAGAACCCTCAGCAACTTCTCTGCCTGCATGCTGCCATGCTTCCTGCCATGATAATGGAGCAAAACCTCCGAAACCGTAAGCCAGCCCCAATTAAACGTTCGCCTTTATAAGAGTTGCTATGGTCATGGTGTCTCTTCATGGCAACAGAAACCCAAACTAGGAAAACCACAAAACCTGTTGATTTTCTAGAATAGATAGAACCCATTCCTGCTGCTATTAAAAAGGCCAAGAAGCTGTGGTTATAGGTAAGTCATAGGCCCCAGAAGAGAACCTAATACTACTGTTCTGCGACACCATGTCACCATGAGTCCTAATGACTTATTGTTATACCCAAAGATGAAGTGCATCTCTCAGTCTTCATCAGAGATGCTTCTTCTTGCAGTAGATGACAATTAACATGAAAATGGAAACTCAAGGGTTCTTTGGAGAGACAGTTGTGCTGGATGGGGTTTTGCTGGGGCAGACACATGAGGGGATGTTTTCCTGAAGTGGGCACAGGTGAAAGACTAAGTCAGACTCATGAAGGAATGTTTCACTGAAGCAGACACAGGAGAGAGGATGTTCTGCTAAAGCAAGCACGTGAAAAAACACACGATGACAGGTTCTTTGCTAACAACATACATGTACTGGTCCATGTTACATTGCATTGCTGAGCTTCATTTGTCAGGACTCTATAGACCCTGGATGATTGGATACATGTACTGTGGCATGACACGTCCTGAGGCAAGACATGTGGAGACACGTGATGTTTGGAGAGTATTAATAGGACTGGATGGAGTGACAGGGACAGAGCTTGACTTGCTGATACAGCTACTGTGCAATGCTTGTGGGTCTCTAGTCTTTGCTGATCTTCACTTCGCTGAGAGAGGCACAGCCAAGAATTTCTCCTGGTGTCCCTCTGGCTCCTGCTTGCCTGGCTGTCTCTGCTGGGTTGTGCCACCACTGCTGATTCATGTTTGACTCTACCGAACTGGACGGCTGGTGTATCCATGCAGTGTTTGTGAGTGGATCGAGCTGCTGCTGCTAACCTGTGAACTGAACTGCCCATTTC
Organism: Micromys minutus; assembly: GCF_963924665.1. Lineage (NCBI taxonomy): Eukaryota > Metazoa > Chordata > Mammalia > Rodentia > Muridae > Micromys > Micromys minutus. The sequence continues at coordinate 13,731,977 of NC_137965.1, read as the reverse complement.
CAGAAAACACAGATGGGAGTTGGTCCAAAGAACCATTTCTATGTATGTGAGTACCCTGTAGCTGTCTTCAGACACACCAGAAGAGGGCATCAGATCTCATTACAGATGGTTATGAGCCACCATGTGGTTGCTGGGATTTGAACTCAGGACCTCTGGAAGAGCAGTCAGTGTTCTTAACCACTGAGCCATCTCTACAGCCCCAAAGAACCATTTCTAAAAAGGTCCACTTCCCTATATCCTTCCTTTCCCACTACCTCTAGTGGGTGGTGGGCTATAAGGGAAGTAAAAGTGTTTAAGAACCATCCTTAAAAACAGTATTTTTTTAAAAAAACCTAAAGTTACATAACACAGAGACCTTCACCTGGTCAATGTTCAGAGAATAAGACTGCAGAATCCTCAGCTCTAAATGGAACTTACTTATCACAGTGCTCCTGGGCAAGGGCCAGGGATATTAGCAGAGAAGCAGGTAGGGGGAGATTATGAGATCCAAGGGAAATGGATAATATCAAGGAAACAGCCACAATAAGGCAGTTGCACAAACAAACCCATAGGGATAGCAACAGCAGGCACATGTCCTGAGCAAGCTCCAGCCAGACTCCTAGAATGTCGCTTATGAAGGAGGTGAGTACAAAATCCCACTGTCGTTGGGAAGTGACAGCTGCTGGGAGAAGAGCCACCTTTGTTTAACTTCATGACCTTTGGCAGACCAGCCTCACTCCCCCGAGTACTGATGGAAAAGAGGAGAAAACTCAAACTTGGCTGGGTAAGGAGGCAAGACTTGGGGACACATGAAGGAGAACATGATCCAAAAACATTGTGTGGAATCCTTTAAGAATTAATTAAAACACCTTTAAAGCTTTGGCTGCAATAAGAATCCATTGTTCAAGCCCTGCCTATGACACTTCCAGAAGGACTGCTTGCTTGACAAGATGTCCTTCTGATCCAGTGTAAACCAGGACTATTTCTCTGGGGAATAAAAGATCGCCACGCATAATGGCATCTGAAGCCAAGCATATGAACTTGCAAAACAGAAACTCACTCACTACTCCTGTGTGGCTACAGAAATGAGTCATTGGAGTGTCACTTCTTACTACTAAACAGTGTCTACAGAGCCATGGGGGGGGGGGGGGAACCACCTTCCATTATCCCTGCAGGGATATGTTGCAACACGAGCAAATGCCCATCACAAAATTTTAAACCTTCGCAACTAGGCGATAGATTGTGGACAGAAATCATCACTGACATGTTGAGAAAGGGATTGTTACTGACACAAAGAGAAAGGAAATGTTTTGAAGCCACCTGTCAGTTTCAAGGGGAGGGATGCTTTTTGCTACAGCTAAAACTCTCGGAACACGAAGGATGAACGTGTCTAATATCACCGAGATTCCTTAATGCACAGAATTGTCAGTGAGGGAAGACCACACTTCATCCAAGCATATTTTTTTAGCCTTTCCATTGGTGCAATTGATGAACAACTAGAATTGAAAGATCCAAAAACCTGCCAAAGCCAATAAGAAAACAAAATGACCATGACCTTTGTTTAGTAGAAAGAAGAGATTATATACTTGTGACCGATTCCCATCTTTTCAAAATAACCCAAATACTTTTTGTCACATTAAGACAAAACCCAACTGTTGCACATTCATGATTTTTTTATCCATATCAAGACATAAAGGAGGGTTTATATAATGATTGGTCCTCTCAGTTACATATACCCTGTTCCAAAATTCTAGGACTTAACCATGAGGAAATTATCAACAATATCATCCTATTTTTTAAACATTTTTTATATTGCAAACATATGGTGATAAAAAGCAACCATGTAAATTTAATTTTTCTACAGGGAAGTAGTTGGGTAACTTGCTATGCACAGGCCTCTTCTCTTTGAATTACATATACTCCATGCTCTGTTCCTAGATGTGGAGGTCCTTTGCAGTTCCATATAAACTGACCTATATTTATTAGTCAGCAAATATGGTTAGAAGCAAGCCATCCAACTTGCTGTTTGGCTTCACATAAAAGATTTGAAAATGCTGTGCCTATTCCTCGGAGTCATAAGGCATTCGATTGCTTGTTTCTGTCTGAAATAGACTGATATGGACTTGCTAGGACCTACAGGACAAGACGAGAAGCAATAAGCAACAGATAGGGTCCTGTGTCTCCCATCCCAGCCCTGAAGTCAGCGTGGGCTTTCTGGTGGTCGCCCTGAGTCTTCTCGGAGATATTTGCGTCTAAGATCAGCCCACAGCATTGGTATTGATCTTAATGATTTAAAGAATTTTGTAACAATGTGGCCCAATCTTCAAACTCAGCACACAGCTGATAAAGATAGAACACATCTAAGGTTCCTCCTAAAATCTTACATCCAAAATGACGTTCAGGTTCTTCCTCTCTCTGGACCTGATCAAGTCAAGTCTGCTCAGCCACCAACTCTTCAATATCCTTCACAGTACTGATCGCTTAGATTTGATTTCCTGCGGCAATGTGATATACAGCTTTCTACCTTTTCCCAGGTCCTGAAAGTTCAGTTTTGGAACAGTTTCTCAAATGCAACCACAAAACTCCCTGGAGGTAGAGACTTAACGGGGGAAACCCATTCAGATCTGTGCAGTGCAGAGAGTTGTGTATTAGGAAGACTAGCTTTCCCCTTATTCTTTCAATTAACTGAGTTAGGTAATTTGATTGCCAATAGATTACAAAAGCTGAACCACATGCATTAGAACAAATGTGTATTTAATGCAAAGTGTAATAATGGGGCCATTTATTCCTACTAACATGATTAATTCCCTCAATACTAGATGGCATATTCAAAGTGAATTTTAAGGACACTGTTGGGTTCTTTAAAAAAAAAGTGGTGTGGGGTTGGGGTGTTGTTACTCTCTTGTACTTTGAGGCCATTATGAAAGCATCAGGAATTGAGGAATGAGAGAATTTTTAAAGACCTTCCTTCTAACGAATCTCTTCCACTTTAGATGAGAAAAGTGGATCAAACCCGTTTCACCAAAGCCCGGGGCGGGGGGAGCTTATTAATTCAACCCCCAGATGAAGAATTCACAAATTCACAAACAGACATTAGGTATCTGATTCACTGACAAATCTTAAGGACAAAGGAATTCTGGCCTCTTTTCTGAGGGCAAGTGAGAAGGGCTCATGCCAGGTTTGGACACTTCTCAAAGTTTACAGAGGTCAAAGACAGAGCTGTTCCAGACCCTGTACAAAAGGGAATAAGTATGAATTTAAGAGGAGAATAGCTGATAGGATTCAGAGGTAAAATGATGAATCAGAAGCTGTCCCTGTGTGACAGAGTGGATAGAAAGAATCACCCTAAGGGGGGGGGGTGGAAATCGACTCTATTAGGAAGACTAGATGAGAACCAGAAATCACAATGTGGATGTTAAGAAGTGGAAGGGCTGAACCACTAGAAGAAGCCAATGCCAACCTGCTGGAGCTGTACAGCTCCTAGGCAGGGGGAAGGGCTCCTCAGCAGGGGAGGGGCTCCTTGGCAGGGGGAGGGGCAGATGCCTCCTCGGTACAGGCTCCTAGCTAGCAGACTGCCTTGAGGCTCAGAAGACTCTCTGGACGTGGAACTTTTGAGCAGTCTTGGAACCGTTAAGACTACAAGGAATCTTGGACTTGGACCGAACATATTTTTCACCATGGGATGGCCAGGAGCCTATGGTAGCCAGGGGTTGTTATGGTTTAGATATAAAATGTCGCCCACGGGCTCATGTGTGTGAACATCTGGTCCCCAGCTGGCGGTGCTGTTGGAGAAAGCTGAGGAATATCTGGGACATGGGGGACTGGCCGGCAGTCACGGGGCTGTAGGAGTAAGGTCAGAGGATAATTACCCCATTTCAGCCCTAGCCATGGATTTCCTGACTATCACACACTCTTTTCACCAAGCCATCCCTTCCCCACCATGACGGACTATGTCCCCTGAGCTATGAGTCAGAATAAATATCCCCTCCCTTTAAAAAGATTTTTGAGGGATTTTTGTTTGTTTGTTTGTTTGTTTGGATCATTTTGTTGATTGGTTGGTTGGTTGGTTGGTTTTTGGTTTAGCAAAACTCGGGGTTGTTACAATATGGATCCACCCCATGAAGACAACAGACTCAACATGAAGAACTCTCATGACTATGAAAGCTGACACCTTAATTCTATGTTTCAAAGGTACAGCTGTACATGCACTGAGAGATCTACAAGGGCCAAGACCCAGGGCTGGGAAGTGTATCCATAAAGTCCCCAAATGGACCCTTGAAAAGGGGACAGCTTCTAACGTGCTCGAGATCCAGAACACATGGTACCAGCTCACAGCAGTGTTCTCCAGTCCCCTGCCTCTGCTCCTGGCCGACCCTGTAGGGATCAGAAGTATGGGCAGGCAGATGGATGCACAAAGATAAATAAATGTGAGAGACGATGAGAAGAAAAGGAATAAGTTCCCCAGACCACACCGCAGGCAGTAAGTAAGCGTGTCTGGGTTTAGACCCGGGAAGATGAGGGGATGGTGCCAATCAATGAAACTCACTCTTGGATATTTCCATTGACCTGGTTTGTATTAACTAGTGACTAGAGGGTCTTTAATGCATGGAAGTGACCAGAAATCCTTGAAGTTGTCTTAGGTTAACCTTATGGAAGGAAGTGAACCCATGAAACAAGAATAGAGGTACAGGAATATTCCACATTTACACTGCACACCTCCAGCATAAGGATCACACTAATAGTATCTCAAGGAATTAGGCCATTTTCTTCCCCTCTAACAAATTGAAGCAGTGGACCTGGTGACTGATAGTTCAGAACAATGGGTTATGAAATCATTGGGATCTTATATCAGATATCCTTCAAATCAGATATTTATGTTATAATTCATAACAGTAGCAAAATTACAGCTACAAAGTAGCAAAAAAATAATTTGGTGGTTAGGAATCACCATAAGATGAGGAACTGTATTAAAGGGTCACAGCATTAGGAACATTGAGAACCGTTGGTGTAGACTAAATAGGAGTTAAGTTTGCTAAGCAAATAAATTCAGCATATGATCTATTGCAATTATTTCAATGGCAGACTTGATATCTCCCAGAAAAATAATGTGGTAATAATCTTTCATATGGAAAACTGTAAACTTTAAAAAATTAGTCAACAAATAATGTCCCCGGAGGGGTATTTATTTGACCCTTGTAAGAAGCCAAATGTCTCCTTCAACAGCATTTATGTGCATAAGTGGTCATCTGTTAGTGGTTAAAACCAGTAAATTGGGAGGAAACTATCATGTTCTTTCCTGGCTACTCTAAATCAAGTGCAGCGTGATGAGATGAAGAAAGTATAGAGAAGCCCAGATTACCCCTGGGCCAACCACTCTTTGGGGAAGCAAGGTGCCTGCTCTGTAGCTCACCTAAGCCCCAAGTTGGAACTAGAAAGGGAAACCTTATAATGGCAGGGTGGAGGTGGAGAGAGGACCTCAGCCTTTGTAAGGCTGCAGGTATGGCCTGGAGCGCTGTGACCTCCGTGTTAAAATCGTAGCAAAGTGAGAAGCATGGTGAGTACCTTGTGACAAGTTTCTAGAAGACACTGGGGCTGAGGTGGCAATGAAGGCCGTGTGATTGAAGCAATGCCATGCCAACTCATACGGAGGGTGGGGCTTGTAAGAGTTTGATGTGCTGCCAGCTATAGAGGGTGAAGAGGGCACAGAGGCAGAAGCTGCCTCTCCACACATGACACGTATTCCTCCTTTACAACCAGATCTTAAATGATGCCTCCTGAAGGGTCTCTCCACCCAAGTGTATCATCAAAATATATTTTCGAATTAGTTACTCATTGTGACCTCTTTGGGCCTCTAGCAAGTTCAGTGCCTTTCCCAGAGTGACAACCCAGAATTAGGGTCTTGTCCCACTAAAATGGCTGGGATCTGTGCTCTGGGTCAGCTCTGCCTATGCGGTATCTTCACACGTGGCATCACCTTACTGCTACTTTCCACTTGTCACTGTGCCTTTCCCATGAAGCTACAGCCCCCAGAGCCTTTGGTGGGAGGAGATGGCAGGGAGTGGCTGACAGGCTCGCTGAGTCACTGTTCTATCACCATGAAGAGACCACAGCAACTCTTATACAACAAAAAAAGCATTGAGTTGGGGCCTTACTTACAGGTTCAGAGGGTCAGTCCATCATTATGGCAAAGAGCATGGCTGCAAGGCTGATACTGGAGTGTTAGCTGAGAGCTACATCCTTATCCGTAAGCAGAGAAGGGTTCTGAGCCTGGAGTGGGCTTTTAACCTCAAAGGCCACTCTCAGTGACTCACTTCCTCCAACAAGGCCATGCCTTCTATTCCTTCTAATCCTTTCAAATAGTGCCATTCCCTGGTGACTAAACCCATGGAAGCCAGTCTTTTTCAAACCACCAAAGAGACCTTCTAAAAATTACTTATGTAATGAAACAACTATAAAATTAATCAGTGGTTCTTCAATTATTTCCTTACAGCAAATAAATACACCAAGGTTACCTGGTAATTGTAGACATTCCGTGCCTTGGAATAACTGATCCCTCCCCTTTGTTTTCAAGCATTTTATGTTTTAACTCAAATATTAACTCTTTCAGCCACTCTGCCTGTGGTCCACCTGTGCACCACCCTATCCTTCACCCCAGGCTCTTTCTCATGTTTCTATTCCTGGGTCTGGCTCATAGCATCTTTTTATCTTGGTAACTATGATAGTCATACTCAGAATTAGGCTTGTGTGTGGTAAGGATTGGTGTTACTGAGAAGGTATACTGTAGAAATGGCTGCCATTTTACCACCATTGTCTTCAGGTTCTTCACTGGAACCGGGATGGGTCTTATCCAATCAGTTCAAATGAAAGTTTCTCAGGATGCATTCATTACCAGCTACCCTTCAAACATTGAACTTTCTATCTCCTAAAGCGGAATGAGCCAAAGTCCAAACACTTACAAACACATAGACAAAAATGCAGAGTTGAGGGCACACAGAGGGTATTTCAAGACAAGGAGCTCATAGATGTTAGTAAGTCGATTGGTGGGAAAGATATGCTAGAAGAATTCAAATGAATGGCAGCAAACAGAACTCAAGGAGGGAGATCAGGAAGGTCAAAGTAAAAACACCCTGTGGCCCAAGAACCACCAAGGAGAGAGACTTGTAATTGTCCTAGAATAGATGCCCACCACGGAGGTTTAGAATGGGAAATAGGATGGTAAGTCTGTAACATTGAGTCACATATCGTTTAACCCAAGCTAGAAAATGTGTCTCGGGATTTTTCTTTTCTCTTTTTTTTTCTTCTTTCTGATCTTAACATTAAAATTAACATGTTAATTCTTATGTTTTGGTCAACATAAGTTTATTCAATGGATAAATGATGCAAATGATACCCACTGAGGCAAATAGAACATTTGCTGATTTCATTCTTTGGCTGTGTGTGTGTTTCCAAAGCCTGAACAATTTGAGTAACAAAGTAGCATTGTATTATATTGTATCTTAGTGTAAAATGTATAAAGTAAATATTCATGGATCTATACTAATATAAATGGTTGAATGTGGCTGAGTAGACAAATCTCCCAGGCAGAATCCTGAATGACTGTCATGGATGCTCTATTCGCAGGAAGGAGGGAAGAAGCTCTCTCTTTCAGTAAGGACTGTACACAATGACTTCCAAGGAGACAAGGCAAAAAGGGGCAGGTGGGCGTGTCTTACAGTGGACACAGCCTGCCAGGCACTGCCCAACCTGAAGTTATGATCAGCATCACTGTCTTAAGCCACATTGGTGGTGTGTGCTCTCGACATGGTGTGACACAAATGACATGTTTTACCAGGGTAGTCTCCCTCTAAAAGAGTTCCATGTTCCCACTCAATTGAAAAAACCATCAGACAAATCCCAGCAAGGGGCACAATCCACTGAATGCTTCCTTGATGCCCTCTAAAATGGCCATGGCCATCCAAAACAAGAAAAGGCTGAGAAAATGTCACAGCCCAGATATGGTTTTCTGGCTGAGATCATGGAATATCGAAGACTCCTCAGGTTGATTAGCCGTGACACTGAATCATAATAGCATTTTAAAAAACTGATTTATTCCCTCTGGTGTTAAAAAAAAAAAGGAAAAGTATAAAAATAACAGCACTGCTGATGGCCTTATGTTCTTTAACATTTTCTATATTTCCACACAAACATGAGCTAGTGTCATGAATTTAAAAAAAAAAAAGAAAGAAAGAAAGAAAGAAAGGTACAGAAATTCTCCTTTGAAAAAAAATACCCTAGATAAAAGAGATGGAGAGATAGATGTTTCAGCTCCAAGAAATTGTGATTACATCACAGGCTGCCAATCCTACAGTGAAGGGAAAGGTCCCTTTTTATGTGCTCCATCTCTCTTTATTGTTGTTGTTGTTGTTGTTGTTGTTGTATTTTATTATTTCTACTATATCATCATCATCATCATCATCATTATTATTATTATTATTTAGATCAGTCTTAGTGTGTAGCTTCGGCTGTCCTGGATTGCACTGTACACCTACCTGTAGTGAAGTTTGAAATGTGTCGCAGTCAGCAAAGGTGTAACAAAATAGAAGAAGACATAAAGGAAAATATAGACACAAGGAAAAGAGAGGAGCAGAGAGAAAACTCCCAGTACCTCAAGGTTTGGTCTGCAACTATCTGTTTTTAAAGACTTGTATAAACTTTGGTAATATTGAATAAACCAGTCTCAAGTCTCTGCTTCCCATATACAACATTAAAGGGTTTTATTAAAATAAACTTCAAGGACACTCGTTTATAAAATTCTACTTAAAACAATTTTTTAAAAATATGACGTTAAAAAAAATTAGAACTTAGTTTTGTTGGCCATTTGTGTTCTACATAAAAGAACCAAAATTAGGTGATTTAAAAAGCATCTCTATTTACTAGCTCCACCAAATTTTTATTTTAAAAAAAACTAGATTAAAAAAATGAAACAACTTCTAGCTGGAAATTTCTACAACATTCAAGTTGTTTAGACAAATACTGAAAACATGCCTCGACTGTAAAGGGCCAGCAGTTGTATGTCAGGGTGTTGATTCCAAGTGACCTCTTGGGATGTGTTCAATGGTCAGAGCTGCAAAATCCAAGGACATTAAGTAGAAGCTTCAGATTCCGCCCTTAGAACATTTGAAAGCCTAGTGGCTTCCAACAATGTCTATGCCTTGGGGTCATGACCAAAGGTTTTAAAATTATGTGCATGCCTAGGTTCCACCCCATACCAATAAAATCAGAAACTAGGGAAAGTCAGCCCCAGGTATTTTTTTCAAAACTACTCTTCAGAGTAGTTGCAAAATTCCACCAGGAAAAGACCAAGAAGTTGGGGCAGAAAGATGCCTCAGCTGTCAAAAGCGTGAACTGATGTTCCAGAGGACCTGCCTGGAGTTCCCAGCACCCACATCAGGTGACTTAAAACTGCCTGCAACTGAGGCTCCAGGAAATCCAGTGCTTCTCTTATGGACTCCTGGTTTCCCATAATCCACCTACCGTACACATAAGTACCACAGTCACCCCTCTCCTCTGAGTTCATCATTCTGAGGTCTTCTGCACTGTGATTTCTGCACATATATGTGCACACACGCACATATGAGCACACACACACACACACACACACACACCACCTTCCAGGTACACACTTTTCTTGGCATCTGCATTCTCACAATCCCACATTCAAACCTTTCTAGACACACACACACACACACACACACACACACACACACACCTGCTCTTTTGAGCATCAGCACTCAATGTATGCGTCCAGAGAAAAATTCTCAATTTACCTCTTCTTTCCGATTTCCAAAGCCATAATCCTAACCAATGCTCACATTTGAAACTTGTAAAGGAAGAAGGAAAAACAAAAAACAAAAAAAAAAAAAAAAAAAAAAAAACCAAAGAAAAAAATCCAGCAAAGCCTCATAGCTGGCCAGGCATACCTCTGGGTTTCTCATTCTCGGAGCTAGCCTGCACCCAAGGCTAGCTTTAACCTCTCTCAGAAGCCATTTATACCCAAATACCAGTTTGGATTTTATAAAGGTTGCATAAAACTTACATGTCCACCAACTAACCCACCGACTTTGCTCCTGCATGAAAATCTCTTCTCCAACCAAACCAAATTTTATCTCTGCATCGGCGTTCATAAAACCTCTTACTTCTCCTGCAGGACAATAATCCTCTTTGCTGGTCAAGCGATCCAACCAGCCCTTGTCTGCTCACTGGAAAGAGAGGGCAGCTGCTGCTCTACCATCTGCCCACATTACACACCTCAGGTATCTTTGCTGTTGCCTAAAATCCTCTCCACACTGAACCAATGTCTAGGGCCCGTTTGCCTCTCAGCCCCATGGTTTCTGATTGTTTGTACTTCACCCTAGGCATCCCATCCTATTATCTGCTCCTCTCCTGTGCACTCTACATATGTGACAAAGGCTTCTGGCTCCTGCTGTCGGGTCCCTCCTTGCTTTGAATGTCTTGTCTCTATTCTCTTAAGCCTCCCCAGTCCTGACCCTTCATACTGTGCAATCAAAATGGCCAGCCACCCTGTCTCCCTTCTGGAATTTAAAGTGTTCTCACACCCACTCACATTTAACTGGCTTCCTGACCACACCACTGCCCATCCAGACCATACAAATCCAGAATGTCTTCCGGCCAGACCAGACTTCTCTGGGCCTGTCCTTTTGGGAGGTCATCTGAGTCCTGGCATAAACAAGCTTTTTGTACCAGCTCAGCCCATCACTTTGTTCTCTGCCCACTGCTCTAGACAGCAACTTGTTAGTCCCAACGCTCCTCACCTCGACTAACCATGCAGTTACATCTTGATAAACCCATCTCAAGCTGAATGTATCTGTTCTAATCAGAATTTGTAAAGTGTCCTCCACAGAATCATCTTTTGAATGCTCTTCTCCTGAGCTGCTGGCACTGTTTGAGAAGACTGGGGAAATTTTAGAAAGTGGGACCCAATAGAAGTAGGTCACTCAAGGTGGGCCAGAAGGGGTAGCTTTTCTCAAGTCTCTCCCCCTTTGTTTCACATCACTGCCTTCTGCCACAGGCTACCACTGCTATGATGGTCTACCCAAGCTGGCTGCATTTACCCAGAAACAAGATGCAAGATCACCCACTCTGTTCATTGGTAGCACAGGAAAAGACCAACATTCAAAAGTGGAAGGAAAGCTTCTCCCCTAGGGACCACTTGTTATTCCACTGCCATTGGAAAGCAGAAACAACACAGGCTAAACCATTCGTATCTCTTGTGTTGTATGTCCATGAGTTTGCTATTGCCTGGTGCATATCTCTTCCCTGAGGTAGACCCTTTCTTTAATATTCACCTCTGTTCCCCAGAGCCCCCTGTCCTTTAGCTTTTCTGAAACTGGAGCTCTCACTATTAGTAAATGTTGTGAACTGTGACAGTACCTCACAGAAACTGTAGTGGGTTGGCCTGATGCTGCTGTGTTCTAATGCTAGCACTGTTTCCTCAAGTCCTGGTTGTCCCAGAGACAAGAGAGTCCACAAGTAGACCCAAGTGAAACCACATGACCTTGCCCCTAAGTTATTTCTGATTGGTGAATAAAGATGTCAACTGGTAATAGCTGGGTAAAAGAGACACAGGTGGGTTTTAGGGTTCCTGGGTCTGGAAGGAGAAGCATGAGAGAGGGAGAAGAAGGGGAAGAGGAGAAAGAAGTCACCATGGGTTAAGTGAGTCATGAAAATGTGGCCCTGAAGGCTGGCCTGAATTGAAGAGCAGTCCAGGTGAAATAGCAAATAATAACTTGGGGTTATTGATAGAAAAGTAGATTCTAATAACATAGATTATCGATATCTTCCCAGCTACAATGCTGATCAAGGCTTATTGTAACTATGAAGGTTCTGTATGTGTCTTTTATCCAGGAACTGAATGCTCGAGGTGGGACAGAAACCCTGGTTAGGGGTTTAAAGTTTCTACGACAGGAAACAGCCTGCAAGAGTATCTTATCATGGCTCCTATTCATAGGAAATTTCCACCCACAGTAGAGTCATGGTGGAAATAGTCCATTGCTGTAGTAGAATCTGCTCATGATGTAGTGGACCAGGAGGCAGAAAATAGGATTGGAACTACAGGCAGACTAGAATGTTCAAAGATACTTCTAATGACCCACTAAAGACTCTACATCCCAGCGTTTCCACACTGTCCCCAAACAGCACCATCAGCTGAAGGAAAGCCATTTAAAACATGAGACTGTGAGGGCCCTTTAAGATTCAAAGCACGGCCCTCAGTGACATAATTGGCTGCCTAGACAGTTGTCAGTGGCGACTCTATCTGCTCCCACACTTAATCAGCTATTTCTATTAATATACCAGTGAAGATCTAGCAATATCTGGTTCCTTCGGTTTTACCTGTAAATGTTCCACTGCATAAAGAAGGCTTTTCCTAAATATAGATCGTCTGACTCGTGTGTAAGCAATGTGCTCATCAAAGCCTTCTACAGATACAAGCTGGCCCGAAGGAGTAATACCACCGCAGAGCCCCCAGTATGTGTGCAAAATCGAAGAATCCCTTCCCTTTCAGATGATACAGAAAGGCCTCCTACAGGCCAACTACCCATCCAAGACAAATGAGTCTCTAGTGATCCAGAAACACTTACTAGTTCTTGGCATATGGGACAGGAAAAGTTCAAACAGCAGGACTTCAAACAAAACGTCAGTTATTCATTATCACAAAACAAGTGCTTATTCCTCATCTACCACCACCCAATCCATTGTGTTCTGAGACGCCATACGTCCCCAAATGGCACCATTTCAAAGCACGTGCTTGGCAGTTAAGTCCACAAGGGAAATGAGAGGCGTTCTCTGCAAACGGCAGAGTAAATCATACCAGTTGCCTCCAGATTCATTGCAGCCTGAGTCAAACCAAGAAGGCTGTTGCTGATGGCTTCCTTCTTCACAGCAACAAAGATCTTATACTAACCCTGTTTGGTCAACTTTTTCCCTAGCTCTACAGGTATTTAGTATCTATCTACTTGATACAAAATATCATGTCCCAACCCACCCACCATCTTGGCAAGCAAACAAACAAAATCCTCTTGACTGGGGATGCGCCAAAATTGTCCTACCTGTCAACTTTTCCTCCTGGAACCCCGACAGCCTCGTCATCAGCCAATAGATGAGACAAGAGGTGACTTTTTATAGGCGATTGAGCTCTATGGTCTACAAGTCTCATTCTCCTCCGCCCCCCATAAATAAGTAGAAGAGAAAAGATGCTTCTGTTTCTACTTGCACAGAAATACATGGGGTGAGGACACATCTCCAGTTCCCTGAATCATTGGTTTGCTTGCCAAGAAGGCTATCCAACTCCACCCGGGGCCCTTCTTTCAACTGGGTCAAGGGTGAAGGCTTCCACTTGCCTCCATGAACTTGCCTTCGGATTTCGAGTTGTGCAAACATATTCTTCATCGCTAGACTTTCTGTTTCTAGGAAAGAATGTATAAGGCTTGCTCTGAAGCAGTGGAACAAACAAGGGAAGATAATCGCTTCCTACAGCTGGGCAGAGTAGCAGCACAAATGTATTTTCTCACAGTCCCGGAAGCTGATGTCCAAAGTCAAGGCATCAGGATGGCTGTTCTTACTGGGTCAATGATGAAAAGTCCTCCCCATGCCTTTCTGTGGATTCTCTTTGCTGGCAATCTTTGGTGTATCTTGGCTTCTGGAAGCATCACTCTTGCCTCCCGCCTTCTTCTGGTGGCTTGCTTCCGGTGCATGCCTGTGTCCCAACCTTTCTTACTCATTGACTTAGGCCAGCCCTTAATCTTCTACTTTATCCCCATTATAGTCTGTGAAGACTTCCTCTCTTCCCCTACCCCATGTACGATTTTTATTAACATGCTATTTTATACATAATAAGCATGTATATTATGACATTTTCAAACATGTTTGTAATGTGTTTTGTCACATTAACTCTCCACCCAAATCTCCTCTCATCTCCCTCCAAGCCCTACTTTAGCTCCTTCCCTCATCCCAACTAGAACACTTTCCACCTTCATAGATTGTTTTTTCTTTTTCTTTTTCTTTCTTTTTTTTTTTTTCTGGTGCCAGTGAGTTCAGTCAATGAGAACATAGACGGAGGCTCACTCACAGGAACAAGAACAACTTTCCAGTGGCTACACCACGGAAGAACCCATCTTCTGGTAGCATTAACTACCCATAGATATTCAGGGAGGAGCAAAGACCTAGGAGACCTTATCTCTACACATGGAGACCCATCCTGTGATGCTGGGATACTCAGAGCTTTAACGTGCCTTTTTACCCTTCTTGAGAGAGACATAATCCCATGTAAGATGGAAATATCCTAAGATTCTGGGGGAAAGAAGTGATGTGTCCAAGAATCATTGGAGACCAGGGATGAATATGATCCAAACATGTTGTATAGAACTCTCAAAGAACTAATAAAGCTAGGGAGGCAGTTGATTTAGAGCCCAGGGAGAAGACAATGAGGATTGTTTTAGGAGCCAAGGAGAAAAGAATAAACCTGGACAAAAAGCCTGAAATGTGTTGGTTTACAACCACCCAGGGCTTTCATCCGTGGAGCCTCCCTGCTGAGCAGTCTTTTAGCATTTTCAAATTTTTTAAGGTGGAACTTCCGATAAGAATTTCAAGTTTGATCATTGGTTGTATTAATCCTCGTTGTCCCGGGCAACGGAAACCAGTTCTGTATTGCCTGCTGGTGTGTAGCATCGCTGGACAATCGTCATCACTGTCTCTTTGTCCTTCTGTACCAAACTGCCCTCGAGTTCCCCCAGTATAAATCTACCTTAACCTAAATAATGTTTTTAATTTTTCTAATAATTTTTTGATAAGTAGCTGAAGAATCTGTCGCTTACAATTTCCTTAAAAAAAAAATCAAAACAGTATCTGAATGTACACCCCCCCCCTTTGGCACATACCTCTAGCCAAACAAGTGAAATCCACTCTTTGTAGTATGTTGGAAAAGTCATTATAGAGATTATTGTCCAAAAAGAAAAAATTCTCCTTACTGTTTCGTGGTATATTGGAGAGAATTCAGAGAGTTCCTAGCTGGGGCTCATGTTGGAAGGGGTACCCCTTCCATTACATCTGGGGTGCCATGTCACAGTGCCCAGTACAAGTGAGACCCCTCCTAGTACCTCATGCCTGTTGTCCCAAGGGTCCCTACCTGCTTCAATTTGGTAAGTCAGTGTTTATAAAGGCATGGCTTCCGCTGAGCTTGCCCCTTAAACACCCACAGTCCTCCAGTTGCCATTAAGGCTGCTATGCGACATTTGTTGCTAACAAAACCAACCTGAGGCATTTGGGCGGGAGGCGGGAAGGCTGGGTTGTTCATTTCATTAGAAACGTTTACCTTCCCATTACAAAGCAACCTCCCAAGAAAGGCAGGGGAGTTTTGATTTAGCAGAAGAAAATAATAGCTGAGCAGCATATCGACCAATTAATTATTTAAACATTTTCCACTCCAAGTAATTTCTTACTCCCTGTCGTTATTTGTCAGTTGATTTTCTTTTTTAAATTACAAAATAACACTTGTTCATTTGAAAACTTTAGACAATACAGAGGGGATAAAGAATAATGTGCAAGTGGGAAAACCTCAGTTCCTTTTTTACTAACTTAATTCCAAGGGGGTGATCACTGCTCTCCACTGAAGATGGCAACATACATATTTAAATGTAACAGCCACTTTTGCTTATTCAATGAGGAGGCTCTATTTGACACCTGCACCATAAACTTCTTTAGTGCCTCCATGAGATGCTGACAACCCTTCCTGCCAGTTCATCTTGCTTTGGATGTACTTCGTTTGGTTTGATTTGGTTTGGTTTTTGGTTTTGGCTTTTGGTTTGGGAGCTTGGGGCTTTGTTTTGTTTTTCTTTGCTTTGCTTTGCTGTTTGATGGCTGGTTAAGTAGCAAAGTGTATCTCTGTGAACCTGGACACCAGGCCTGCAGCAAGACATTCCTGAGTGCCTGGTGCTGGCCTCCATTTTCAACAGGTTGTCCTGGGAAAGTGGAAACTTTAGAACAAAGTGACGGAACAGTATTTTCTGTGCCTTGGACAACGGTGGGGGCTTTCATTATGTCCAAGTGTCCAATTTTTCTCCTAAGAGAGGATAAACGCTTTCAATTATGCGAATTCCCCGGCAGCGGGGCAACAATAGGCATGGATACAATTCTAGAGCTCTTGAGTGATACAAAGTATATCGGGGATGGAAGGTGGGACAAAGAAAAACAGCTCTGCCTGGTAATAACGCAGAGTGAGTGAGAGTCGTTATAGGCAAAATGCTGCGAAAGTGCATTAGGCGAAAATTTTAGGCAAATAACTTGTACACTATTTCCCAGTGATTTTTCCATACTTCCACGAACAGCTCTGGTGAATTCATACATATCTGGAGATTCTTACTGGCTGAGGATTTTTCTTAAGTATTTGGCTGGTTTTGTTTTTCCTCTTCCCTCCTTTTTTTGTTTTTGTTTTTGATTTTTTTCTTTCTCTCTCTTCTTCAATTCTTTTTTTCTTTTCCACTGTGGACATTCACATCTTTTTTTTCTTTTGTCTCAAACTAACGATCTTCAAGTGCAATTTGTAAAGAAGACAGGTCACTGCCTGCCATCTGTCCAGGGTCACCTATGATAGAAGCTTGGATAAAATGCCAGACTCCACTAAATTATGATAACAAAATTAAACGTGCTCATTTATGCAAAATTAGTTACTTCAAAGGTATTTTTGCTTGAGAGTCTTAACATTGGAGGCTGGCAAGATGATTCAGTAAATAAATCACTTCTCACATAAAGCCTGTGGCCTAAGTTTAATCCTCTATCTTCTTCATCATTTAATATTCTTTTCTCCAGTTTTATATTTAGTGATAATTATATGAAATTAAGTATTAGTTACAGTTACATATCAACTATGTGCAATAACCAGAGTGTTGTTAAAAACAGTTGAAACTATGCCTGGTTTCATTCATGTAGCCATATTTATAATTATGTATAATAAAAATTTCAAGAGCGCTTTACCCTAATAAATATTTATATTAAAATTTCTCCCAACAGATTGTTTTTCCATTTTAATTTCATTAACATTCTAAGTTTAGCTTTGAGAAATATGGCAAGTATTCCATGATGTCGTCTTATTTATAAATAAAAAATTAAGAGTACTTTCATAGCCACTAGACTGCCATGAAAAATCATGTAAGCTCATAACAGAAGCAACCACTTCCTTGACTCACCTATATGCCTCTGCCTGGCTCTATTCTGCCCAGACCACATAACCTGAGTTCTCCCCAGAAATCTTATCTCAAAGTCCTCTCTAAGAAATGTCCTTACATCTTACCACCATCTCTGATCCCTGTTCAAAGGACCCAAGCTTTTGTTGTTTTTTTGGAAGCACACTGTCAGGAATGTGGTCACAGAAATGCAGCTCCCACTTGGACTTCTTCATGAGGACATCTTATAGCAAGCCAAACCTGCCACCACCCTCACTGAAAACTCTTCAGAGGGGGCCTCTGATACATCCAGACCTTTATTTGGTCAAGGGATGAGAACATCACTTTAGTTAAGTTCATCAGACTGAATGGGACCTACTAACATTCCATGCTTTTAACAATTTAGTTATTCCTCTTGTGAACAGGAACCAAAACCATTTTATGGAGACTAGTAGCAACATCTTGTGACAGTGTGTTGCTCCTACCTGGGACACCATCGCTACAGGCAAAACAGCAGAGTAGCAAGCTGAATGCCCCCCCCCAGCCTTGATAATATTCAGCCAATGATTCAATCAGCCGGAGATTCTAGCCTGCCACACCCTACATCTGGAACTTCTACTTTGTGAACTGAATTTCTAATTGTCGAAAACAATTAAGCTATTTGTGTGTGTGTGTGCTAAAATGCAGTCTACCTAATTGTTTTCTTACAGGCAGGAGGCTCTAGAAGAAGGGGATGGCACAGGCTTTTGGGAGACCACTGAGAATACTAACCCATCTTTAATGTTGCCAAGAGGAGGATTTTTCCATTTGCAGAGAGACATAACCTTAAGCTTACTTGTGCTGAGAGAATTCTTCCTGTGAAAGTCATGGGGTGGTGGGGTGAAAGATTGCACATTTACTCGGTTCTCCAATCCTGCAAATGGTCCTCAGTGGGGCTGGTACTTAAGAAGGCTATAGAAACTGAGCAACATCGTTGGTTCTCTGAGAACCAAGACTACATCTTGAAACGGTAACTTCAAAACATGAGCTCCCTCTGCAATCTTCCATATGTACACTTGGCAAATTCCAAGTCTAATACACAAAGCTGGAGCGCCGGTGTTCAAAATGGCCGCCATTGGTTCTTGTGAATCACCATCACCTGGTGAAGACACCCTGAAAATTAGACATATTAACAGTATACATATAAGTATTTTTCTACTACCTGTCATGTACTGATGGTATGCCTAATTTTAGATATAGGAATCTTCACTCTAGAAATCTCCTAAAGGTAAAACGCATGCAGAGTCTTCACAGAGAAACTGAAGACCTCACCTATGGGTTATTTAAGAAAATAATAATAATAATAATAATAAAGCAAATGGCCAAGTTCTATCTTAAAAAACGAATGAATTGAATAAGTTCCAGCACAAATTTTAATAGCCAGCTATTATATGTACATTGTATGTAGTTGAACTAAATTAATGCTGAGGGATACACTTAAAAGGATGTATAAGGTAATCAAAGGTCAAGAAACATAATTCAGGGTTGACAATATGGCTGCTTGGTGAGTAAAGATGTCTGCTGCCAAGCCTGATGACCTAAGCTCAGTGCCCCAAAGTTTCCACAGGGTGGAATGAGAGAACCAACCCTTGCAAGTTGCCTTCTGACACATGCCGTGCATGTGCGCACATGAAAATCGATTAATGAAAACATACTATTTCTAAAAGCGTAATAAAGAACACACTGTGTTGAAAACTATAAACCAAATCCATAGGAACAACACAGAATCCACATCAATGGTCTTCAGTAGGATCTGACAAGAGTTTAATTGTTCTTCGCTCCTTTATACAACTAAAAGTCCGGTGTGTGTATCGGGGAGAATGAGAACGGGTAATCTCAACTAGACTTCAATGTAGCCTTTGCTAATGTACCAGGGCTTTGGGAGCATAGTTTTCCTACTGGTTTTTAATGTTTGATTTCTAAGAAAACTGACAGCTCTAACAATTTTAACAACCTAGGCCATTAATTAAAATATATGTGAAAACAGCAGCAACAGTTCTCCTAAATATATGTCAAATTATAATTTAAAAGTTCTAGAAACACCTACTCGACTTTCGCCTCCCCCTTTACCGTCTTGCTAGTATGTGTTGGGAAAGTATGTGTGACTCAGAGCCAAGACTAGCTATATTAAAGATCTGAATTAAGGTTATTACTAAACCAATATTTTTTTTTCTGAGAATCTCATGATGTATCCCAAGCAGAACCCAAAATTTGTAATCCCCCTGTCTCAGTTTTCTGGATACCAGCGTAACAGGAGTGTAGCACTTTGCTCACCTTCAACCTAATAGTTCTAACAGTAGAAACAAACCTCTAAATACGTAGCTGTTCCTTTATAAGAGAAATAAATAAAGACGAATGATCCTAAAATCATCAAAGACTGTCATCTAACGTGATAGCCTAATGGCTCTTTTCTGAAATGTTTGGGACCAGAAAGATTTGGGATTTTTTTTTTTTTTTTTTTTTTTTAGATTTTAGATTTTAGATTTTAGAATGCTTTTATATGCATAACGGAATGCCTTGAGAATGGGACCCAAGTCTAAACATGAAATTCATTTGTATTTCATACATACCTTATACCCATAGCCTGCAGGAAATTTTGCGCAATGTTCCTTGTGTTCCTATGTTTGGCTGTCCCATCACAGGAGGTTGGGGGTGGAAATTTCCACACAGGACAATTATATTGTTGCTCCAAAAGTTTCAAGCATGTTTGATTGATGACTTTCGAATTAGAAATGCCTCAATGGATCTTTGTTACTAAGGGAGTTTAATGAGATCCTTTCTACTACGGTTCCAGAAGTGATGCTTTCAAAATTTGCCTTGGAAAGGTGGGTGGGCTTCCCGGTCCTGATAACCCAGTGAAGTCTAGACAAAGCCCACTGGATGTTCCTAGCATTTGAGTTTGTCTAAAACATGGAAGATGGTGTGATGATAATGCTCCAGAAAGTGTGGGTTCTCTGTAAACTACCAGGCACCATCCTTACATTGAGCATAAATTGGCCATTACCTTAAAAACCGACCAAAGAATGTGTCTTTCCATGTGGTCCAGGAACACATAGACTTCTTCTGATGCTAACTAGAATACCAACAATGAGTCTGTTACTAGAATCCTTGGAGAACGAGAAACCATAAGCACAGGAAAGTGTCCACCAACCTGCTTTTTTTTTTAAGTCAGGCTTAATTATTTTTAATGCCATATGTAAAGGAAACAAAAGCAAAACAAAATGCCGCAGTATATATTTTACCTTGGTTCCTCTAACAGCATCTTTTGCCAGCCTTACTTTCTTACCATATATCATCTACCTTTTTTCTGAGATATTTAAAAGCCAACTGTATATATTGGTATGTATGTCCAAGAACAAGGACAGTTTTCTTTTCCTTACCTGAGTGTGTTAACCTGAATCAAAAGATTCACCTGGATACACCACTATTTTCAAATTTCTAGATTTGATCCAAATGCTGCCACTGCCTTATAAAGATCTGTTTTCTGATCCAACATTCAACCCGGAATCAAACCCAAATCTGATCAACACGTCTCTCATTCTCCCTGACCTGGGATAGTTCACAATCGGCACAGTTTTGAAAAGTGTCATTTCCCTGTTACATGTCCCACACTATGAGGTTTTCCAATGTCCTTTTCATGTTACAGATTCTGGAGTGACACCACAGAAGTGATGTCATTCATTCTGAGTGCTTTAGGGATGGAAGAGGAAGGACATTCTGCTCATCTGTCCCTCCAGTGCTTGGACAAAGTGGGTAGCCCTCAGACTTATTCCTCCTGTCCCTGAGATTTTTGATGACACTCAACTTCAACTCTGTTTGCCTTTGCTAACTTCAGCATCTACAGAAGTTTCTTCTTCAGACAAGTTCTCTGTGGTCCCAGAAACTCTGCCTTCTCCTGGACACATTGTTGAAGTAGTTTCCAGTCCCCTTCAGTCTAGGGGCAAAGATGCACTTAGTCCGTTGAACTCTGATTATAAGTGATCTACCTAAAAAAAGTCTCCTATTGTCAGACAGAGCTCTCTGCATAAGATCCAATAGAGGTCTCTGTAAGAAAGGTTTAGTCACTGTATAATCAATAACCAGACTTTTGGGACTGTACACTTCAGGCAATCTCATGAACTTTGGATAAGAAATAAAAATCCGTCTTTACTTTTACTAACATTTAACTGAAATTTGGCATCACTTCCATCGATGAGCAAAAGCAATAACTACAATAATGTGTCCAGAAGCTATTTCTTCCTTGCTAGTCTTTTGAATCACACATACTTGAAGATCCTTCCTTGAAATATATTTACTTGCCACTAATTTAAAATTTACATTAAATTCCAGTTGCATTGTTGTATTCTTGTCTTCTTGTTCAGTTAGGAACATCATTCTGGTAGCACAGTCACAGGCTTCCCATGACTGTCCAAATGGTCCAAGATGTAAAATAGGTCCAGATGAAGGGTGTGGTCCCCTGAGTCACCCGGTATAAAGAGTCACTTGGGAAAGCAGGTGGGGAACATTTGTACTCGAATTTTTGCGACAGAAGAATAAACTCAGTCTTAAGCTGAGGTTCATAAAGTGCCCTGTTCTGTAGTTGTCCTACCCTGATGAATGGACAGGACAAAGATGTAAATGGGAACACCATATGTATGGGAAGGTGAATGTAATCATCAAGAAGAAAGAAGAAGATGAAAGCGCGGTGGTAAATTTTGAGCGATTGCTACATTTTGGAGAGGAACAGAAATTCGAAGAAAGCACATGAATGGCCCGATGCAAATGAAGCTTGAGAGATTATGGGAATGTGATGCCGTATTTCCTGGTCTCCAGCGCCTTCATATACAATGCGTCCTTGTAAGGAATCGCCAATAAAAGCAGGAGCCATAAAAACACGTCCGTAGATTTTTCTCATCGAATCTGTCATTTATAAGATGGCAAAGGATAGCTCTGCTCTTAGTCCAGTTTGCTTCATTTTAGAAAATACTTTGTGGCTTATGAAAGTTAATATAAGCAAATATATGACAAAGGACTTAAAAGAGCTCCTGCCATGTGTAAGCAAGGAGAGTCATCCCCCCCTTTTCCATCCTTCCTCTCTGCTGTAAGCCATTAACGATCCATTTCATATGCTCAAGTTTAAAAGAATTAAAGAATATATTAAGAAAACATTGATTTTTTTTTTACTTGAGTCAGAAGCATAGCACTTAAAACTCATTATATCAGGTACAGTACAATGTTGGCATGAAGCTAAACTAAGAGAAATTATGATTAAAATTCAAATGGAGCATTGAGGTTGTGCCGGGGGAACAGAATGAGTGAAATTACAGAAAAGAGAGCCTGTAATTTTAAACTGTCAGTCAAAAGGAAACAAGACACCCGCACACGGTTTGCTGGGTTTCCACCCAGGACTGGCGTGCTAGGCGTGGATGTGCGCCAGTCCTAGGGAAACCTAGTTGAATTTCTCCATCTCTTTCCTCGGTGCTTCGTTCCTTACATAATGGTCTCTTAATCTTATTGCCAACATGATGTGAGGGGAAGGCTATTTCTAAATGTAAAAGAAGTGAATTTTTAAAATAATATCTTTAGCTACACTATATGCGACCCCCTTAATGTCCGATGTGGATTATCGTATATACAGTGAAAATATAGGATAATATTGTCACTGCCTGGGAGACAGAAGCTGCCTCTTATCCGTTCTGATCGCCGCGGGAGGGGTGGCCCTGGGGCGATCACGGGAATACTAATGGGTTTTAATTTGAAGTCCTGGCTTCTCTTCTGCCCCCACCTACACCCAGTGCTGATGATATCTCCAGGGAGGAGGCAAACGGGTTGTTTCCTGAAGCAGTGGGCAGAACATCAGTAGAACTGAAAATATTCTGGCCTACGCTTCCAAAGAATTTTCTAGAGAATTGTAATTCTTTCTATGAAAACTGCAGGAATCCAAGGCGAAAGTATTCATATCGTCCAGAAGAAAGTGCTGCCACCTACAGGGAGGAGACCAAACTAATGTCTGCAGGAAAAGGTGGGAGGTGGGAGGTCAGGGAGAGGAAGTGGCAGGCCTCCAAAGAATCTAAAACTTCTTTCACAAAATCTAAAACCTAGTGTATTCCATATCATGTCCCGCGCCGCATACACCAGCCACCTGTGGCCAGCAAGTGCTCAGAATAAGGTCGTCTGGCCAAGTCTTTGCTATTCTGAAGCCTAATAGTTTAGTCGGTTAGACCACTTTTCAACCCAATGTTAACGCCGCCACCGAATTGTTATTTGTGAGTAAATCAAAGCCGGGATCAAGAGAATATGTTGACCTTTTCTGAGCAAAGACCGTATTCCCGTGATAAAAATTTAGCTTGCAATTGCTGGTCAATCATTAAAGGATGCCGGCTATTACTTTCAGATTCTGATGATGTAGTCAGAGCAGTCTGATCGTGAGATCTACTGATACGTCTTGTGTTGATACTCAGGGTCCAAAACTGCTTACCGATGTAGCAGAATTTGTAAGATTTTATCTTTTGTATCTGCTAATTGGCATAGCAAATATTTCAGATATAAATAACACTTGATCAGATGCACAATATATATACATATTCACATATATAGGCATATATGTTTGTGTGTACATATCACATATGTATGTACATATATATATATATGTATACATATTTATTCATATATGTATATATATATGTTATTGAAGAGACACCTGTTGTGTTCTTTTTATTAAACACTAATTACAAGGCTTATAATACTTGGGTAGCTAGTTTTCTGTGTGAACGCTCGAATAAGCCACTATAAGTTTCTATACATAACTCTTTAGGTTCTGCCATTAAAGGAAATTAGAGATTTCAAGCTGTTGTGCAAGTCAATACTTGAAAACTAAAATATGCTTCAAATAATTGTGAGACATTAATTTACTTTTTCAAATGTCCTGTCTTTAAAATTCTCCACTGAAGTCAAACATCGCTAATAAACATTTGCCATTTGACTTGGGAAACTTAGAATTACTGACAGTACAAAGCAAAAAAAAAAAAAAAAAGTGATACATCTCAAACATTTTAAGGTGCCTATGAGTTAAAATTGTGATGCTTTAACTGTATCTTCAAGTAAAATACAGTATTAAGATCATTTTTATTAATCTCTCTCCTCTTTTTACTTTTTTAAAATGTAGTCACCAAGACATCCTAAATGGCATATGGTTGACCTATTTTTATGGCATAGTGCTATTCCAATTGGTTAGAAGTCAGGGAAAGAGACAGGTAAGGTTTGTCATGCCAACACAGTCACCTGATGTGCTGTGCCTACATACAGCCATTGCTCTTGAAATGAACCTTGTCTTTATTTTATTTTATTTTATTTTATTCTATGGGTAGAGCCTCGTATAATACAGTCAAGATTGGAACTCATGATTCTATAACCTCTGGGTGCTAGGTTAATAAGCATCTGCCACTACACCATAGAATTGTTTTTCTTTTAAGACAGAATTTCACATAGCCCAGGCTTACTTCAAACTTACTAGGTAGCTGAAGCTAACCTTGAACTTTTGATCCTCCTGACTCCACCCCCAAATGCTGAAATGTCAGGCTTGTGCAATCATTCCCTAGAAAGAAGATTAATTTTTAAAACATGTAGCAAGCAGAAAGGTTTGAATAGGTTAATATAACACAATTTTTAGAGGAAATAACCTAATTCCATCTTCAGCGATTATCACTGTGACTAATGAATATCTTTAAATGGTAGGAAATTTAATTTTAATGAATTCAATCACATGATCATCTCTATCAAAATTAATAAACTACTGACACCTTTTTATAGAATTTCTATTAAAGTTGTTTCCTCTTCCATTTCTTCCATAAATTTCCAACATTATTGCTCCAGACGAACACCTTCTATAGATCATTGCTATATCAATCATGAAGGTGACATACAGACAAATAATAGGTACGCAGATAGACACATAGATATACATGAATGGATAGATAAAAGTATGGATGGATAGATAGATAGATAGATAGATAGATAGATAGATAGATAGATAGATAGAAAGATAGATAGAGGTAGGTAGATAGATAGATGGATAGATAAATAGATAGATAGACAGACAGACAGACAGATAGATAGATAGATAGATAGATAGATAGATAGATAGAGGTAGGTAGATAGATGGATAGATAGACAGGTAGATAGATAGATAGATAGATAGATAGATAGATAGATAGATAGATAGATAGATAGATAGATGATAGATGGATGGATGGATGGATGGATGGATGGATGGATGGATGGATGGATGGATAGATGCCCTCTCTCACTGGTTTTCATACTCAGGCATCTACTGTATGTGTTCTCTCTTGGTCCTTTCCTAGTCCTCAATGCCTGAAGTTCTTTTTCACAGTATGAACACATCTGTTACCAAATATGTCATTTTTCAGTCTACAAATACCATGTTTTCCCCTTCCTTCTTTCTCATATCCCATTGTTAACATGTTCACCTGTTGCCCAACAGGAAAATAAAACAAAACCAAGCAGACAGGCCCTCAATTCAGCTGGCAGATCCCCACATAAAGATACCATGTCCAACCGTCTGGGTCTGTTTGCCCAAGACAGTCCTTGTGTGAGTACTGAAAGCCTTACCTTCCAGGAACCTCTGCATCCCTATACACACAGCAAGACTGTTGGGAGCCCTTGCTGAGTCCCTCGGTCCTGAACACAGAGTAGGACCTTGGATTCCTTCCTTGCCAATAGGGAAAGCAAACTGAGAGGGTGTTGGCACTCCAGCCACCGAGCAACTTGTGTGCTGTCCTGCTTTCTCCAGCCTCTGTCCTCTTACCCACATGGCTGCCCTTTCCTGGCTGCCAAAATTCTGGTAATGTTCCAGACAACCATGTCTCTCCAAAACCATGCTAGCTCCCTGAGGTTAACCTAGATTGTTCTTGACACAGTGTATTTTAACCTTCTGTCTGATCCCCAAGCCTCCCACCTTGAAGTCTGGCTACTCTTTTGAGCCTTTTTGCTACACATTTGCTCAGTTTGTGAATGAATGAAGGTGGTGTATCTTTAAAAACCACTATACTCTTGTTAACCTCCTGGACTTGGCTTTCTGACATCTAGTAACCCTTCTCCTCTGGTGTGGAAACCAACAACCTGCTGTTAATACTGAATGTCTGGACATTCTTGCAGCATTGGGGAACCTGCCTAGTGCAATGGATAACACCACTACCAAGTCAGTCAGTAAACTAACATCTGTCAGGGCATAGAGACGCATGTGACATGTGACTCAAAACACAGCAGCAGCAATAACATCCAAAAAAAAAAAGCAAAAACAAAATACTCTCACTTTCCTTTCATAGGTAGGCTGTGCTTTCTACCTGAGTTCTATCCCAGGAACCCAGGTGGAAGGAGAGAACCAACTCTCCAATGTTGCCCTTTGACTGCCACACAGACACTGTGGTGTGGTTTTGGGACCACACGCGCACACATTCACACACATGATCATAAACATTTTAAAGAAACACAATGCCAACATATCAGCTGGGCCATTCTATCTCCCGCAATGGAGATCATGGGAATACTCTGTGTTTGGTTTTCTAGCCCACATGTTATACGTTAATGAATTTGTCATTATGTTGTTCCGGTAGCTGCTGCTGCTCCTGGGTTTGTGGTCATTTTCATTTTCACTCTCTCTGATGACAAGAACGCTCACAGGAGATTAGGGAAAGCGGCTTCAAAATGTTTAACCCTGCCAGAAAATCAGTGTGGGAACTTGGGTGAGTCACCACCTCTCTTCACCCCACTTTCCTCTTCTGGAGGGTGAGTAATTGACGTTTTCCAACACCCTCTGGAGCTCAAACATGCTACAATTTTCTGATGCTCAGCATGTCATTACTGTTGCTTCTCTTGAATCATGATAGAACAAATTATAAAGAACAAATCAGTGGAAGGCTCTTAAATAAATGGATAAAAGGGGACAGAGGTGACAGGCATACTTTACGTAGTCCTGACAGAGAGGGGCCCTGTGAGACCTGGATCATAATAAAGCAGTTTGCACTTGAGCACGTTTGCCGGCTCTAGTTAAGAAAACCAAACAAGTCAGCCCGTGTCTAACAAAACTGCACAGAAATCTCTACTAAATTTCTAACATGCATTTGTCGCTAACGAATGCTAAATGGTCAAGACACAAGATGATGAAGAGTGAAGATGCTACAATACTGGCGGGACTCAAGAGAGTACAAAACTTGGCAGTTCTGAGGTCCCCAGTAGGTGATGTAAATATTTATAGACTGCCTCATTTGGGGATGCTGCTGAGAGCAGATGCCGTCATGCATGGAGCCCTCAAAATGACCTCTGTGTTCCTCAAGGTCAGCCCTTGCCTCGGTATGGGAAACGGGTGATGTCATGTTTTCTGGAAAGGTACCTGCCAGCCCAGCTCTCCACCCCACACCCAGAGGCATCTCCTGGGCAGTGCATGTTCTCAGAATCCAGACCTTCATCTTAGCCTTGCTCTAGCTGGCTGTGAGGAAAGAGACCTGGGAAAATACAAAGGAGCAAGGGCCACATGACACAGCTACTCTGGGCAGAACAGCAGCTGGAGGCTCAGTGGTGACAAGCACACATGTGGTGGCTCCTGCACAGAGCAGCCACTCGGGCTGTGACTCTGAGGTCAGGACCTGAGGACTGAGGCTAGCTCTGGCCCAGCCTGATCTAATATATTTCTTCCAGACTCATGGGGTCTTGGTTTGGACCCTTTGAAACCCAAGAAAGGAAGATGAGGAGAAAAGTAAGAGACGAAAGAGATGGAAACTTTTTAATATGTACTTTTAAAACCTCTTTATAGAGATGAGTAATAAAATGACCAGGGCCAGCAAACACAGTCAACCTTTCCACATTTTCTCTAAACAGTTATAAAACTAAGAGTCGTGTAAGGTCAGAGTTAAAGAAATAGAGTCTTGTTTTGTAATTTTAAATGGTTTTTGACAGAATGATAAAATAGCCTCAGTACTAGAAAAAGGTGTATTCAAGCAGACAGGATTGATGGAGCCTACCCACTCTGGTGGTCAGGAAGAGTTTGACCTGGCTAAGGCTTCTGCAAGCCATGAACTTCCCTTCCCCTGCACACAACAGAGAAGAGATCCTTGAGTCAAATGATAATAAATTATGACATTTAATTTATGGCAAGGAAGTATCATGTACTGGTCTCATCGTATTCAGAACATAAGGCATAAATTGGATGCCTACTAAGTGCCAGCATCTGCCCTAAACATTAGCAACATAGAATTGGACAAGACAGAATTCTGCCTGTATAGATTCTACTGTGGGGTAATTCTACTTTGGGTAAGTTTTTAAAACAAACAAACCATAATTTAGGAGACCATAGATAGATAAATAGATAGATGATAGATAGATAGATAGATGGATGGATAAATGGAACAGTGTGAATTATGAAGTGAGAATGGGAGATACAGAAGAGAAAGTTTCCACTTCAGATAAAATAATTGAGGTGAAACTGGAATTGTTACCTTATGTAGAGGGAGGAACAAGGGATGTGTTTGAGAATACAGTGAATGAAAATGTTCTGGATCAGAGGTATATCCATTGCATTCAAACAGAAGCCAACAAGACCAGTACCCTGAGGCAGAGAGAGCATAATCAATAAGAAGTCCAAGAGAAGCCAGATGTAGTGGCTTCTGTAGCCCCTGTGTGTGGGAGGCCACCATGAGTTTGAGGCAAGGCTGAGCCACAGAGGAAGTCTCTGTCAGAAGGAAGAAAAGAAAAAAATAAGGAGAAGGAAGACAGAAAGACAGGAAGAATGAAAAAAAGGAAGAAAGGAAGAGAGGGAGGGAGGAAGGGAGGAAGGAAAAGGAAGGAAGGGAAATGACAGAGAAGGAGGAAATGAAGAGGACAAGAAAGAGGAGGAGGAGAAAGAGGAAGAAGAGGAGGAAGAAAGAATGAAGATTAAAGAAAAATAAACAGAGCAGCCCAAAGCATGAGGATTCGATAGTGGTGGTTTGTTTGAGTGAACTCGGAGGTAACCAGAAGATAAGGAATAGTCCTAATACCACCTGGCTTCCATGTCCACGTGACAGAGCTAATTGCTTTCTGACCAGAATGAAGGGTAAATGAGGCAGTTCCAAGATGGCACAATGCTCCAGGAAGAGAACAATGAGACCTGGGATAAGACTGGAGGATGCCCGTCATGGGCTGCATTCTAGATACATTCTTATAAGACCAGCAGAAAGGAGGATGCCCGTCATGGGCTGCATTCTAGATACATTCTTATAAGACCAGCAGAAATCCCTGATGTCTGGATGGACAGTGTGTTTTGAGGAGCAGAGAATTACCACAAGTTTAGCTGTGCCTAGATGGAAGGATATTCTACAAATCAAAGTGAGATCCATTGTGTAATGAGGGCCTTCCAAGAGAGGGTAGGGATGTGTTTTAAACACATGTTAGGTAAGAAAGCTTTAGAAAACCAGGGAAAGATATCAAGAGGACAGTTGGATGGGCAGGTCTAGTGTCCAAAATGAAAGTGAGCCATGGCAGTTACTTAAAGTCCTGACACCAGGTGTTAAGGAGACAAGGAGAGGAGAGAGAGTCCCCCAAGGAGTCCCATTCTTAGAGGCTCCTGCTTTAGAGACTTGGGTTTATGACTTGGGTAGGGTTCAGGCTAGTATTGGGGTAGGGCTAGGACTAGGGCTAAGGCTAGGGTTAAGGCTAGAGTTAAGGCTAGGGTTATGGTTAGGACAAAGGGTTAGGATTAGGGTTTGGGCTAGGGTGAGGGCTATGGCTAGAGTTAAGGTAGTTAGAGTAACCTTAACCCTGGGGCTAGGGTTAAGGTTAGAATTTAGAAGAAGGGAAGTAAGAATAGTCTCATGATGGTAAGAATATCCAGTGACTAATTTAGATTAAGTAATTAAAGGACTTCATCAGGCTTAGCACCTGTTACAAGTAACATCTAGAATACCAACAGCCCACATGGTAACTAGCTTTCAAGAAATAGATCTAGTCAAATAATTAGGATTTATAGAGGAAAGATTACTATCTTCAATTATTCTTTGTCACATAAATGGTACCCCACAGTCCAAAAGTTGGATAGAAGCACCATTCTCTTTTGAACTCTTACCAAGGGGAAAAAAAAACTAATAAAAGATGATTCGATAGAAATTTTTACATTCTATTCCATGAGTGACTTAACAGCAACGTTCTTAACTAACAGTGGGAAGTTTCGCACATGAGTTACAGCTCTATTTCTTTCCTATACTCTGGAAGTTACAGGTGTATTTATTTTTTATATATTAATGATAAATTTAATTTTCTTTTCCAGGTTGTAAGTCTGAGGCACCAATTCATGTCCATGTACTTTTCCGATGCTAAAACTTTTGTCCTCAACACTCTTGCAAGTCCCTGAAGAACCTCCATGACTATGTGGGTATTTTCAACTTCCCACCGCTGAGCCTTCCCACATCTGTGTTCAACGCTGTCCTAAAACAATTTGATCGGGGTTCGAACAGTTTGCTCATTCCACAGAGCAGGTCCATGTCATGGAGGGGCCATAATGAATCCTGACAGCATGGCAGAAAGAGGGAAGGAAGGCGGGTGTGAGCACTAATAAAAAGAGAAGGAGGAAGCTGCACTTTGGAAACTTAACCCTAGGCTTCCATAAGCTCACACTAAAGCCAGGAATAGCACAATCTAGAAATCTCATACAGGCAGCCTGGCCAGACTTTCATCACACCTAGATAACTCCATGCTTAGTCAACAAGAACTATTAGCAATATCTAAGCACCCAAACTGGTAGGAGCTGGCCTATTAGAAATCAGACAGAGAACCAAGTTTTTGCAAGAGAAGAGCTAGCAATCTGCATAATTTCCCGGAACTATTTCATATGTAAAAAAAAAAAAATGGTCTGGTTCTCAATGGTTAGCAGTAAGTACAAACCAACACAGTTTCTATCTTTTCAATGGGAGGGTCATAATCTGGGTGTCACAGCATGTCAAGGGCTGAGGAAGCCACACTGTCACTTGGTATTATTGAACTGAGAGTCTTA
This sequence comes from Micromys minutus, assembly GCF_963924665.1. Taxonomy (NCBI): domain Eukaryota; kingdom Metazoa; phylum Chordata; class Mammalia; order Rodentia; family Muridae; genus Micromys; species Micromys minutus. The sequence continues at coordinate 13,700,729 of NC_137965.1, read as the reverse complement.
AGAACTTGAGCCTGTGATATCTCCTAAGTGCCAATCCCAGAGTGTGATTAGTAAATGAAGAATGTTCTACATAGAGTTAATTGATTACTCCAGTGGTTTAGGCTTTTTAAAAGGAAAGAATCCTGACCAAGAATAAAAGAACGAGGTACACTCCAGCCGCAGTGAGATCAGCTCATCTGTCAGTCTTCCTAAAACCTAGTAGTTCTAGAAAATAGTGTCTCGACAGATACTATTCTGGGTTTTTTTTTGTTTTGTTTTGTTTTGTTGTTATAAAGTCCTTCTTAAAACAGAGGCCAGAAGGAACCTGGAAGGATGGCGCAGTGGTTAAGACTCTCTTAACAGAACCTGAGCTGCTCTTGAACAGAACCTGAGCACCACTCCCAGCACCCACATGGAGACTCACAGCCGCCGTAACTCCAGTTCCAGGGGATCCAACGCCCTCTTCAGATTTCTCTATGTATGAGCATCATGCAAATACATACACTCACACACGTGCACAGTAAATAAATAAATAAATAAATAAATAAATAAATAAATAAATATTTTTTCTTTTAAAAAGGAAAACAAGAAAGTCATGCTGTCTCCAAAAACATCCAAGAACATTTTTGTTGTAAATAAACATTGAAATGGGGGTATTAAGTGTCTAAAGGGGGAAAAAACTGGAAACGGGTTTTTTTGTTGTTAATTATTATGTATTGACAGTGGCGTATTTGGTGTGGGAGTGCAGGGGGAGAAAGACGGCGGGGCAGGGGATGGTGCACTTCACGCATGTTGAGACAGAAAGGGCAACTTCATGGAGTTATTTCTCTCCTTCCATCTACTCTGTCTCTGAGTGTCAATCTCCAGCCATTTGGCTTATATGGCAAGTGCCTTAATGGGCTGGGCCATCTCGCCAGCCTAACAACAGCACTTGGATAGTGTGTGGAAATTCTTTCCATTGTATCGATTTGACACCTTGAAAGAGGGACTTGAAAGGAATACTCCTTTGCTACATATTTGCAGTTCAGAGTTAACTTTTTTTTTTTTAATCATCCCTACCAAGTCTGGCAGCAAATCCCACACACACTGGGAGCCTGGGGCAGTGTTATAATTTCTAAGGAGACAACTACAATATCAATCTGATCATAGTCAAAATCAGGAAGTGATGGAAGGGAAAACAGCATCTCCAAAATTCTGCCACTGGAAAGAATCTTCCACTGAGTGTGACCCCACATTCTACATCAGTATCAATAATCAATCTCAGAATGTTCCCATGCGCCCTTACTGAGTTTGCTTTATAATGCCCAGAGAATGAGGAAGGTTTTTGTTGTTGATGTTGTTGTTGTTATTTAAAGTAAAAATAGATTACATTAAAAATCAGCCTTAAAAGGGACAGAATTCTGACAGAACCAGGTGCTGGCTCTCACTGCTAATTGGAGCGACTGCTTTTAGCAAACCCCAGAGCCGCTAAAAGCCTGTGTTGCTACGTGGCTTCTTCTTCAGCACCACGAGCACAACGCTATTGGCTGTCTTCTACCAGAGCCACATAGAGAAAATTTGCCAACCAAAATAGGGACTCAACTCCATGGCTTAAATATATAGGGAGAAAAACCTTAAAGATGTCACTGGAAGAAAAATGCATAAAATATTTCAGTCTGAACGGCTTGAGTAATGGAGCAGACCCTTACAAGATGCTGTTTGAAGCCTGGTGTGGCTTTTTGTACCTGAGATTACTAAAGTTTTGCTTTAAATTGGGTCGCATTTTATCACTTAAGTCTCCTGGCTTAAATATCAACTCTCTCTGTTGGGGTTGTTTTGTCTTGGTGTTCCTAAATGTACAGCTTCGTTCACATATGCTGACTTTAAAAAACAAAACAAAACAAAAAATAAAAATAAAAAACCTACATTTGAAAGATACTCCTCAGGAATGATTTCATGATCCATTCAGGGTCCGACAATACTTTTCCAGAAACCTCACTAGTCTCATTCATTTCCCAAGATTCTTAGCTACCTGTCTTAGTCATGTTGTATGATGGGTAAACTATTAGAAAGAAGTTACTGAGAACAAACGGGGAGGGGGCAAAAGATCGAAAACTGATATCACAAAAATCATCTTTCACCCAAACAGTAAGTCTTCCCCTTCCCCAGAATTAAGGACAAGCCATATGTAAACAGCATGTCAATGAGCATCTATTCTCTCTTTTTCCACTGTAACATAGCCTGCAGAATCCCTAACAGCCAGCCTTTCCCTAAACAAATCTACACCACGTATTTTAGGCACGCTTGTCTAGTTCAGACAATGGCTGAGTTTAGCCACAGTGTGAGCCCACTCTTGCCGAGCTTGAACACATCTCTTTAAATACCCAAGATGTCTCCCAAATGCCAGTCTGGTTATTAGTGCTACAGCCAGCTAAAATAAACATCAGGCCTGTGTGGCTATTTACACTGGAGCTGACGGAGAAAGCTGTCTCTTGGGTTTTTGTTTTCTGTGGCTTGGGTTCTGTACTCTTTTTCTTACTTGGGTTAGTTTGGCAGGTTTCTCCTCAAATCAACCTCAAGCTCTTTGCACAAACGTTTAAGGAGGCAGCGTGAATGCCCCGAACCCCAGACCTTTGTTTCCCCATTGAGCAAGCGTGTTGTTGTTTTTGTTTTTCTTCTTTTCTTTTAATCACAGCCACAAAATTAGGACTGATTTCCAGAACAAAGCCAACCTGATTGGCACAGACTTCTCAAATCTTGTCTCCTGGGAAATTACACACTCAGAGCAAAACAGAAATCTGCCTGAAAAGGTCTTATTTTAGGGTCAGCATTAGAAGAGGCCTCAACTTGAAGAAAATCAGAGGATTGTTTCTCACCTTGAAGGCAAATCACTTCTGAAAGCCGGGGAAAATTATACCTAGTCGTTTTAAATTGTCACTGGAAAGCTAGGAAATGCTCTTGCTCCAATATGTCTCTCTGGTGTTTCTAAAAGAAAACCGAAAGAGTTTCTTTAAAATCCTTAGAGAAGGGCTGGCTGGCAAAATGGCTCAGCAGGTAAAGGTGCTTGCTGCCAAGCCAGCCAACCATCCAGAGTTCAAACCCCAGGACCCTACTATTATTGTTCTGCTAAGTGGACACATTGTTAAACCAGCTCCCAATGATTTATCATTATATCTATAAATTATGGTCTCTCTCAACCCTCACTAGAGAAGCTTCTATCTGCAGTAGATGGTCAAGGTTCAGAAAACAAGAGACTATGGAATGTCCGGTCTTAAACGGGACATTTACATTACATCCTCTCCTCCCAAGGCTCAGTGATCATTGGGGGGAGGGAATGGCAAAGCTTGTAAGAACCAGAGGCAGTAGATAACTGCAAGGGAACAGAGTCTTTTCCAGACACAGTAGTACAGTTGCACATAGAAACTCATGGTGGCTGTACTTACAATATGCACCAGACCTACATAAACTGGAGCCCATACCCGGTATAGGATATGGAACATGGGCACAAAATCCCACCCCCTTGATGAGGAACTATTCACAAATGACAGTTAGTTGGAGAGGGGGAATCTATTTTCTTTAGGAATAGATCAACTACCATCCAGAGGGCAGTCACACATCGAAGAGTATATGGGCAACATTAATTGAACTTGGTGTGTGTGTGTGTGTGTGTGTGTGTGTGTGTGTGTGTGTGTGTGTGTAGGGAGAGAAAGAGAGACGAAGAGAGAGAGAGAGAGAGAGAGAGAGAGAGAGGACAAGAAATTGTGCAGGTACAGAAGAGCATGTAGATTTGGGAGAAGATGAGACAGGGAAGTGAGTACAGTCAAAACCCATTGCACAAAATTCTCATTGACAAAGGAAAACGAGGTATTCGTTTATACATCAGATCTTACTTGACAATAAGAAACAAAGGCTGCAGCATTAGGAGACCTTGAAAACATCATGGTATGCAGAATAAGGCAGACCAAAGGGCCAAGGAGTACATTGTTCCATTTCATAGAAGAGTTCAAACCACGACTCCACAGAAACAAAAAGAGATGTTCTAAACTAGTGCCTGCGCAGCTCTGTGCATTTGACACATATTCCATTGTGTACCTATTCCAGGGATGGATTTTAAGTCACCTGAAAGGTGTCCTGACAGAACCGATCAATAGCGTTTAGGAGTATTATCCCCTTGACTGCACACCCTCTTCACACTCATCCCAAGAAAAGACAAAGGTGTGACCAGCAAGTGATTGAAAAGAAAAAGAAATAACAATGGCTACTTTTAAACTGATAAATAGCTACCATCGGCAATGAAACAGTGGTCTGAGAATTTATCTCTCTGAGACAATTTTGCAGTAAGAGAAAATGTATCCAGGGCTTGCCTCCCACAGGTCATTTGCCTACTCATTCATTCATTCATTAAACACCCTTGCTGCCTCCTAGAACCTACCTTTGTGTGCACATATGCACACACGTGCAAACTGACTCTCCTGGGCTGCCCTAAGCACTCGCCATCTAAGAACATTCAGGATCCATTTGCCCATCACTCTTTCCATCCATCAACCACTAAAAGACCAGAAGAAAAACACCTTTGATTTGCTCACATTGAAAAGCAACCCATTCAGTAAGGAAAAAACAAATGTAGATAATTAGAGTAATGTGAAAATGTTACAACCAGCTTAAGATGTTCTGGCTGGTCCTAGAAAATCAACCATAAACCTCTCTTTAGCCCCTTCTCAGTATTTGCCATTGTCTTGGCAAGTTATGCATTTATTTTTTAAATTTGGTATTGATTGCCAACCTGATTGCATCTGGAATCAATTAAGAATTTCTGGGTGGGGGCTGGAGAGACGGCTCAGCAGTTAAAACTACTGACTGCTCTTCCAGAGGTCCTGAGTTCAATTCCCCAGCAACCACATGGTGGCTCACAACCATCTGGAACAGGATCCAATGTCCTCTTCTGGTGTGTCTGAAGACAGTGATAGGGTAGTCACCTACATAAAATAAATAAATAAATAACTTTTCAAAAAAATCTCTGGGTGGGTTTATAAAGGCATTTCCATGAAGAAACAGCTGAGGGGGGAAAGTCCCTCTCCAGTGTGGACAGTGTCTGCAGTACCCTGGATCTAAAGAGATATAAAGGCAAGGTAGGGCTGGTTTTGCCTGCTCTAACTTTGCTCTTTGCTGATGAATACATCTACATTGCCACCACCCTGCTTTTTGAGGCTTTGAGCCCAGCTTCTTCAGCCTTCCAATACCAACTAAAGATCAGTCACTCTTCAGGAATCCTCCAGGCCTTCAGCACCAAATGTGGTGCTGTTGAGGCATCCAGCTTTGTGAACGGGGAAGCTCACAATGGGTCCCCAGCCTCCCTGGAATGCAAAGAACCTTTGGCAGATTAGCCAGCACTTCCTCCATGAGCCTATCTAGTACATCTCTTTCCATAATACTATCGGTTCTCTCTTGGCTGCATTCCTCTAACTGACCATCATGACTACACAGCAACCCAATAGTAGCTGTGTTGTGCAGATAAGACCTCCAGATCTTAAAAAACAAACAAACAAACAAACAAACAAGAGCTACCCAGCCAGGAAGTACAGAGCCAAGATTGGCATCAAGAACCTTGAGTCCACAGTCTAGAATTTGGGCTCTTAAGTCCACTCTCCCCTCCCTTACTTTAGTCCTAGTTTTTAAAGTGACAACACACTTTTTCTCTCATATCATTAAGATTCTCTCTCTCTCTCTCTCTCTCTCTCTCTCTGTGTGTGTGTGTGTGTGTGTGTGTGTCTGTGTCTGTGTGTGTGTGTGTGATGTGCGATGTGCATATGGTACAAAAGATGTCATATCCATAAAGTTAAGAGTCACAGGTAGTTGTGAGGTGCCCAATGTGGGTGCTGAAAGCCAAATTTGTTTCCCTGGAAAGAGCTGAATCTGTTCTTAATCACTGAACCCTCATACTTTTTAAGTTCAACTTAAAGTGAAGTTCATATAGTCACCTAATGTGTACCTTTCTTCACTGAGGACTTGTGAACAGACTTGGTAAGAATGACCTTCCTGCTACGTACACACATCCGTTTCTTCGCCACATCACATAAAATCACAGTCACTACTGCACGGAGATGGCTCTCATACAGATCTCTACCCTGTGCTTTGATATAAAATACTCCCGAGGGATTAAAAACTGACTTTTGTACTAAAATACATAAACTGCTGCAAATACAAAATATAAACAAACCTTTAGAGAATGATTGAAACCCCATACAGGAACAATTTGACTATTGTCACAGGGACAACTTAATCATTCCCTTGATTAGCTATATCTAAAATTACAAGCAAAACACACATCTTAAAGTAAGCATTTAAGTTAATCAAATGTTTGTTTGATTTAAATGGTTCTTTTGTGAATGTGGGTACCTTTGCATTTGGAGCATAGATGTTCAGAACTGAGAGTTCATCTTGGCAGAATTTTCCTTTGATGAGTATGAAGTGTCCTTCCTTATCTTTTACTTTTGGTTGAAAGTCGATTTTATTCTTTATAGAATGGCTATTCCAGCTAGCTTCTTGGGACCATTTGCTTGGGAAAAACTTTCCCAGGCTTTTACTCTGAGGTAGTGTCTTTGTCACTGAGGTGCATTTCCTGTAGGCAGCAAAATGCTGGGTCCTCTTTATGTGCCTAGACTGTTAGTCTATGTCTTCTTATTGGGGAATTTGAGTCCATTGATGTTAAGAGATATTAAAGAATAGTGATTGTTGCTTCCTGTTATTTTTCTTGTTAGAGGTGGAATTATGTTTCTGTGGGTATCTTCTTTTGGGTTTGTTGAAAAAAGATTACTTTTTTTGCTTTTTCTAGGGTGTAGTTTCCCTTCTTGTGTTGGAGTTTTCGATCTATTATCTTTTGTAGGACTGGATTTGTGGAAAGATGTTGTATAAATTTGCTTTTGTCCTGGAATATTTTGGTTTCTCCATCTTTGATAGTTGAGAGTTTTGCTGGATATAGTATCCTGGGCTGGCATTTGTGGTCTCTTAGGGTCTGTATGACATCTGCCCAGGATCTTCTAGCTTTCATTGTCTCTGTTGAGAAATCTGGTGTGATTCTGATAGGTCTGCCTTTATATGTTACTTGACCTTTTTCCTTTACAGCTTTTAATATTCTTTCTTTGTTTTGTGCATTTGGTATTATGACTGTTATGTGTTGGGAGGAATTTCTTTTCTGGTACAATCTATTTGGAATTCTGTAGGCTTCTTCTATGTTCATGGTCATCTCTTTCTTTAGGTTGGGGACATTTTCTTCTATAATTTTGTTGATTATTTACTGGCCCTTTAAGTTGGGAATCCTCACTCTCTTCTATACCTATTATCCTTAGGTTTCATGTTATCATTGTGTCTTGGATTTACTGGATGTTTTGGATTAGGAACTTTTTGCATTTTCTTTGACTATTGTGTCAATGTTTTCTATGTTATCTTCTGCCTCTGAGAGTCTCTCTTCCATCTCTTGTAGTCTGTTGGTGATGCTTGTGTCTATGACTCCTGATCTCTTTCCCAGGCTTTCTATCTTCAGGGTTGTCTCCCTTTGTGATTTATGTATTATTTCTATTCTGATTTTTAAATCCTGGATAGTTTTCAATTCCTTTACCTGTTTGGTTGTATTTTCTGATAACTCTTTAAGGAATTTTTGTGTTTTCTCTTTGAGAGATTTTACTTGTTTACCTGTGTTCTTCTGTATTTTTTAAGGGACTTATTTATGTCCTTCATAAAGTCCTATATCATCATCATGAGATGTGATTTTTAAATCCAAATCTTGCTTTTTCAGTATAATGAGGAATCCAGAATTTGCTGTGGTGGCAATACTGGGTTTTGATGATGCCAAGTAGCCTTGGTTTTTGTTGCTTAGGTTCTTACCCTTGCCTCTCACCATCTGGTTATCTCTGGTGTTAGCTGGTCTTGCTGTCTCTGACTGGAGCTTGTCCCTTCTAAGGGCCTGTGATCCTGGATCTTAGAAGTGAGAGCACTCCTGGGAAATCAGCTCTCTCAGGGCAGGATTTGGGTACAAAGGGCTGTGGGACTGCCTTAGCTCTGGACCCAGATAGAGAACAAAAGGCAAGTGTTTTTCTTTTAAAATTTTTTCTTTTCAAAAAATAAGAGAGAGAGAGAGAGAGAGAGAGAGAGAGAGAGAGAGAGAGTGTGTGTGTGTGTGTGTGTGTGTGTATGTGTGTGTGTGTGTGTGTGTGTGTTACTGATTTTGAAGTCAGGGCTTCACGAACACTAGGCAAACACTAAGATGAACCCCCAGGCCCATTGTTCCCTGGTAATGGGTCTAATACATTTTCCCCTGAATTGAACAATATTTTCCTGGAGCAGTATAAAATTATTCAATAACACAACAGCTATCAATTCCCTTGTATTTTTAGGTCTGCAACTTTCACTAAGGACAGCACTCTGTTTAAAAGGAAAGTAGAGGCTGGTAGAATTCATGCAGGGATCTGTCTGAGGTTACCACAAGAAGGATGTCTGGAAAAAATGCAAAGTATTGAGTTAGAAAGGGTCAGCAAACAGTGAAAACCATAAATTGGAAAGTAGAGGCCATTAGCTAAAAATATCTCTATTATTTAGTGAATTGAGGGACATGTTCTCAGTCAATTTGGAAAACCAAGAAAGAAAAAAGAGTAACAAAAGAAAGAAAGAAAGAAAGAAAGAAAGAAAGTAAGTAAGGAGGGGGAGAGGAAGACAGACAGACAGACAGATGGATAGAAACTCATTTTGACTAGCCAAATACATACTACAAACATTCATCTTAAAGACATACCCAGTCTCTTCCATTATCCTCTAACATTCCCTGCCATTTTTTTTAAAATTTGTGTGTGACATGTTTATGTGTGTAGTGTGCGAAGGCCAGGGGAAGTTCGGTGTCTTTCTCAATCACTTTCCTGGTTATTGGTTTTGAAGCACTGTTACTTTTTGCTGGTATGGTAAAATACCATGGCTAAAAGGAGCCTAGCGATGAAAATGTTTATTTTTGGCTTGTGCTTTCTGGAAGATAAAGCCCATAAGATCAGGGACAACAAGACATCATGTGAGTGGAACTGGAAGCAGAGAACCACCATCTCTACCCACCAAACAGGAAACAGAGAGAGGACTGGAAGTGTGGCTATGAACTCTCAAAGACCACATCCTGGAATGTGTTCCCTCCATATTCTAAAGTTTCCATAACCTCCCCCAAAACAGTACCAGCAACAAAGAACCCAGTTTTCAAACACATGAGTCTATGAGGGGATTCTCTCATTCAAGTCACCACAAGATCTCTCACTAAACTTGGCTGTCCAGAACATTCTACAGATGCAAGTGCCTCTGTCTGTCCCGCACTGGGTTCACTGACTTGTATCACCATGTGTGCCTAGCTTTTCACAGAGAGCACCCACACTCAAGCCCTTCTGCTGACATGGCTCTTTGCTGACAGCACCATTTCTACAGCACCTTAAGCACAATTTAGTTAACATCTTATCCTTGTCTTCTCTCCCCAAGCCTCAAGATCTGAAGACAGAAATCACACATTTCTTTGTACCTTCGGCATCGAACACTGTCATTCATTCATTCACTCACTCATTCATTCATTGACATAATACTGTTGAACACCTCTATAAGCAGTGTTTTATTCTAGTAGCAACCACCATCAATGAATAAAATATACATTTACCCTGTAAGTGACTATGATTTTAATATGCTGAATTCAATGTCTACACTAAATGTTGTTTAAGCCTCATTTTTTTTTGATGCAAAAGCAAGAGGTTTATTAGTCCAGTGCATTGGGGTGGCCTACATCCAGAGGAGAGGTGACCCTGAAAGGCTGTTACAAACAGTTTTTATACTTTTTAGGGTTGCAGGTTACTTCAGCAAGGTTGGAAAATGGAGGCAGGGCAGGTCGGTTACATATCAAATTTGTGGAAAGCTTTAGCATAATAATAACAAAACTATCATTTCCCATGCTAAAAGAAATTAATAATACCATGCTGTTCGCCTGTCTGAGGTCACAGGTGGTGAGAGGGCTATAAAACAAATGAGAAATACTATGCCAGAAAGATAAGCAGAGAGTTCAGGAAAGGACTTGGTTACTTCTATTTTTAAATGAGAAGCTTGCAGGATGAGAAACTTCTATGCCTTGTAGAGGAGATGGAGGAGAAAGGGAGACAAGGCAAGAAGATAGGTGGAGGACTAGACATCGGACAGATGGCGAGAACTGGCGTGCGATGAAGAGAGTGTGAGGCCCAGGACGGAAGTGGACCTTGCTGTGGATCTCTGAGAAAGTGCCACTGAGCATGCTCAGGTCAGAAGGCAGAGCTAGTCCCACCCACCGCTCCCCCCCGCCCCCACTGGAGTGGATCCCGCTGGCTGGGAGGTTGACTTGGCCACCAGCTGCAGGCCTATCTACCCTGACAGCTGTCAGGTGGCCACAGAAAGTAGTGCTATGAAAGGCTGCCTCTAGAGCATGGGTGGTCTTCAAACCGGGGCAACAACCTCGCCACTGTTTTCCATAAAGCCAGGAGGTCACGGGAACAAGTTCAATTGCTTACAATGTATCTAAGTAGAAATGTTATATTTTCTGTGAGTTAAACAGAAAAAAATGGAGCATCATTGTGTTCAGAACACACATGCACACACAGACAAAAACAAGTCCTCCTCCTTTGCTTAGTTTTTTTTTTTAATTACAGAAAAATAGAGTTACCAAAAATAACAGAGGAAGAGCTAAGAAGACACCTTAATCTGTAAAATGTCTTTCCCACGAGCATGAAGTCCTGAGTTAAGATTACCAGCATTCATGTAAAATGTGTGGTGGCCTGCCTCTCAGTAACCAGCACAGAGGGGCAAGGGGAAACAAGATGGGTCCCGGAGTTGCCCAGTCAATCTAGCCAATTGGTGAGATCCTGCCTCAGTCAGAAACCTTGTCTCAAAAATAAACTGGAGAGTGATGGAGGGAGTAACAAACATCAGTCCCTGGTCTCCATGTATAAACACGTGCACACACACCCGCACACACATATACACACACTCATACTCACACATGCACTCATATACACACATACATACATATACACACACATACACACATACATTCATACATATATATACATACTATATATACATACTCCTACACACACACACATCCCTACACACACATGAACTATCAGACACACACATTCACTCATAAATGCACATATACTCATAATACACACTCACATACACACACATTTATACACACACATATACACACATATACACACACATACACTCATACATAAATATACATACTATATATACATACTCCTACACACACACACATCCCCACACACACATGCACTATTAGTCACACACATTCACTCATAATTGTGCATACACTCATAATACACACATACATACACACACATTCATACACATGCACATATATACACACACATATACACACACTCACATACACATACATTCACACACACACACACACACACACACACACACACAATCGCACACACTCATACAATTTAAATATCGAGAGAATAAAAGGCTAGCAGACAGACATGAGGTAAATGCTGGAAGAAACCGCTGAGGAAACAGAGATGGGCGGAAACCAGCAGGTAGCTAAACTGACGACAGAACACAGAGATTCACCCTAGACTTAGAGGCACAATGCTATGGAGAGGTAACTAACCATGTACAAGACAAAGAATAGTTTGAATGGGTTAAATAAGCTACTTGCTAGTAAGGGAGGGGGCCAAAGCTATGGGTTAGGCATTTAATAACTAATAATTAAAGATGTTGGGAGGGGGAAAAACAGATTTTTTTTTTACAAGAATTATATTTAGAATCTCTTCTTGTTGATAGAAGGGAGGAAGGGAAAAGGGGACGGTGGAAGGGAAGAAGGGAGGGGTGAAAGGAAGGAGGGGTGGAGTCAGGGAGGGAGGAAGGGTGGGACATCTACACAGAAAAGGAATAAAATATAGCCAGTACCCAGTACTAGTAAAAACCCTCTAGTAAAGAACTCACCCTTCCTTTATCCTTTTATCCAGGGCATCTAGAATAATTAGCCAAATATGATTGACTTCAACAGCGATCAGAAGATGTTACTACCCTCATCAATGGCGGGTGCAACTGTTTGGCGCGTCCAAGAGAAAGCCACCATGGGCTGCTCCCCTTTGCACGTGCTTTATTACCTCTCTCGGTGTCGCCTCGGTTTCACAGACTAATAAGCATTTTACCATCTTAAAATCTCGGACAGTCTCCTAAGTGGATACAATCTGCCGTGTATAGTCAGCCCCTACCACCTTCGCTGGTCTCCTCCCACTCCTCCGGACCCCTTCTTCTTCCCGAGTGTCCGGCCTACTTTGGTGCTGTTGGCTCGTTTGTTTTGGTTTGTTTTGTGGATCTATTGTGTTTTCAGAATCTCACTGGACAGATGACATCCAGAAGTCAGTGATGCGCAGCACTCTTCCCGATCCTCCGGTTCCAACCGGCTTTCCGCCCCCTCCTCCACAATGTGCCCTGAGCCGTGGAGGGGATGATACAGTTGTTCCGATTATTACAGGGGAGCCCTCGGCGTTCACTTCTCAACAACTTAGGAAGGTAATTTGCCCCTAACCTCCTAGGTCTCAGGCTTAGTAGAATCTGTTCTGTTCCGTGGAGCCCTTTCTCGTGATAACAAGTGTCCCTTTGCCTTCAGAGACTAGAAATTACATGCTGGATGCTAAACATGAAGCTTATTTTTAAGTCAGGAGGAACAGAGGTAAACAAAGTTTCCCTAATTCCTTCTTTACCCAACATTTAGCCACCAACAACAGCCAAGTCAATACAAAGCCAATCAGACAGTTCACCTTAGTCAACTCCAATGCACAAGCCACTTAACATGGACCGCAGGCATTGGACTGCGGCTCACATCCATTAGAAATTAGCTCATGAGTAAAACATATGCAAAATGGAACTGAGTAATAGACAAAAGTCTCCCAAAGACAAGCCTTCATAGCCTAATGTTTTATGACATCCTTCTAGAATATGTGAGGCACCAGAGGTATTACCTTTTGAAATTATGATCAAAATGTTATATTTAGAGTTACTTATGTTCATATCCAATAAGATGTGCTATTCTCAAAAAGAAAGAAAGGAAGGAAGGAAGAAAGGAAGGAAGGAAGAAAGGAAGGAAGGAAGGAAGGAATGAAGGAAGGAAAGAAGAAAGGAAAGAAGGAAGGAAAATATTGAGCTGGTGAGATGGCTTAGTAGGCAAAGGAGCTTGCCTCCGGGTCTAATGACCTGAGTTTAATTCCCAGGATCTGCGTGTTAGAAGGAGAGCCAGATTCTTCAGATTGTCCTCAGAGATCATGTGTGTGTCCTGGCATACACGCCCAACTTCTACTTCGACACACAAAATAAGCCAACACAGGCAATAAAGTGTAGAAAATCTCAGGTATTGGTGGGGGTGTGGAAAGCTGGAACTGTCAACCCTGTTGATCTGTCTTTAAGGTGGTAAAATTTCTACAGACAACAATAGGGTGACTCTTCCAAAATGAAATGTGGGAGAGGTAATCCAGAAAAAGGGTATATTTGATTAAATAAGGCTTATCTGTGTCCACATAAAACAGAACAATGATAAAATCACCAACAAACAGTAGTAAGGAACAACAGTGAACTGTGAAAGAAATTGGCGTCACTTAACCTTTGCCATTTTTTATAGCAAAGATGGCAAATCGTCACAAATAACAACTAACTAAAGCCACAATGCAAAAAAATAAATAATGATCAATAAAAATAAACGGTAGATAGTCCAAATAAGGAAATGCCCCACAAGCCAATAAACACACGGCTATCTGTGCCAGCCATTACTTTATAACATCATTTTATGCTGGTATTAAAATAATAGGAAAGTTCTCCGTGTGCAAACATAGAACACGCACCAGGACATAATGGTAAGAGGGGAGTGCAAGAGAAACACAAAGCACAGTTTTGTTTCCGGTTGTGTATCAAAGTGCACTGAGAGTCACCCTCAGGTGAAGTATCTATATCACACCACCTCCAGAAGGTGCAGGGAAGCTAGGTTGTAAGAACCCCGAGGTCGGAGGACACAAAATGGGAGCAGGAAGATATGGGACGAATTGTGTCAACATGCTTGAGATCCATTATATTAAATTAATAGACATTTTCTTAAAAGGCCAAAAATAAGTGGCCATGGGTACTCAGCCATAGGCCGGATGCTTATATCACACACGGATCTAACACCCAGGGACCACTGCAGAAGAGGATGGGGGGAGTGTCCTGAGATTCTGACCTCTGTGCATGCCCTGCTATTACACACACACACACACACACACACACACACACACACACACAAGCTCATAGCAGGTAGTTGTGGCTGCTTGCACAAGACTAAGCTAGCCAAGCATTCCAACACGAGTGGGGGAAGGGCTCCTGATGCCTCACCCCTAGAGGAGGAGGTGTGGGCAGTTAATGGCTGCCAAGGACAGGATGGTCACTTCTCTTTAGGCAGGGTGGCTATTGCTAAAGTCGCCCACATCCCAAGAGAGGATCTCACACCATGTGTGTATCTGTTGCATTCAGTCATTTTACAAAACTATGAGGAAGATGTATTGAGGGGGGTCCATGAGAAGTTGGGGATGGGGGGAGGTAGATATAATCAAGATACATTGCATATATGTGTGAAATTTTCAAAAAAATAAAAAGCTACACATGCATTTTTCATGTGCATGCACATGTATACATACATGTCTTTGTGTGCACATACCCACTTATAAAAGCTACTTAAGAAAATGCTAGTAGAGGATGGGTACGGAGGGGTGTAGTGTTTGTTATTTTCACATTTTAACTTACATACATATGTCTGATCAAGAGATAAATTTAGGTTTTGAACTTGTGAATCAAAAACTTGCACATCATTTTTTAATACATAGAGCGGGAAGAATAATGACCCCAAGGTATCCAGTATCCAGGAAAATGAGCACCTTTGTTAACTACTGTTGTTAAAGAAAATTAAGACGGTCTTTCTGGGGGACAGCTGACAAAATGAAGAGAGAGATCTGAAATGAGCATACCCTTCCCCTCACCTCCATCACCCATATAGCACTCTGAGAACCCACTGCAAGGAAATAAGCAAGCATACACCTGAAAACAAGATGCGGTCATCTCCTGCCGACTCGCCAATACCGTGAGCATCTTTTAATCGGAATTGGATGATGGAAACTACATACCTCCATGCGATGGAACACTGAGCTAATGAGATGCAGGGAGAGGAAAACCCCAAACACTGTGCCTCTTTGATGTGTGTACATACATGGCAGCTTGGGAAGTACATTGTTGAGGTTTGGTCTGGTGCCATACACTGTGATATTAAATACTGGCTCCCAAGATCCTTAGTGAGGAAGAGAGCCTCATGTACGCCAGATGATGCTGTGTAACCTCTCTTCTTACTGGTACAATAAAGATGCCTACAGCTCGTAGCTGGGCAGAAGAGAGGCAGGCGCATCTTCAGTTCCCAGGCTTGGGGGTCTGAGGCAGAGACCAGAAGGAGAGGAGAGAGAAGGAAGAAGATGCCAATTCATAGACCGTGAAAACGTGGCCATGAAGGCTAGCCAATTGAAGTAGGAGGGGCCCAGGTGGAACATGCCCAGTTTCAAGGGTTATTGACGGGGCAGTGGAGAAAATAGCACAGAGGGTTGACATCTGCCCAGCTCTTGTGCTTTTAAGGCTTATTATAAATAAAAAGGTTTTGTGTCTTTTATTTGGGAACTAAATGATCCAAGGGAGGTTAGAAACCCCCGAATTAATGTTTACCATAATACATATAGCAATATAGCAGAAGTGTCAGATGTTGCCTTTGAACAAATATCTTTGAATGATATAAAGATGGAAGTTACTGCCCCTCACTTTTCATGTTCTTGATATTAAACAAATAAAAGGTGTAGTTTGAGATGAATGGAACCAGAAGCCAGATTGCCAGGAACCAAAACAAATTCTTATGCTGCTGCTTATGACAGAGGGATGGATGTGTTACACCACCTCCCCTGGATCTACCACTGTGTCCCTTTCCTACCCATAAGAAAGGGACAGTAAGTGTTCCTTCCCCACAATATTAAAATGAGTTCAGTGAGCTGACAGAGACACAGCCCTTAGAACAGGTCCTAGAATATAAGACGGTTGGTTGCACATGTGGTGCACACACACATACACACACATACACACACATACACACACACACACATACACACACAGAGACACACACACAGACATACACAGACACATACACACACAGACACACACACACATACACACACAGACACACACACACAGACACATACACACAGACACACATACACACAGACACACACACACACACATACACACACAGACACATACACACAGACACACAGACACACACAGACACATACACACACACAGTCACATACACACACAACGAATTAAAAGAAAGCAAATATATAAGATGTAGGAGACAGGGAACGAAAATAAAGGCAGCACACAGAGACCATTTAAGCCAAAACTAGTCAAAATGTGGAAAGTGGGGCGTGGTGCCTGCCCCCAGTTGATACATCCATGACAACCCATACACCTAAACCTCAGGAAGCATCCCATGAGGGGAGGGAGCAAGGATGGAAAGACTGTAAGAGCCAAGCAAGCATCTGCTGCAAGATTACACTGTCTGTATATGACAGGGAAGCTGGACCATGAAATATCAGCAATATGGTTTCCTAGACAAGACCTAAGAACTGACCAAACCTTACAGGAAAGAACCACAGACAATTAGTGACTGCGGGGGGGGGGGGGGGGGAGAGAGAGAGAGAGAGAGAGAGAGAGAGAGAGAGAGAGAGAGGCTCTTTCCTAGGGAGAAGTCCACTGACTGTGGGCTGATACAAAGTAGTAAGCTCTGAACGTATGTACACAAAGAATATTAAACAGAATCAGCAAATCGTCATTATGTGTTCATTTTTTAAACACACACATCCATATGTGTAACATCTTAAAAAGAGAAAGAAAGACCATGAATTTGAGACGGGAGGAAACACAAGACAGTCTGGAAGGAGGGAGAAGTGATATAAATACATACATTTATAAAAATCATTTCATTAAAGATAGGTATACTTAGCAGATTCTGATAAAGCAATCGGCTGCAAGTGATTTAATCTTCTCACAGCGCAAGGTTAATCAACAAGAGAAAGAAAACCTAGAAAAACAAGATGCAGGAGGACCTCCCCACAGAGAAGAGACTTTGAATCTTACCTTCCAGGAGGGAGACATTCTGTTTGGACATTTGATTTCAAATTCAAATTCAAAAGTCAAGGCACATTTTTCTACTAAATTGGGGGGGGGGGGTGCGGGGGACAGGTACTACAAAAAAAAAATTCTCTAGAGATATTCTGTGGTTGACAAGAGCAAAACTTTTACCAAGCTGTGGGAGACTGGCGATCAGGCCCGTTTCTCTTACATGAGAGATCTGTTGCTAGGATTCCATTACCTCCAAAATCTGCAGGACAACAGGCAACTGATGAGACAGGCTTGGCAAGAGAGACTCGCAGACCCAGAGGACCACAACAATGCACTATGCTAAGAAGCCTGGTCCAGAAGTGTGTAAAAAAATAACCTGTTGGTGTCCAATCGCTCCTATTAGCCATCAGCTACCCCCAGTTAACAAAGCCATGAAGACAGAACAGTGTTCAAGTGCAAAAACAAATATCCAAATAGAATATACTCATAGTTAGTTATAAAATATTTTATTTTAAAAATCTTTGTTAAATCATCTAATAACCCATTAAGTTGTAGATTGTCTTTTGTTTGATACTTTCTTTTAGTTGTTTGGAGCTTGTGTTTGCATATATATATGTGTGTGTGTGTGTGTGTGTGTGTGTGTGTGTGTGTGTGTATGTATATGTATATGTGTATATATATACGCACACATATATATGCGTGTGTATATATATATATGTATATATGTGTACATATATATGTATATATATGAAAAAGCAAGCTGCCAAAAAAGTTGCAGTAAGTGACCTCTATCCTTCCCACTGGTGTCAATGGTCCTCTTCCCCTACAAGGCAAGAGCTGAGTTCCCATCCAGAATAGCCGAAAGTGGCATCTTGTCAATGAAGAGATGACCAGATCCTGAGAAAGGCATCATAAACTAGTCTTAATAGAACAGGTGGCAGAACCTCCAAGGACAGCTCAAGAAAATGCCATGCTGTGACGCTCAGCCCACAGCTGCTAGCTGGCCTTAGTACATGGCAAAGATGGTGGAATCTGTGCTTGGGCCCAACCCATTCCTTTCTCTGCACCTCTCTCCTATTGAGAATGACCCATTGTCTCACAAGCCAGCGGTTGTCTGAGGACACACAGGGAAAACTCCATTATTTAAACAACATTTTTATCTGTCTTAAAGTAACCCTATATTCCAAAATAACCTCTCAATTATCTGGCAAATTAAGACCCTCACTGCTGAGGTTGGTGGTATTTCTGTGATCGAACATTCGGTTGGTTAAAATAATACATGTACACAAAGTCTACATGGTATAGATAGGACAGAGCGAGCGAATCTCACCTGCTAATGTTATCTGGGATTTCTTTGGCTCTAGGAAATGAGAGTTCCAGGTTGGAGGAAAAAGCAGTGGTGTGAGGGGGAGGGGACAAGGTATGTGGCCAGGCAACCCTAGAAGAGGTACCCAGATGTTAGACTTCCAAAGCCAAAACAAGGTCACCTCTTGTTCAGAAGATAGCTATCCTCTCAGTTCCATACCGTGGTTTGTATGACCCACCCTTCATGGGTTGTGACAACAGCAGCCACAGCAGCCAAAAAGCTGGACCAGATGTTCTGCTCCAAAGTGCATCCCTGGGAGCCTTTGTGAGAATCCAAACGGCGTTGTGCTGTGGGAGCTGATTCTTGACTAATACACGGCACCCAAAGGTT
Organism: Micromys minutus; assembly: GCF_963924665.1. Lineage (NCBI taxonomy): Eukaryota > Metazoa > Chordata > Mammalia > Rodentia > Muridae > Micromys > Micromys minutus. Next base: position 13,681,828 of record NC_137965.1, on the reverse strand, counting down.
TTCCCATTTTCCGTTGTGCTGTGGGAGCTGATTCTTGACTAATACACGGCACCCAAAGGTTTTCCCATTTTCACAATTCATTTTTATGTCACATGCACATATTTGCAGATACCCATGGATACCAGAACCATCTGGGTTAAGAGGTAGTAACTCTGCCTAACATGGGAGCTGGGAACTGAACTTGGGTCCTTTGTAAGAGCAGTATGTTCTCTTAACCACAGACCTATCTCTCCAGATCTAAATTTTATCTTAAAGAGAAAAAAAAAACAACTCTTTTCTGTTTTCAACCACAGACATAGTGTCTCTTACTCATATATGAAATAACTCTAGTTAGCAAATACAGCTAAGTCAATGATAATCCTTCAGAATTACACAGGGGAAGTCACAAAATCACTTTCCATGTCTCTGACAAGGTGGTGTGCCGCCACAAGCTGTCACTTACTCTTTTTTATTTCAGTTAAATGACTCATACATTTTTTGCAATGTAAATTAGCTGCTTGATGAGGCTAATACCCTATGAACTCAGCGGACTATTTATAGTGGTCCTTTTGTAATTGAAATCAAACCGTTATCCTAGGAGGAAAAAAAAAAAAAAAAAGACAGAAGTGTGGCTTTCAAAAACTCTATTATAAAAAGTCACCGACTGTAACTTGGAGAAACTTACCTTCCCAGGGTCTGAGGGACAGTCTTAAAAGGGTATTTTCTGACTTGCCACACAATTCCACACACCCAGTCTGTCCCTGCCTTCCACTTACAGAGCTCCCATTCCAGGATGGCTAGTGATTTCTCTCTGGGAATGAGAAGACGATGGTGTGTTTGCCTGCTCCGGAATCCTGACACGCTCAAGAGTGAGACTCCCACTGGCGCTTGCATAAGTGGAAATGGAAACAAACATCTCTCTTTTGCTTCCCCAGCGAGAGGAACATGAAGATTCTGAAAGGCTAGTGGCCACCAGAGATGGTGTGACTCGGATCTCACCAGGATCACGTGACTCTTGTTCCATTCGACTCAGATTAAACCTGAACTGTCATATATCACGGATGAACCATGGCTGAGGCTCTAGTGTCATCTTTCTGAGGATTGACAGGAAGCAGCGGGCTTTGGGACTTCCTCTCACCTCTTTGCAACCATGTGGCCTCTAACAGCCACTTACCTCTTACCTCGCCCAGCCAGTGGCTTCCAATCCTTCTAAATTTAATTAACAAAACCGGGCAAAAAGAAACCTTGTCTGTACCTACATTTCTGTGTGCTAATCGAATGCCCTGGAGCCAAACAGGAAGACTGCAGAGAATTTGTGTGCCTCTCACCCTTGGGTGACAAGGGCAATTCCACAGAAAAGAGACAAGTAAAATGCCTTTGTTATGATGGATTTTATACAAAGACCCTGCTAACTGCAGTTTGGCTAGACAGAGAAAATTGGACCTATTTGATTTAATGATCTATTAAAACTTGCGTGAAAGTGGCCTCAGCGGTAAGAGAAAAATCACGGTGAAAATGTCACCAGGGAGAGACTACCAGGAACATCTCCAGTGCTATGCTTGAATCTGGCAACCCCGGCACATCACAGAATCAAGTCTGGGGTGCACAGTTTCTCGTAGCCATGTGCAGAAACTCAGTGTAAGCATTGCTTGCTTCTTATCTACTGGACCAAATTCAACCGCGCAAACTGGAAGGAATACATGGCTAAAACACAGACTGGTCTGCTAGGGTTTCCTATATCAAAGCCAACATTAACCTGACGTAGAGAAAATGGTAAAAGGGAGCAAGTGGTAAAGTCACATGGGGTAAGCGAGGGCAGGGGTTGGCGTTGGCGGTGGGCTTGCTGGGTCTGGACTGGTTACTTTGAGAAAGGGTAACGCTCTAGGGGGTAGACCAAATGTGAGAGAGGAGGGGCTGGAGCAGACCAGATGTTCAGGGTGCACGGGACCAAGAATGAGACAACAGGCAGAGGCAGGGAGTTATCGAAAGGAATGGACAAGTGGCATTCAAGGTGAAGGATGGGAAACCAGGCGGGATGCAGAAAGAGAACAAGATGGCAGCCAGCATCAGGGTCTAAGGACGCAGAAAGAGACCAGAGCCCAAAGATGGAGACCAAGAGGCCTGCATAGCTGTCTGGCCTTAGAAGGAAAACAATGTCAAGTAGGGACCAGATTCCTGGAGCTTCAGACGCTCAGAATTGGTTTTCCTAATAGGAACAGAACTCTAGGAACCGGATCCTGTGAAGCAGCAGAGCCTTACAGCTGTAACCACGAAGAACAGAGTTACCAGACCTTAGTAGGCACAATTCCAGTAGGGGCCATAGCTAGGCTCATAATACAGAGCCATTATAGAAGGAATGAGCCCCTAGCCCTCTGCATTTTCTGACCAAAAACAGGCCTTTACCACCTCCAACCTTACCCCTAAGATCTCTATAATCTTGAGTAAATTATTTAAGCCCTATCAGCCTCGGTCTCCTGCCTGCCAATGGACTCCTAGGATCTTCTTTATAGGCTCACTGAGCGGTTTAAATGAGGTATATGGAGCACTGGGCGGTTTAAATGAGATATATGAAGCACTGGGCGGTTTAAATGAGATATATATAGCACACAGTGAAACACAACACATATTATCACACTTTGCTCTCTACCGGTCTCAGTGCACTCCTCATACTGTTTATTAAGGGTGCTTCTGAGCATTACTTAATGAACCCCACATCCCCCATGCAGTTCTTGCCACAGTGCCAGGGACACACAGGCCTGTCTCCTCAATGACGAACTGAGTTGGCTTTGTACAGGCTGTTGTAACAAAGTGTCATCAGCCTGCTGGCTTATAAACAACCAAGACATTTCTTACCCTTCTAGAGGCCGGCTAATAGATCCAGACAGAGTGCAGTAAGAATGTGCCTTTTGATTCATAGATGGGGTCTTCTCACTGTGTCTTCGCATGCTGGAAAGTGTGACTCTCTGGGGTCCCCACCAACGGAGCACAAATGTTGCTCACCAAGGGGTACACTCTCTCGTCCTGTCATGTCTCCAAACCTCATCCTCCCGTACCCGAGCTTTGGGGGCTAGGATTTGAGTTTGTGAATTTGAGGGGGGATGAAAACATCTATCTTCTGTGAAGGAACAGCTAAAGCATCCCCCAGCTATGCGGGACACAGCACACCCGCGTGCTCCTGTGTATCTAATACTTGCTCACTTGGCTTCATCCACACAAATCTCAGTCCCAGCTTTTCTGGGTTGTACCTTGTGTTTCAGTCCTGGTTTGTGAGGCTCACAGTGTTGTCTAAGTTCCTTATGGTTTGGTAGACCCTGGGAGGATGTCTCCTTTCTCTGTCTTTATCTTTTGGGGTTCCTGTCGCACATTCTCTGCTATAGAGTAAAAAGAACCTTACACAGCAGAAATGGAGGGGGCATCTATGTTCCTTCTGTTCCCTGTGATAGTGTTGGTGACTACCTATATCTATCAGAACATCAGCTTACATATTTTATGTATGTACTGTTGGTTGTATGTATGACAATAAATTATTGTATAACTTACTTTCAATACACTTATATAAATATATACTTATATATATTATATATAAGTATATGTGTTTATATGTAAATATGCATATGTACATATTTTATATTTATATAAAATATATTTTTATATATACACTTTAATACACACACATATATAAAGCTATTAAAAGTATAAATGTTGAAGGCCATTGAACAGTTCAAATATCAAAAATTATTTTAAAAACTATCCAAGGTTTTGACTCAAAGCAAAACATCAAGTAACTTGATGTCTTCTACTTGTGAATATGTATTGGGATGAATAAATTTAAATGTTTTCTAATATCCAGTGAACTTTCCCTTTATAGGAATGGGCTTTCTATTCTTTCTGTATTCATTAATAGAAAAAACCCAGTGCAAGTTCTATAAACTTGCAGTGATTTCTGTACTTTATTGTGCAGGATCATTTAATTTTAGGATAAACCTGAGGTAAATATAACATCATCCTCAACTAAATAGAACACTGCACTGACTTATTACTTCTTAACATTATTATTATTATTACTGACTGTTTATGTTTGTAAAGTACAAAAGATGTGTCTAGGCCCATGGCTATCTGACTCCATGGATCTAGGCCTGTGGCACATTGAGAATCATCATCACAGAGTGTGAATGATGCTCACCACATGGCCCCAGGAAACAGAAATAGCTAGAAGGGACCAGGGCAAAGACACACAAAGAGAGTTCAAAGACGCTCGTGACACACTTCTCACCATCCTCAGTACCTCCCAATCATCCATGAGGACTTTGAATTGATCAGTGGAATAAAGTATCATTTAGGACAGAGCCCTAGCCCAAATCCCAAAGATGTGCTGTATTCGTCTTCCAGATTTTTCTCAGTTCAACCAACTTGACAATCACAATGAAGCAGCAGTGAGACCTAGAACTAACATCACAGTGGAAGTCAGATGAAGACATGTTTTAAATGAGTGGGTCCAAATCTGGAAGCCAAGCTTTTAACAAGCTATGCTACCTCCCCTCAAGGGACACAGTCATGGTTTCCCTGGAGAGGGCTCTCCTCCCCTGCTGCACACTCTCACTGTAGGCTCTCTGCTTCCCCCTCCGGTGGCCACCATCTTGGCCTGTTTTCCTGAGTCTGATTTGCTAGCTTCTTCCCGGACAAAAGCTAATACATCACAAGCAAACTGCATTTAGGTTGGAGATGAAAGATGTATTTGAAGATAAATTATTGCAATTCGTCATACTTAATAAGAGATAATCGTATCATCTCAATAGATACATTAAAATGGTACATTTATACTAACATGAATAATAATATTAATTCATTATTTAAAGTAAGTCTTAATCAACTATTTAGGGTGAACTCCCATCATCTGATACAAAGTCACTTCAAAAGTCTACAAAGCTAGGCATAGTGGCACATATCTGTAATACCAGAATTTGAAAGGTGGATGCAAAAAAATCAAATTTAAGCCAAGACATAAGCCCTTGGCTACATAGTGAGTTTGAGACCGGATAAGGCTACATAAGACTGTCTCAAAACAACAAGCCAGATAAGCTGGCATACACAGCTACCCAGAAATTGGGAACCAGAGTCAGCCAGATCTCTGTGAGTTCAAGGCTAACGTGGCATACAGAGTAAACTCCAGGCCAGCCAAGATTACACACTGAGACCCTCTCTTAAAACAAATATCAGGTTTTTGTTTTTTTATTTCGAAAGCAGTTGCTTGCAAAATAGAAGCTTTTTCAACCCTGCAGATCAGAAGTTTCTTCTATTTGATGCCAGTAAGTAGAACCCGGTGACAAAGAAGAGACTCCATCCCAAGGGGGAAGAATGCAGGTGGGTTTGCAATCACAGAAGGGGCACCAGGACAGCTGCAAACTTTGCACTATGAGAAAGGTAACAAAGCAAAACGTAGCAGGCAGAACACAACGAGAACCTCAGCTACCCATGCTGGTGCGGGGGACACGAAAGAAGCCTTAGCTATAAGGTACATCGGGCTGTCTAGCTAAAAAGTGACTGGTATTCTTACCCACTTCACAAACACACAGTTCTCATGAGCCTCGAATACAATGGAAAGTTTTGGTGAAATTGCAATACACACGATAATAATAGATTTTTAAAAAATCAGAGTGTACTCAAATAAACAACTTAATGATGCACCTCAAGTTCTTAGAAAAAAAAAAAAAGAACACTTCAAACCTAAAACCAGCCAACAGGAGCTGGGAAACAGAAATAACCTAAATGTCCATGAATTGAAAAATAGATAAAATATGACCCATGTACACTATGAAATACTATTTAGCTGTAAATAAAAAGGACATCATGAAACTTGAAGGTGAATGGGTTGAACTAGAAAAAAAAATTATATCAAGTGAGATGACCCAGATGTGAAGAGACAAAGGTTACACGTTTTCTTTCATCACAAGTTCCTTGCTCCAGAGGTTCAGGAGTGAGTAAACACCCTGGAGTAACTACAGAAATCAAAACAGGAAAAGGGAAGCATTACTTAAGTGCAAGGGTGAGGAGCAATAAAGGACATCCGGAAAAGGTATAATGTACATAAAATTAACTATCCACCTAAAACAATCTATAATATCTGAGTCTCTATATATGGGCTGACAATGCTTCCTCTAAGAGCCAAAAATCACCTACTAAAAACCCCAACATCAGGCCTGAGAATCCTTCTTTTGATTTGTTGGTCAATGTTGTCTAAGAGACTCCTAAAACATTATAGACGATTGCTATTTCCCTTGGATTCCCCATAACGCCAAAAATGGGAAGTAAGTTTCTATTGCTGAAGACAACATACACTTTAGACACAGGGTCCAGAGGGCCCTGAGATACAACTTAAATGAATTTCTCCTCTCTGAGGACTAACTTTTAAGGTACCAAAGAGGTAACCAAAAGTCCTACCCAGCTGTAATACCAATGAACTACATCAGTGACCATCCAACATGGGGCAATAATCCTGAAGGTACAGTACGGTACGCATATCTTGGCAGTAACCACCAGTTCTCTAGTTCATCTTAAGACCTGCTCAACAAGGAGGAAACCATGTCTAATACTGTAAATATAACCAACTACCTATGGCTAGTGAGGTCCTGGATTTTGTAGGATAGACTACAACTACCACTTTTAAAATCAATATTACATTATTCATGGTTATCTAAAGGAATAGATCTGATAGAATGAATGAGGGTGTGTGCCCATGTGTGTGCCTGGTTATGTATGCATGCAGGCTTACGTGTGTGTGTGCATGTGTGTTGTTGAGTATATGCTGGAATCCCAAAGAAGAAGTCTCTAATGCCAGTGACTTGCCTGTGAGAGCGAGCTTCCCTCTTCAATGTTCATTATTTAGGCTGCCAGCTGAAGGTGTGACCCAGATTAAAGGTGGATCTTCTCACCTCAAAAGATCTGGGTTAGCCACAAGTCTCCCCACTTCAAATGATTTAGGAAAAGAAAAACTTTCAAAGTGTACCCAGCCACTTGGGTTTTAGTTCATTCCAGATGTAGTCAAGTTGCAAACCAAGAAGAGACATCACGAATAACATTTCTAACTACACCCTAAAACTTTGTTGGAGCTAAAGAGATGGCTCAGCAGTTAAAACTGCTGGCTACTCTTCCAGAGGTCCTGAGTTCCGTTTCCAGCAACCACATGGTGGCTCATAATCATCTACAAGGTGATCCAATGCCCTTTTCTGGCAAACAGACATGCAGACAGAGCACTTATCTGTATAAAATATATCAGCCAATAAGTAAATAAATAAACATTTGTTATATACATTTGTTACACAGCAACTGTCTCTTTGCAACAGATGGAGACTATTACAGAAAAATCACAGCCAACCAGAATGCAGAGCAGTGGAGCCCAGAATCAACGGATGCATCTACAAAACAACTCCAACAACCAGGGCTCTGGAACATAGCAGAAGTAGTGACAGAAAGATCATAAGACCCAAAGGGCCAGGGAGTTTGCTGTGACAATGTCTTCTAGAAAGGCTTCCAGAGTCACCTTTGGTTTCAAGAATTTCGTGTTTTTTTTTTTTTTTTCCATCTGCCCAAATTCACTCATCTAACAAGAGTCTCCTCTGGTTCTCTGTCTGTCTGTCTACCTGTATGTTTGGGGATCTTGTGTTTGTTTCCTTTGTGGTTGTGTTGTTGTCCTTGTTATTGCCATCGACATTATTTTGTCATTTGTTTCATTGTTTGTCTTTTTTTAATACCTTCACCCTCTGTGGCTCAGTTTAGATTCACTCCTCTTGCCTGAATTCTGTGATAATGTTTGTCCTCTAACTAGTCTCGACATTTGTCCACTTATAGAATGTGTGCATTAAGTTCTTGTTTTTGTTTTTGTTTTTGTTTTGTTTTGTTTTGTTTTTGTTTTTGTTTTTTACTTTTCATAGCTCATCTCTTCTGTGAGAATAGTTTTTCTAAGAGGACAAGATTTAGGATATAGATCTTTCTTTGAGCTCTGCAGAATTCCTTTTCTGGAGAAAAAAAAAAACAAAACAAAACAAAACAAAAAAACTTGTTTAGGAGGCACATTGCCACAGTTGCTGGATACAAATTTGTGCGCTCCCAAGCCAAGTGTGAGTACAGACTAAGGTCTCAAAGATTTATTTGGGTTTTTTTTTTTTCCTTATTAATTAGAAGAGTATGACAAGACAACAATTTTGGGAACTTTACAATTCCCAACAAATCACAGGCCTTTCCCACAAACTCTTTAGTCCCAAGTCAAAGAATTTAGCTTTAAACAAACAAACAGAACCAAACAAAGAGACTTGAGATTCTTTTAAGTGGGTTTTATGTTCTTGGACAATGCGAGTAGGACACAATTAATTCCCCATCCCTATACAAGTTCAGAACACTCCAACTGTGGTCCAGCAGACATGAGAGCTAAGCTCTGATCAACAAAACTGAGTACGAGTAGACCAGCTTCCCTGAGCGAGAGAGATGGAGTTAATGGGTTGTCATGGAAAAGCCTGCAATCCCTTAATCAGAAGTAGGGAAATATTTAAAAGTCTATAGTAGAAGACCTTTCGCAGGATCACACACAAAATAAAAGGTTTTGGACACTCCGAATTTGAATTACAACTCAAAATACACAGATGGCAGCAAATGTGTCCCCTAAAATTTGTTTGTGGACAATCTGGAGTAATGTACTTGACTTTCAGAAACTCTGCTCTTCAGATGACTAAGTACTAGCATATTTATTTCATTGGCTTTCTGAGGTCCCTGGACGATGAGTTGTAGAGACAGAGCTATAGCTTTGCAGCGGGTATTCACCGTAATAACCACAGACCTCTGTCTGAAAATGAGTCAGAGCAGGGATCCAGACCAAGATGAGACCATTCAAAACTCCATAGGCAAACAGTAAACAGATTTCTCTGCCCTTCTGTCTTCTGGGTGGAGTTGTCTTGGTCAAGAATACACACAAACATTCCTTTCATCAAACAGTAGCTAAGGAAAGAGATACAAGATGTTTTTCATCCTATATAACTTGACAGTGTCTCCAGCAGAACTGGCTGAGAAAGGTTGGAAGATGTCTGCTTTTCTTATTAGCAGCATCCCATGGTGATTCATGGTAATCACATGGTGGCTGATGATTCATGGTAGGCCAATCAGTTTCCTGAGTCCATCTCCAGGGTGAGAAAATACGACCCTTCCTCCAATATCGGTTTCCAAATGGCCTTCTTTTATAGTGATCATCATCCTCAGACATGCTCCTCCAAGTCCCTGTCTAGGTGTGTAACACAAGCTTCATTCACACTGTCAAGTCTTGAGGTAGGAGAGGCTGGGCAGGATGGGCTCTCCATGTCTGACATGATGCCTTCACTTACCACACCTGTTTTCTGGAAAGCTCTGCACTAAATTGGGGGTGTCCCGGAATTGGACAGGCACCTCATCTCTAAGAAAGGCAATCACACTTGACTAATTCACATGCCTGAGAGCTCACTCCAAAAACAAAGAGAAAACAAGGCTCCCCTTGACTTGGACATTAGACCACTTGAGAACAAGCTGCAACTGCCATTCCACGTGCATTTACTCAAGTAGTAAGTCAAGTGAGGATTTACCAAGCCTTAGTAAATACCTGATGGATGGACTGCATTTGAAAAGGAATGAAGTTGCTTTAGATCAGTGGTTCTCAACCTATGAACCGACACCCCTTTGGGGTGGAATGAGCCTTTCATGGGGGTCACATATCAGATAGCCTGCACACCAGACATTTACATTACGATTCATAACAGTAGCAAAATTATAGTTACAAAGTAGCAATAAAAATAATTTTATGGCTGGGAGTCACCATAGCATGAAGGGATCTCGGCATTAGGTAGGTTGAGCGCTGATTTAGATGGTTATATCAAACGCTCATGATTGTACACGTAAGAATCAGCTACACCGAGTTCCAGCAAAAGAGATCCTGAACCTTTCCAGTAGTCCACACAGAGTCTTAATTCCCCAACCTTAGAGCCCCAAAACTCTATGCATCGGAGCCAGGCAAATGAAGTCCTTAATATTTTCTCTTATCATTCTGCTCCAAAGATTTCTAACGATTTAACGGGTCTCTCCTGCCTTGTTCTACCTTTGCTTTAGAATGTTTATAAGCAGATGTACCCCTAAGCAGTGTCCCCATCCATCTCCTTGGGATTCTTGCACCTCCATGACCCATCAAGTTCAGCGTGTCAGCCAAGGTGCCCTTTCTCATCACATCTGGCTTGTGTTATTTTGGTCTTGGAAGCCTGCCGAGTCTGACCAAGGCCCTGAGTGTCTGCCTCCGTACTCCCACCCCCTCTGTGGAACCCTGCATCCCAGCCTTCCTGATTAACTGCCAAGTTCCCAAATGTGTGGGTTCCTAGCCTGTCACCCGCACACAGTTTTTGTTGCCTCCCCCTTTAACACTTCCAGTAAATTGCCCTAGTCCTCCCCTAATACTAATAAATATCTGTCCCTCCTTTAAGATCTATCTCAAACATCATCTCTCTCAAACATCATCTCCCCTCCAAGAGGCTCTGGAGCAGAACTAAGCTCGTGTTACTTTGTTTCAAAGCACATACTTGATGTCACAAACCTGGTGCTTATTTCAATGTATACATTGTTTATCATTGTCTCTTATTATACATGAGTCCATTTAAATAGGATGTATGTGTATGTGTCTGTATGTGTACCTGTATGTGTGTGTCTGTGTGTATGTCTGTGTGTGTCTATGTGTATGTGTGTCTGTGTGTGTGTGTGTCTGTGTGTGTGTATCTGTGTGTGTTTGAGTGTCTATGTATGTTTCTGTGTGTATGTGTGTCTGTGTGTGTGTCTGTGTGTGTGGTGTTTACACTTATCTTCTTATTGCCAGCACCCAACACAATGTATGACAATTGTGTCAATTCAAGTAAGTAAATGCTATCTCTAAAGCGACATAAAGTCCAAAGAAAAATAAAAAGAAATCAAAAACTATGCATCGCTGAAAACACACAGGTTCTTATTGATCTATGTCAGATCACCTAAAGTTAAAATCAATGTCCTTCTCCAAAATACTGCCATGCTAAGAATTCTGTTTGATGCCTCCAAAGATGCCTTTGCACAGAACATTTCCCAAAGGATATTTTTAGAGTTCACATGATTTTAAAAGTTTGGGAAAGTTGGAATAAATAAGTTAATTTGATTTTCTTGCTATAACCACCCCCCCCCAAAAAAAACACCTTCATATGTTAGTTGGCATTGTAAAATCTTCTCATGAAAAATATGGAATTTCCAATATTTTTAAATCATATATTAGCCACTTTAGTATAAAATGTGAAAGAAATTCGATCACTATAGTTTTATAGAAAACAACAGTAATTTTCAACTTTGCTTCAAGTTATGAAATCTGGAATTAGTGGCGAGAGTTAAGCCAACATTTTCATTTCAGTCTGGAATTACACTTTGTCTAAAAACTCCTATAGGAGAACATTGCTGCAACACACAGTAAGATTAACAAATCCAAATCACAGACATAATCAAGTTAATCACTGTGGTAGGGGCATGACTGAGAAACGCCTGGAGCCCTCACATTGGTGGGGAAGAGATCCTGCTTTCTGAGGACAGAGGAGAAATGTCTGAACACTTCGGCTCCAAGGAATTTGCAGAATATTTCTAAACTCACATAAACGAGACACTGGGATTGGCACTTCTGTGGATTTCATTTGGAAAAAAAAATTCCACCTTTAAAAAGAATGGGGAGGAGTTGGGTTTAATAAAGATATTTCGTGAGTGGGGCCTGGGCTTCGCGAAAGAAAAGGTCACAGGTAAAATTAAAATAATAATTTTAAAAGTCAGACATCATTGTCTTTAACATAGTCATATTTGGGATTGGGAGAGGGGTTGGGGCCTCATCTTCAAGAGGTGAGTGAGGAACAGAAGATCACTGGGTGCTTTCTGGGGGTGGGAGTGGGCATTGGGGACTCCTTGACAGGGTTACTACTAATAAGACCAAGTCTGGTTCACAGGGATTCAGGAAGGTGTTCCTGTTAGAGGGGGACTGGAGTGCCCTTGGGTGGGCTCTAAGTCCCGTTGATAAAAGTAATTTTAAAACTGGGTTCAAAGGAAAACTTGAAGACACTGCTGTTAGAGTTTGAGGTAAAGACAAGAGAGGGGGCAAGCTGACAGTCCTGGCAACAGGGAGGAGCCGACCGGGTGGAGGAGAAAAGCAAGCCTTTTAAGTTTAAGCACAGAGGCCCACATGCAGTTGGATGGAGACAGAAACATCAAGAAAAAAATAAACGTGTCAGGGAAAGCATGCTCAGGCTGTGGCCTGACATCTAAGGAAGAGATAGGGAGGGAGGAGGAGTGGAAGTTATGTGGTTTTCATTAGAACTCGGCAAAGCAGTGACCTCAACAGTGAAGCTCTGCAAGCGTCTCAGAGATGCTTGCTGCTTTTCAAAGAGAAGTCTCTCAACACGCAATGAGACTTAGAACATCCAGTAAGCGCTCAATGAGAGAGAAGATATTGAAGTGCATTTACCAAGTCTGTACATGACCTCAAACTTCAGAATTAATTTTCCTGAACCTCATATTTCCCCCCTTGCCAAAATGGAGCCAGCACGAGATGGTTGCATAGTATATGAGCTATGGAGGGGGGGGGACCACTCAGAATATTGCCAGGAATATGATGGGGGCAAAGAGACACAGAAAGAATAAGGGTATTGGCCACATCAGTTACCTAGTCCCATATGCTGTCCTAAAAGTAAGTAAATAAATCTATGCCAACAGATTGCCCAAATGCTAAGGTTTTGAAACCTCTGCCCTTTCTCTTCTTATTGGTAATTCGCAGACTTTCCTTTCTAAACAATCCTGTGTCCTGGGTTGAGCACGTTTCAACATGAAAGAGCACGTTTTAACATAGCATAACCAAGTCAGTAACTGAAACCCCTTTCTGCCTCAGTAGTTCGGGGAGAGATCTGATGATCCTTTCTGTGGCTCCTTTGAAACTCTTTCTCTGCTGGTGAAAGAAAGAAGAGAGGCGTATGAACACACTTCTAGAGTTTCTAGAGCTGCCAACCAAGTTTTCACTTTCAAGTGATTACGTGGGAGATACACTTACATTCACCCATACTGCTACTCTTTAATTAATATTTTTTAAAGGCAGTTCTTAGCTTTCCTAATCTTTTTTATAGCTTCCCAACCTTTGCTCCCAGACTGGGCACACTACTCCATGATCCCCTTCTTACCCAAATGCCCCAGATCTTAGCACTGCTTCTTCCTGTGCCTGAAAAGCTCTGTTCACTCCCTCCCTTCACGCCACACTGAAAGGAAGGGGCAACCTGCCTAACATTGGCTTTTGCTCTCTCAGGCAGCACCGGGCACCTCTGCCCTCCCCAACTGCCTGTTAGGTGCCGTGTTGATCCTGTGCCTGCTTCATCCCCTCCCGCACCCCTCACTCCACTGAGACCTGTTTCTGCACTGTTCACTGGAGGAGCTCAGCTACCCAAACGCTTGTTCGGTGCAGGGAGAACTCCCATTTTGCACAAATAAGAGAAAACTATCAATTAGCTTCTATCTAGGACTGGAGATGAAACAGACCTTGATGAACAGGAAGAGAGGGACAAACTGAAAGAAAGGGCTTTGCTTCCACCACCATCACCACCACCACCATCATCACCACTACCAACACCACAACCATCACCACCACCACCACTATCACCACCACCACCCTACCACCACCACCATCACCACCCCACCACCACCACCATCACCACCCAACCCCCACCACCACCACCACCATCACCACCACCACCACCACCATCACCACCACCACCATCACCACCACCATCATCACCACCACCATCATCACCACCACCATCACCACCACCAACATCACCACCACCACCATCATCACCACCATCATCACCACCACCACCACTGCCACCACTACCACCATCACCACCACCACCATCATCACCACCATCATCACCACCACCACCACTGCCACCACTACCACCATCACCACCACCACCATCATCACCACCATCATCACCACCACCACCACTGCCACCACTACCACCATCACCACCACCACCATCATCACCACCACTACCACCACCATCATCATCGCCATCACCAGCACTACCACCACCATCACCAACACCATCACCACCACCTGTCACTCCACCCCTCACCCCCGTTGCCATTCATTGCTGATTCTAAACTGATTCAGGCTGTTTCTTTGATCCTAAACCTTGAAAAGAAAAGGGAAGACAGGGGAGCAGAAGTAGATGGAAAGGATCAGAGGCAAACCCATGAGGAGCACGTATCTGACAGGAGGGAGAATAAAGTTTTCACCTCCCAGCCGGGCCTTTCACATCCCTGGCATCCTTCTTTCTCCACTGCAGAAAGTGAAACTACCTGGCATACACTTGTCAGACCCAATAAAAACCGCACGGTTTAAACAGACGTTACTAATAGTCAGCAAGCAACCAGGACTCGCTGGGGCACCATAACCTGTGTCTCAGTCATATGCATAGTAAAACCACCTCATCGCCTCTACTTCCAGACCATTGGCAGCGACAGAAGCAATCTTGCTCAGTTTTGCTCACTAATGCAAGCATGTTCATAGTAGGTAAAAAGGCAGGAATTTCATCCAGGCTTCCAGAACAAGATGCCCAAGGCTTCGGTCTTCTTCCAAAATGGATCCAATATCAACTAATTCACAGGGACCTCTTAGAGTTTGTTTCTGAGTTAGCTTCTCAACTACTATGACAATATGAGGTGGTTCTTGGTCATCACAGGACACACTAGCTCTTGTTCTCTATATCAGAAGGCAAATTCCATGCTCTGCCTCCAAGTAGAATTTGCTGTAGAGAATTGACTTCTTAAGAATCATTGATCACTACCTAATCATGGAAGACATTGGTCATGTTGGTTTTGAATGTTTGCTTCTTTGGTAGTCAAAACCAGCATGACCAATGTCTGTCCTTGTTTATTTCTTCATTCTTTGAACCTTCCCACTGATATGTTCTTACTCTAAACATAAACAGCATAAAACATACAAGACCAATAGTGTTAATTGTAGAGAATAACCTAAAAAAATCAAAACAACATAAAGACAGGGTAAGTCTCAGATAAATAACACAAAGCCATCAAATCAAGGGAAGTTGGGACAAATATTTATGCTTATTACAGTCATAAACCAAGTAGTTTGAAACAAAGGTGTCAATAATTATCACAAATGTTGGTATCAGATTTAATAGATGTGGACTATATACATAGGTAGTTTATCTCAGTGATAGTGTGTTTGCTTACTTGGTATTCCTGAGGCCCTGGACTCAATGCCCCTATGCAAAATAAAAATCAAAACCTTAATGGCTATTAAAAGTCCTTATAAGAAAAGCAATATATCACAATCCTGCAAAAAATGGATAAATGATTAGAGAAAAGAATTTGAAAACAAATGCCTATGTATTTGTTTAGTCTTCAGAGTGAAGGTGGGATGCTTTATATGTGATATTTAAATACACTGTTCACATAGAGGGGGAAAAAGGTTGAATCTTCCAGTTTTAAGTAGAAAGTAAACCCATGTTAATATTAGGAAAAGAGAATGTAGAAACCTTAGAGATTTTTTAAAAAATGAAAACAGAATTTCTCAAAACAGGACATGACAGAATCCACAGGTACAAAGACAAATTTCACTTTATACGTGAGGCTTTGAGCACCAGGGTTATCAATCAATGTTACAGGACTTCCCTGTCATCCATGTGGCTCTGGGTCCATTTCACAAAATAAAAATATCATAACAGTGAGAAGAATAATAAAATGTATTCTGCTGCATGAAATTATAACAAGAAGGCCAAATATCAATTACTGATATAGAAAAAGAAATAGCAACTAATGTGAAAACATCTACAGAAAAAAAATTGTTTTAGCATATTCCCAGCAGGGAAATGGAAATGAAAGTTTCATATTATAATAATGGTGCATACTTCTCAGAATATCTCTTATCAGAAGGAAAACACACAAAGGGTTGGGTTCTGGTAATAAGAATATAAATAAGGATAACCCTTATAGAAAACAATGTGTCCCAAAATTAAAAGTAGAATTGTCATATGCTTAGCAATTACACAACGGGGTAGTCGAGAAAAGAAAATTAAATCAACGTGTTGAAGAAATATTTGCAGCCCTGTGTTTATTGAGGCATTCCCACAACAGCCAACACATGAATTCAGTCTTTGTAAGATAGGTGAATAAACAGAAGGAATTTCACTTATGTATCCAGTAGAATACTATTCAGCCTTAAAGAAAGCAATCTTGCCATTTGTAAAGATGAAGATGAGCCTAGATGTCTAAGAGATAGGTAGGCACATATGGAATCGGAAAAAGATGCTGGAGATCAAGAGAATAAATCATCAGTGATCATCAGCAGGTGGGACCCTGAGAGCATGGGCATGGTGTGTGGGGGAGAAACAGGTTCAGAACACCCCCCTCACGGAACAGGGACCGTAGTTAATACCATTACTCTTGGGCCAGGGAGAGGAATCGGCAGTTCAAAGCACAAGTTACTCTTCCAGAGGATCTGAGTTCAGATCCCAGATTCTGTGATCCCAGCTCCAGGGGATCTGATGCCCGCCCCTGGCTCCGCTGTACTGAGGTGTACATACTCACACAGACATGACTCTCTCTCTCTCTCTCTCTCTCTCTCTCTCTCTCTCTCTCTCTCTCTCACACACACACACACACACACACACACACACACACACACACACCTGCACAATCCAAATAAATCTTAAATAAAACATCAAGTGATTACTACAAGAAGTGACCTACTTTGTGATCTTATAACCTTACATGTTCAGCAAAAGAACAAATGCCAGTAACACTATAAAGCATTCACAGAAAGTACTAAGAAACACGATCCCAAGACGGAAAACTCTGTGAGACTATGCATATATTAGCTGTTTTCATCTCTCAGTCTATATGTATTTTAAGACATTATGCAGGAAAGGGGCAGATGATGTAAACACAAAACACATGTATGAAACTTATTCTAAAGATAAATTTAATCAATGAAATTAAGATGCAATTTAAGGACGCCATGCTTCATGTTATACATACAAGTTTCTGACAGTTTAGGTATATGCAAATATATGCAAATATATGCAAATATATGCAAATATGCAAATTATATTCATAAATCAACAAGAAAAATGCAACTGTGTGGGAGAGAAGGGGGTCAAGGATGCACATAAGTAACTGACAGTTACAGAATCCAGAACAGTAGTGTGGAAAGGTATCAGCTCCATTGATAAAACAAATATGCAAATGTGCACTAATAACACCATTAGACTATCAAAAACTTACAGTGAGAAAAGAAAATTTCTAGGGTTTGGTTGGGTTCTTTTTTGTTTGTTTGTTTGTTTTTTGTTTTAAGTGAGGAATGTGCTAGTGGACACGTAAAAATAATGGAACTCTCAAACATTCCTAGTGTGTTTTACTATAATATTTTTAGAAAATAAAATGGAAAAAAAAAACGTTAAATTTTAAAAATATACACACACACTTTGAACCAGCAGTCCTACATCTGGGAAATTACCATGAAACTAAACCACCCATAGCTAAGAAGCGGCTGGGAATATTTGCAATAGCAGCACCATTTTTAAAGAGAAAGGGAAAACACAAGACCAAGCAAACGGGCCTTTCTACACATTTATTTCATGCCCTTAAATTAGGGCTGCCCTCAGCCGTAGTCGGAGTGGTTTCTGTTGCTGTGGGCAGCAGGCAATGCGGAGGCTGGTAACTGGTTGAAATGCGGAGAGAATATGTAACCGAGGATGCTCAGAGCTGACGGGATAGGCTGGGGAACTTGGATAAAGAGATGCGGGTCAAAGCCGAAACCTGGCGAGGATTGTTGCGAAATGTTGTCTTCAGGGCAGGGCTTAACCACAGCACTGTAACTTCGCAGCAGCAGCTGTGGCTGGTTACCTGCAGGCACAAAGCCTGCCTGCCAGCAAGAATGGAGGAGGGACTCACGGGGCCTGGTCCTTAGCTGAGGAGCTGGGGGCAAACGCTGGCTGCTGAAGATAAGGGAGTCCTTTTGCTTTGTTTTGTTTTTTTTTAATTTTGCCTTTTGCTCTTTCGAGACTAGAGTCTCCCTGTGTAGCCCTGGCTGTCCCGGAACTCGCTCTGTAGACCAGGCTGGCCTGGGGTTCACAGAGCTCCTCCTGCTTCTTGCCTCCCACCAGCTGGGATGAAAAGTGAGAGCCTCCACCGCCCAGCACGGAGAGTTTCTCTTCTTGAACTGTGCTGCCACTGATAGAGTGCCCATATTCCACAGGATAACGCCACACTCGTGCTCCTGCGGGCTGCACTAATCAGACTCCGTGGGTCGCCCTAAAATGGAAGAGGACATGGAAGAGAAACCTGTTCAGGAGCTCCGGGGAAAGTGCCGAAAGGACCCAAGAGTAGGTGTCATCAAGATGTATTGTATGAAATTAAAAGAGAATAAAAGATACAAGATATAAGAATAAAATGAAACAAATACAGAAAGGAGAAAAAAAAAGAGCGCAGTGTAACAAAAAACATGCATGGTACAGAAACAAAATGTAAAGACTGAGACTCTGTACTCTCACTGTCACCGTGTAATTGGTTAATTTCATGCACGGGTGACATCGCTAAATGAAATAGAGACTTTATTCCCAGGTGAGGTTATGAACAATTTTTGCTTGAAAATTTTCCAAGTTTTTCGTTCTTTGTGTATGTGTGGGTTTCTGTGTGCGTTTGTGCGCATCGGTGCAGTGCCTATGGAGGCCAGAAGAGGGCGTCAGGTCCTCTGGAGCCAAAATCTTAGGCAACTGTGGGCAGATCCAAGTAGGAAGCGAAGCACATTCTCTTGAAGAGCAACACGCTCTGAGCAACACTTGGATTTTTTTTTTTAATGAGTCTCTGCAGTGAGCTAATTCTCTAAAACAAAGTGGGGGTTGGGGGAGTCAAGAAATATTCCTGTGAAATGCTTTTCTAGAGTTTCCCTTCTGATAGTGTATTTTTGCTTTTAAGGATTACTTTCAAGAAAAAAGACACAGATGAAGACGGTCAAGCTTGTAAAAAGAAATACATAAGCAACCAAACAAATTCTACTGTAAGGTAAGTTTACAAGATACAACATAATCTCAGTGTGCACAACATGGCCCTGTGTCTGCATGTATTCATGTTATAGATATGTTAGATATCTATGTTTTCTATGTCACGTGTAAAAATTAAAATCATGGAGTAGCTTGGATTTTTGTTGACCTATTGACACATTTGTCTAAACACAAGAGCATTATTAGGCTAGTCAGTGTTCACATGTAAATGTGTGCCTAGCTATACATATTATAGAGAAAGAGCTAAAATAAAATATACTAATGTTTCTGTGATTATTCGTGGATGATGAGTCTATAAGCGAGGTCTACTCTTTTTCCTAACTTGGCTCCAGGTAACCAGCATCCTGCAGTCAAAACAGCAGATCGACCATCTCTAAAAGGGAGTCTGAGAAAGGCAATGATGTCATTGGTCAGAAGCGCCAGCTTCCTTAGATGCTCCTTCAGCCCTCTGAGTCTTTTGTGCTGTTCTCTCAGGCCACTGAACTCGGGTGGGGGGAAACTAATTGCTCCCCACGCTTCCAAGGCGCCTGCAGAGCCCAGCAGGAAGCATTGCACTTGGAGGCTGAACCTATAGGAGGCTCTCTGAGCCTTTTCTACTCATCCAATTGCAGCAACACCGATTCTCACAGTGTGATCGCTCTCGGAAGTGGAAGCTCTGCCATGTCCCTCTTGTGGCTCCTCCTGGGTCCAACTGAAGCTCACACAGAGTGTGGGAAGGTAAACAAGCCTTTGGAAGGGACCCTGCGTGCTCTTGGGACAACCTGTAAACTCTGGGAAATGACCTGGCACCAGTGAGGTAAACAGCAGCTCCGCCAGGCCTGCACCTCCCTCCCACTCTTCCCTCAGAAGGACCTTGCCTCTTGATTGATTCTGTAAAAGGATGCTTGCCACAGTTTTGTGTCCTGCCTGTATGAATGAAGTACGTCCAGACACTATTCTGTAGAGACTGTTTTCTCAAGTAGAGGCAAAGTATCGTTGACCCTTTGGTGGACAAGAGCACATTGTGTTTTAAATAGAGACAAAGACAGTGGCTGAAAGCTGCTTTTGGAAGACAAAAAAGACAGGGCTATACCCATGCATCTTAACAGACATCCATGTAAGAATCCATCACTGAGCATCTGACTTTTTCTGGCCTCATGGTATCCAAAGTTCCAGATGACGCCATTTGTATACATAGAGCTCCAGACTAGACAGAACATTCTGGCCTGTCTTATGACTGCATGTCAGGTCGACAAAGCAGAAAACCAGGATAGTCAACTGGCGGTACTGTTCCCTGGGCCCGATTAAATTATGTAAACTAAAGTCAATCTTTGTCTCAATCAGCCATCATCAAAGCGCTCTTTGGCTCCCTGCTAGTGACAAATTAACAAAAGAAGCCTCTTGCCCTTGCCACCAGACATCCAGGCAGGACTAGCAGAAACACCGCAATACATTGTCTGGGTTGCAGTTCACTCAGGGACAAGATTAGAGCCTAGGGGGGAAAATCACAGCAAATAGGTACCAATAAGAATAGAAGTATACTTGCTAAGTAATTTGTCCCAAATGGAGAATTACGGGTCATAATGGTGGCTTGCTTCTTAGTACAAAGGACCATGCGTTTTTATACCCCAGTTGGTTCTTGCCTCTTCATGTGTGGTTTTCAAATTTTGTGGATCATCTTTCCCTCTGCAGCACTTGTACAGCTGAGTCCTCTCCATCTTTCATTTCTATGTTTCCAGAAATCCCCCTAAATAATGTGTGCCAGTAACCTGTGTCAGAGACCACTAGGAAAGCAAAACTGAGTATGGCCATGGTTTAGTGGTCAAAGGGTCCCTTGGCTTCTCAGGCTTGAAACTAAATTTTGTGACACATTTTCACCATGAGAGAAGCCAACATGGGGTTGGATTTAATGAAAGAAGATCTGGGCAATGGTCTTTCTGCTAAGTAAAATGGGTATAGATTATAGATGATATATGATAGATGGATGGTTGGGTGGATGGGTGGGTGGGTGGGTGAATGGATTGATGGATGGATAAATGGATGGATAAATGGATGGATGAATGGATAGACAGACAAATGGATGGATGGATACATGGATAGATGGATGGATGGATGGATAGATGGGTGGACAATGGATGGATGGGTGGATAAATGAATGGATGGATTGATGGATGGATGGATAGATAGATAAATGGATGAATGGATAAATGGATGTATGGATGGATAAATGGATAGATGGATGGATGGATGGATGGATGGATAGATGGATGGATAGATGGATGGACAATGGATGGATGGGTGGATAAATGAATGGATGGATTGATGGATGGATGGATGGATGGATGGATGGATGGGCAGATGGATAGACAGACAAATGATAGATGTAGACAGAAATAGCATGTATGACAACTAGACTAAGTATTTCCTGTAGACAGGAAACTGTACTCATAATGACAGCCTGGGATAAAGCGTCATGAAGAAGGCTCAGACTCAGAACCCAAGTGGACAAGCTCTAAACCAGGAGAAAGGAAATCACAGAACTCCGCCCTACAGCAGAGAGACAGGAATGCTAATTCACAGTGAAATCTGAGTTCCTCCTTTTAGATGAACTGTAAGTACTTCTAAGGACAAGATACTTCCTTTCTTTGTAGTGTTTCTATTTCTTCCAGCCGACTAAGAGTATTGGCTGCACTCATAGTCCAAAACTCCATTTTACAATGATCAAGCTCCTGCAGGTTTTCCCAAGTTCAAGTCTTACCATGTACTTTATTCACAAGGCATCTGAAGGAAATTATACTGTCTCTCTGAAGGCCCCTATGCTAACAAGGAGGTGCCCTGCCACTTATCCGAGGGCTATGCAAAATGGCCAAATGAGCTGCTCTCAGCAAAGCACAGAGCACTAGAAAATCCTGTGACAAATAAATACCGTTGTGGTTTGGATATGAAGTACCCATCCAGGGCTCATTGTTTAAAGGCTTGGTCCCAGCTGTGGCACTTGCTAGCGGTAGCTCTGTCCTCACTAATGGACTAATCTATTGCTAGAGGCACAGTTTAATGGATGCTGAGAAGTGCTGGGATTAGGAGGTTGAGCCCATTTGGAGGAAGTTGGATGCACGCCTTGGAAAAATAAACTTTGTCCCCAGTACCTTCTTGCATGTCTTCCTTGGCTTTCTTCATGCCACAAGATGAGCATTTCTGCTCTGTTTCACCACACACACACACACACACACACACACACACACACACACACACACTGCTTCAGCACCGGCATCCCACCATAGGGCAGAAGACTGAAATATTTGAAACCATGAGTCACTTCTTTAAAATAATTTTCTTCCAGGGTATTTGTCACTGTAACAAAAGCCCAACTGTGATGTTAACTCCTTGACAACTAAATTCATCTAGCAACGAGAAAAACAGGACTTTAATGAACTAACTGTCTTGGCCTCTAGGAAACAGGCTTTTAAAAGAAGTGAAGAGGAAGCAAACCCACATGTGGGCTCTACACCAGTCAACTTAACATATGCCTCAAGTGCTATTTTTCAGCTCTTTGGAGTTTCTAGTTAAGACTAGAATTTAATATTAACAGTTAAATAAACTCGAGAATGGGAGAGAGAAGCTCTGGGTTATTTTTTAGCCCCAACAAACATGAGGAGGGATAATTTTGGAGACAGATCATAAATGGCAGTTGCTCAGGCAGATGAGTTCAATGGTGTCCTGGTGGGTATTGGTTTCTTTGCTTGTTTGTTTGTTTGATTGATTGTTTGTTTGTTGGTTTTCAGGCTTGTATCAAAATCCTAGCAACAGCTCCACTTTCTGGAATTAATCAATTTTGAATCCAGGTCTTCAAAAGTAGAAGAAAAAATAGGAAGCAACTCAGAGACTGTCACATGCACAGAAACACAACTAAAGGGCTGGGAAGGTGGCTTTGAGGCTAAAGGCCTTGTCACACAGGGCATGAGTTCCCATCTCCAACACCCACAAAGGGTGTGTGCTGAGGTTTCTGTGTGTCTGCAGTTCTAGTACTAAGAGACAGAGGTGGTCTGACCCCATGGAGCCCACTGGTCAGTCAACCTAGCCAATACAGTGAGCTCCGTATTCAGTGAGACTTCATCTCAAAAAAACGAGGGCCTCCTCCTGTGTATGTATGGTACACACCCACATATCCATACAGACATGTACATAGGCCACACACGAGCACACACACACACACACACACACACACACACACACACACACTCTCAGGGGAGGAGAAGAAAAGAGGAGGGAGGAAGAGGGGGGAAGGGAGAGAGGAAGAAAGAGAGGAGAGGGAGGGGAAGAGTGACAGAGAGGAGAAAGGAGAAAGGAGAGAGAGAGAGAGAGAGAGAGAGAGAGAGAGAGAGAGAGAGAGAGGAAGAAGAAGGAGGAAGAGGACAGGGATCAAGGGAGAAATGGGGAGGGGGAGGGAAGGAAGAAAGGAAGGGGAGGGAGAGAAATATACTGAAAACAGTATGGCTCCATATCTCCTGGGTTGGCAACCTATTTTGCACATCCCCATCAAGATGAAGGACATATGTGTTTGCCAAACCCTGCCCTTTGCCTTTTCTTCATCATCCTGTTCTTTGCTATCCCAAAGAGGAATCAAACCAGCTGCCAACACCGAGCTGGCAAATAGCTACAGGCACCGTCTTCCTGGAAGTGCCAACCGGCAGCCATCGCCACAACACTGCAGAGGTTCTCATGAGGACAGACTCGCAGCTACTCAGACGCCTAATGGCGGGATTCGAACCATACCTGTCCAAATGAATAAGCCAGAGGAGCTGGGGGTGTGGAAGTAGGTAGGTGCTCCTAAACAGCCTGGGGTCAGCTATATCCTTCGAAGGCAGGGGCTCAGAAGGTCCCTTGTGCCTGAGGACAGTTGATCACCTAGACTTGCCTGACGAGTCCCACAGCACTTCTGAGGATAGTGACTAAGCCTCAGCTTGGCAAAATTTATCTAATATTCCGATCAGTCACTGAGTCAAAGCCTTGCTAGAGCCCTTCGTCTCCTACACAGTTGGACAGACACTGTCCCAACAGAAGGTTTCCTGAAAGTGCTTCCCCCGAACTGCCCAGTTCCACAAGTAGGAAGTCAGCATGCTGACCAAAGCCTGCCAATCTGGCTCTCGGTGGGATCAGGTTTAGTTCACTGGCAGAGCAGATTGGCAGGCAGGCCCGGGTCCACGCCCCACCCCTCCCTTGCAGTTCAGGCAGGTTATATAAAAATAAACTTACATACTATTCTGTTGACTCAGATTTCCTGTGCTTTAGAACGCTTTGAAGGTTAACGTGATAGTTACAAGCCAGAGGGGCTTTCTATATTTTATATTGCATGCACGGGCCTGCTACTGGAGTCCGAATCTGCAAATAAACAGCTGGCGGGGGCTGACAATGTGGCCTTTTGGAGTAACATGGACCTGCCTTTCCAAGATGTTTGTGAGCTGGTTCAAAAACGCTCTGTGGAGGAAGTGAGAAATTAATTTGGAAGTCAGTAAGACATATTCAGTTTTAACTTTCAAGTAAAGCACGTGAAATGGCTGCTCGCGTACTTTCACAGCGTACATTCTCTTACAAAGCTTCCACTGTCCCTTTGAATAACTAAGTTCCGTAGAGAAGGCCTTAATTACCAAGAGGCCGTTATTAGGTAGTAATGGGAATTATGTAAGGCTGCTCCCCATTTTAGAGTTAAACATAAATTCGAGTGTTGCTTTTTATCAACGCCCATCCAGTTAGCAACTGAAGAAAAGGGCTGTAACGTTGAAGGAGGAAATGTTTTAGCTTACTGGTGGCGATTGGGAAGCTGTGAGAGGAAAATATATATATATACATTTTATAAGCTTTAAAAAATATCGAGGGCAGGTATCTGTATTTAGGGCAGGCGGTCTGTATTGTAAGTTGTGATCAGTGACTCCCCCTGATAACAGGTAAAGATGTGCAGACACTTCAGCCAAGCCCAGAGACAGACGTGGTTCAGTGGTAGAGCAACTCCATGAAGATGGCAGACCCTAGATTTGATACCCATCTGGGAAGGAAAATTGTGGGGGAAGGTTAGAGAGAAGGGAGAGGGGGTAATGAGGGAGAGAAGAAGGAAGGAAAAAGGAAGAGAGGGGAAGAGAGAAGAGGGGGAAGGTGTGGAGGGGAAAGGAAAGAGGGAAGGGAAAGGAGGGACAGAGGGGATGGGGAAGTGGAGAGAGGGGAAAGGAGAAGGGAGAGAGGGGAGGGAAGAAACAAAAGACAGAAGAGGGCGAAAGAGGAAGAAAGAAAGTTCAACTACACAGTGTCCTCAGTGGGATAAGCGATTAAATCAGATTATATTCCTAATTTCAACTCAGGAAACATTGTTTGTGAAACACTCATCAGTATGCACTAGAAATTCATTCTCCAAACTCACACCCAAATTAGGCTTTGTGTATCGAGGAAAAAGCCAAGAACCAAAAAGGAGAAAATAGCCTGCCCACACTTATCTCTCATTGCTTCCCTCAAGGTCTGCATCTGCATCCTTTCTAGGGGGCCAAGCTGAGATCTAATGCTAAGATACAAATTACATTGAGAGATGCGTGTGCCTATGTCTTTTCAGATGTCTCCTTCCTTTTGTCTTTCAACAGAGAGGAAGAAGGGGTGCGCATCCTATCAGATTATCGCTTTGTGAACCTGGTTTGAGCCCCTCTGTACATGAAACAAAGAAGTCAGAAACTACTGTGGTCTCGGTGTCCTGCAAGTCAACTTCTCAGGGCCCTGGACTTTTAGCCCCCAGAATCCATGGAAAACAATCCAGTCATGGTGGCACACGTTTTGTAATCACAGAACAGGCAAGATGGAGAGAGTGGATCCCCATGCCAAGTTCCAGGCCACTGAGAGAAAATGACTCTAAATCCAACGTGAACAGCTGGAGGAACAACAGTGGGCTGTGCCCTCCAGTATCCAGGTGCACATGCAGGTTCACCTGAATAAGCATGCATGGTCACACAGTCACTTGAGTAGTTGAGTTCTTTTCCCTCCCTTTGTACCCCAAGATTCACCCCCATCACTAGATAGGAGAGAAAGGAGGGAGAGACAGAGACTTGTTTCTTCTTTAAACACAACTACTAACAAACTGCCACCAACCCCCCCACCCCACCCCCAATGAGCTAAAACAATCAAGCTCACCTCTAAGGGCCCTAGCATTTATATATTCTCTGAAAACTTTCTGGAATTCCAAATGTCACACAAACGGAAGAGACTATCTGCAGCTGGCAAAACCACGCCTCTGCTAGAGCACGAGGCAAATCACAATCAGCTGCTGTGATCAGTCCAAAGCAGTCCCATATCCTACACCTGGGATTAAAGCAAAAACACTTTCTTATAATATTTCTGTCTTTCTTATAATATTTCTGTGTGTTGCAGTAAATATTAAAAAATGGTTTGCTTATCTCTTTATCAGCCCCACAATCTCACCGCTTCTAATATGGAGCTGCCACACGGACTCTGTCACTCAGTCCCCAAGGTTTTACTCCGTCTGCATGACTGCCTCCGTCCTGGGTGGAATTACTGCCCCGCCCAGCACAAACATGACTTTAAGGCCCAATAGCTCTTCATGCAGGTTTATATATCAAACTCTCAATCCACAAACCCTCTACACAATAAGATTACATCCAATAGACAAAGATACAAACTGCCATTCTACATGAGATAAAGGACCTATAAAATCAGTAAAATGTTCATAGCTACCTAATGCCAATTAAGTCCACCTGGATCCAGCTCATCCTTCCCGAGCGCCATCTTGATCCTCCTCCGTCCCCTCTCTCTCCCTTCTCCCTGGCCCTCTCTCTCCACCTTCCCTTCCCTTACCCAATCACTGGCTCTTGCCTTTATTTTACTAATTAAAATGGGAAGAAGGTTCTAATAATGTCACCTGAATAGTGACTAGGCAGCCCTTCTTGGGGAAGAGGAATTAACATCAAAATACAAACAGCTGCAGGACAATCTACAACATCTGTGTTGGGTTTTTTTGTTTGTTTGTTTGTTGTTGTTTGGGAAACCAAATTCCTAAAGTGTTACTACACACACACACACACACAAACACACACACACACACACACACACACACACAAGTAGTGGGCTATATGACTCAGTGGGTATAAAACCTGGAGTTTATATCCCTAAACATGCATGTGAGCCCACACACATGCGAATATACAAAACATATAAAACTAAACACTGAGTAATGTATGAACACTTCACTACTGAAATAACTAGTGACCTTTGTTCACTCTGGCCTCAGGTTCCTGCAATGCCTTCTATCTTTGCCACTAGAACAAAACCTCCTTGCCCACAGTATCTGAAAGCAAGCATTCCGCCCCAGAGTGCCCCTGCTCCAGCTGTGCTCTCCCCAACACGGGACAATGTGGTAGAGAACGTGTTCACTGAACAGAGTGAAGGAGGGATGCAACAGGACCTGAGAACACACAGCTTTAGCTCACCACGTACAAAACTTCCTGGTCGTGCGTGTGAACTTGTGCTTGCGTTGTTACTGTATTGCAGGAGATTTCAAATGACTTTCAGAAGCACTTCAGAAAGATGTCACTAACCATTCTGAAATGGACTCCTTCTTGGTTAAGTAATTCACTTAGCACACCATGTGCCTGTTTACACACTCCACGGTTGTTGCATCAGGGTTAGAGGCTTGTGAAGCTGTCACCACTTCCAATTTCAAATAAATGTTAATCTGTTTATTTTTGACAGTTTCACACACATATGCAATGTGTTAGGATCACATCCATGAACCATGAACCATTTCAAATCTCACCTGAGCTTCTGAGGGTTTAGGGTGGGGAATGGCCTCAGGTTGTTTTGTGTGTGTGTGAGTGTGTGTGTGTGTGTGTGTGTGTGTGTGTGTGTGTGTGTGTTGTGTCATGGTGAAAATGTATAATGCCTATCTGTTTAAAGTGTTGAGATATCTTTATTTTTTAGTTACAAGAAACAATGGATCTTTTTCACAAACATTTTCTCAAATGAAAGAACAGGTGAGGTAGGTGGTAGTAACGGTGCATGTATTTAATCAAAGTGCTCCAAAGGCAAAGACAGTCGGGTCTCTGTGAGTTCAAGGCCAGCCTGGTCTACAGAGTTCCAGAGGAGCTAGAGCTACACAAAGAAACCCTGTCTTGAAAAATCAGAGGAAAGAGGGGCGGGGGAGAACAAGTGGGAAAAGTCTAATAGTGAAGAATGAATTCACACTGACAAGTTTACAAAGAACAATGGGTTGGTGACTAGAATTTGGGGTTGGGAAACACCTGTTCAAATTAAGTAGTTTGTGGTTTCCGTATTCAACAGAAGAGAAAAAAATACCACATTGATTCTGCCAATGTGTGTGTGTGTGTGTGTGTGTGTGTGTGTGTGTGTGTGTGTCAACTAAAGTAATTCAAACCCTATTCTGTAGGTTGATATACTTGTTGCTTGTGTCCTACTAAAATTAAGATAATACAGACAAGTGATAGAAAGCAACAGCCTTTTCAGAGGGGTACACATGTACATTGGGGGGGGGATGAAAGAAACCTTTCCCATGTCTTCCCTCGGATGTACGAGCTTCCTCCACCACTTCTGCCCACACACGTAAGAGAGTGAGGTCCACTCCCTGGAGATACTCAGAATTAGACGCAATCACAGATGAGACTGATATGGAGGAAGTTTGCTTGAGCATGCAACCGCCTTAGTAATGAACTTCACTTCCATCCTAGTGTTTTAGAGATTGGTTCTAAATAACTCCACGAATCAAGCGACTGGCTGACGTTCAGCAGAAATGGACTGTGAACGTTGACCAAGTTGCCCTGGCATTCTTTACTCCACTCCAGCCCATGGTTTTTCCCTCCACAGCGACTTTCTGGTTATGCATTATCTGGTTTGGCTGTCTCTCCTGCCTGCTCAGCCCTCCACTTGGCTTGTTGTTGGGTAGGCTTGACCTAAGAGAATGCGTGAGGAAAGAGCCAGAATTTTCCTTTGATGTCTTAGAACTCAGGATTCCATTATATAATCTACCATAAATCCTGGTGGTCAGGACTGACACCAGCTTCCAAAGTTACCAGAATACGACACTCCCTACTTGATTCATGGTGGATTCTGACGGGTCTTAATTAATATGAGCTCAGGGCTTCAGCTTGCCAGCGATAAAGAGACTTTTCTGATTTGCCATCTTTATAGCTTTAAGGGTTTCCTTGATTCATTTTCTTCTCCTGAAATCTAAGCCTCACATGCTAAATGTTCTTACTGGCTCTTTGCTCGAAGGCTTGACCTCACAGATGTTTCCTTGTGGTCACAGAAGATACCTCTCCTCTGAGAATAGGTTTGATCATTTTTTTTAAGACAATAAATTTTGAAACCAAAGGACTGGATGAAGAAGTCAAGTGCAGGCTGTTAGCTACACTTTTATACTTCCACAACCTGCCCGGTGTGTTCAAGTCTGAAATAGAAATGGTGGTAGAGGATAACATTTTCCTATGAACAAATTAAGGCCTTGCAAAACCCCCAACCTTCTTCTGTGTAACAACATAAATCTTGCTCCTTGCTCAACATACAAGCAAGGCTTCCCACAGGGAGAAAATTGGCACATGTAAATGTCCTTTCTACTCTAAACGCTGGGGAAGGATGGACCGAGTCCAGACGGTGAGAAGGAAGGAGATTGAGGGCCTGTCTCATCGGAACACAAATAATTTGTGAACTATCCTCGGTGATTAATACTTCAGCACTTGAACCTTGCTTATGCAACAGGAGCACTCCAGTGAGCTGGCTCTTGGTTTCTGGTTTTTGCCTTTCCTAGAAAACATTTTTCTATGAATCTTTTTTGTTTTGTTTTGTTTTTGTTTCACCCTAGATTGGAAGCAGCCCTTGGCTTGATTGGAGAAGTTTGAAAATGGACCAGAGGGAAGGACACCAAAGCAACGTGAGCAATGTCCCTCCAGCAGAGTGACAGCCTGTCACCCTCTCCCTGTACTTCTCTGCTCAAACCAGGAAAGCCAGGCATCAGCTGCTACAGGACACTATCGTTTAAGATTCATTGCAACTGGAATTAGATTACTGAATGTGCTTAGTATTTTCTTCCAACCCCTTTCCCCAACAGACAAGTGTTTTCTTATATAGTTGACACCCTAACCTTTTAAAGCACCTTTATTCCTTTAAAGGACAAGAAAAAAAAGGGGGAAGGCACAATCTCCCTCCACCCCCCTCCTCTTTGGCTCTCCAGTCACTGGACTCAGCTCCGAACAATTTGAAGCATGTCAGTAGTGACGAGAGATGTAACAGGCTCCCTCCTCTAAGAGAGCCTCCAGTGACATCTTGCACTCCCAGACAGACACCTGTGGGCTTGATTGTACAAATGCTAAGGTCTCAACGCACTATTCCCAATAGAGCTTGCCAAAGACAGGAGGTACGGAAGCATGATTTGGTGCCAACACTGGGCTCATACCATGTGCCGCGCCTTCACCTGTTTACTGGGGAATTAGGCCTCCAAAGTCACAGGGCTGCTTAAGCACGCAGTGTAAGGCACATGTTTGATTGAGTACGTGTGTGACCAGTATGTGTAAATTATGAATAATTTCGGCAGTCACCATATCACACAAATAGGAGCTGTTTCCTTACGAATTCTATCGAAATAAGATTATTTTTCCATTAAAAACGTCCCAGGGGAAAAAGCATTTTGCATATCAAGTGTGCTGTTTAGTTCCCAGTGATCCCTGAATGGAACCTTCTGGCAGCTGTTTGGCAGTTAATTGCTAGACCCATCTTTCAATTATAAAGATAACAAAATTACCCAGCATTCATGTGTCTGTCTGTCTGTCCATTGCTGGAAAATAAACACAGGACCTTGCATATTGTAAGAAAGCTCTCCACTACTGAGCTACACCCCCCTACACACACACACCCTTTCCTAACTTTTGAGAAGGGGATTACCAAATTTCAAAACTGGTGTTGATCTCACCATACGACCCCTGTAGACCTTCCACTGGTGATCCTCCTGCCTCAGCCTCCCAAGTAGCTGGGATTGAAGGCTTGTGCCACCAGGCTCACTTTACAGTAATATCTTTGGACTCACCTCCCATGCCTCTCTCTAGCCATTTTTGAGACAGTCTTTTACCCCCATAAATAATCATAATTCCAAAAGTGAGTCCTTAAAAGATTTGCTGAATTGCCCAATTTAAGTCGTTCCTTTTAAATTAGCAATACACCTCTTCTGCGCTAGTCCAATCGTCTCCAAATTGCTGTGCTCACTCTTCAACTAAAAACCCTAATCTACACAGTATTTCCAAAGAGAAGGCCTCATTTCATTTCAACCACACACACACACACACACACACACACACACACACAATCTTTAATGCCTCCACTAAAGTTCAAAGTCCTTAAAATGATATTTAGCTTCACAGACCTAATTTGCTGCTAACATGCCCCTACATACTTCCTACTTATCTTCCTGTCAGACCAATGCCTCCATCCTCCAAGGTGATTGTCCCTTACCTTGGAGTACCATCTTCTACCCCCTAACATCTTCCTAGGGCCACATACCCATCCTTCGGGGTCAAGGCCAAGTATGACTTCCTGTCCCAAACTCCCCTGTGCCAATCAGCAGCATTACTTCCTACTCAATTAGTATATGTCAGAGTTCTTCTGTAGCAATGATACTTCATACTATGGGCCCAACTCTCTACTTTTGGTAACAAAAATTATCTAGAGCACAAAGACTGCATCGTGTTCAGTCAAACACACCCGTGGCATATCTAACATGGATAGGTACCAGGCTCTTCCCAGAGTACCACAATGGAACACGGAGCAAAAGCACACTATGGGTACCTAGGGCACTTCCAGCAGAGTCTGCAGCAGACCTTTTAGAACAGAGCTTAGTGGGCCACAGTTGGGCTATGCAATGTGCTCAATCCTGGGCAAAATTAAGAATTAAATAAGTAAGCCCAATAGAACTACATTCTTTTCTGAATAAACTTGATGCCAAAATATCCAGTAGCAATATTTCATGTAAATGAGATTCCCAACGTCTCTTATTGGAAAAGAATGTACAGATGTTACATAGCTTTATGCAAAAAGATGCAGGAAACGAATTATTGCCTACACAATGTGACCACTTTACTGTGTTCCCTTTCTTTGTAAGGTTTTACAATAAAGCAAATCCTAATGATTGTAGCAAATAAAAATCAGAGTGCAGAGAGCGAATGTCATCTTGCAGAGAGACTTAAAATTCCTTGTGGATTTCTTTCTCACAATTATCAAAGGAAATATCCCAATGAGACTACTTAAGTGGACAGCAGGGGTAGGAAGGGTCTCAGGCGTGTAGGTCCCCCATTGCAGAAGGACCGGGGTGGCTCTTTTGAAGAAAAACCAGCAAATGCTTTGACAGGAACCAAGGAATAAGAAGTCATAAAAGAAAAAAAAACTGGAATGTCACCACTCCAGAAAAGGATAGTTAGCCGGGCCACCAACCACTTAGCAAACTGACTAACGTTACACAACCTGAGGTCTCCCCGAGGACCGTCATCTCCTTTCCACCCACCTCATCTCCTTGTGATGAGCAGTAACAAAAAGGTCCTGTGATTGTCTTCCTGACGACTGTGCCTTTTTCATGTCCACTCTTGGCATGGAGCCCCCCTCCCACCTCGACCCCCTGCACCAAAGAATTGAGAACTGGGGAGTTTAAGTGAGGAGCTAAAGGCAGATCACACTCCTGAAGACTGTAGTTGAGAAAACAGAGTGATGACTGTGTCACCAACAAGACTCTTGGTATTTTCTTTTCAGCAGAAAAGAAAGGGCTTCAACTACATCGCATCTCACACCAAAAAACATCTCCCAAGGCGATTGACAACCTCAAGGAAAAGCTGACAGATGTCATCCAACATCTCACATGCAAACTTTATCACACGCCTGGAGGTTGTCTCTATGCATGTACTTCCATCCGTACAAACCCACGCACCCTAGAGAGAGTCATAGAATTCTCTGGTGCATGCAGCTTTGCTAACCAGAGCCCTCGCCCTAGCCTAAGCTGATCTAGAAAAAGACTACTGGGGTGTTACCGAAGAGACAAAAATCAGTCATCGTTATCATATTTAGCAAAAGTTACCTGCAAAGTGCTTACCTTTAAAAAAAAGTGTCTGAAGGGTCCAGTGAGATGGCTTAGTAGGAAAGTACTTGCTGGGCAAGGTTGGTGACCTGAGTTCTATACCCAGAACCCATGATGGCAGAGATGTTTTCCACACAATGTCCTCTGACCTGTATTCATTGCGGAACACACATGGCCCTACACACACACACACACACACACACTCACACACACACACATACACACACACACACATACATACACACACACACACGCACGCACACACACACATACACACACACACACACATACACACACACACACACATACACACACACACACACATACACACACACACACACATACATACACACACACACACGCACGCACACACACACATACACACACACGCACACACACTCACACACACACACACACACACACACATACACACACACACACATACATACACACACACACACGCACGCACACACACACATACACACACACACACACACACACACACACACACACATACACACACACACACATACATACACACACACACACGCACGCACACACACACATACACACACACACACACACACACACACACATACACACACACACACACACACACACACACACACACACACACACTTTGTTAGGCCTTTTTCAGGGGTCCCATAGGTGGCATCTCTTCCCCAGTGAATAACAGTTAGTCAACCAGGCAGAGGTGGAAGGACAGGACCACACCTCCTGTGTGTTTTAGCGGGGCAGAGGCATGGTGGTCTCTTGTCTGCTTTTCTCTGTGGCCTCCCTGTACCCTTGGGACAAAATGCTCAACTGTGGCCTCCTGTCAGGCAGGCGTTCTGACCAACTGGACCAAAACTACAGAGACATACTGAGACAGGGCAGAGATACTAACTGCCCGTGTAAGCAGGCGCAGCAGGTACCTGGTGGGATGTTTATAGGGCTTAGAAGTTTATGTGTGTGAGGATGAGGATGACGGGAGGCAGGTGGTTCTGAGTCCTAAACTGAATGAGAGTCAGAGATCACAGAAGGAAAGGACAGTTGTCTGGCTTGGTCACTGCAGCAAATGTAATACTTTATTATTCTCTTCCTTTACTGTCATGAGCAACAAAACTGAAGAGCTACCTTCACGTGTCCAAACAGCACATCCCCCTCGTAAACGTGACCCTGGCATTCACATCCAATATTTTGCCAGTTTTCCTGCATGCCCTGTCTTTCATCTCTACATCAGTGTGACTTCTAATTTCTGACAGAAATCCACCAATTGCTACAAGATGGATCCAACCTCTACAGCATTAAATCTAAGCAGGGCCTAGAGTGGGCCTTCCCGTGATATTAAAGATACAAGGGCAAACGTTTGCCTCCTTTTTATTTATTTTTTTTTTTTTTTTTGAGAATATGAATAGGTGCTGACCCCAAGATCACAGAGGTTCCCACCCTACTGACTTTTTAGAGTTCAAATGCTTTTAACTGGAACTCCAACATCCGCCCTCTTTGCATATATTATTGTTTCAAATTCAAAACCAAGTACATTTCCCATCAACCTTGTAGGTGGGGGTGCTCTGTGAATCTATTAGATTTGGCCCAAGAAGCTAATTTTAAAACATCTGGCACCCTTGAGTGGTAATTCATGTCATGATGAACATCATCTTAATAAAACCCAACCCTTATATTAAGTTAATAATAAAAAGAAAAAAAAACAAAATCTTAAATTTTAACCAGTTAGGCTTTTCTGGGCAAGTCAGAGAGCAAACACCGGCAACTTCTTGGTCAAGCATGAGACTTTCCACTACAGGAAGCGGGTGGCTTTCCTGTGGCCAAAAATGAAAGTATCCTCTTCTGCCTTTTGTAACGACCACGTCACCGACAAGTGGCACACACTGTGTGGCCTCATCCTTAAAAAGTGCACACCACTCTGCCTCCAGAAAAAAAAGAAAAAGAAAAAAAGAAAGAAAAAAAAAAAAGAAAAAAGCAGTCACCCATGGTTATTTTCAGGTTAGAGAGAGAACCAAACCCAAACCCACAGGACTCAGAACTTGCCTACAATTAATTGTAGGGCAACTTCAAAACAAGATGCATTGCTAGATTGCGTAGCTTTTCAGAAAACCCGTCTGCCTTCAGGAAACTAATGGCTTATTCTGGTCGTTTCTATCCAGCTCGCATAAGTCATGGCACCGAAGATTAAGAAGCAAGGTCGCGTCCAGACAAGTACAGAGTGAAGTCCCAGCAGGAACTTTTTTTTAAACTCGCGCACGTTTCAACCATACAGAATCCCCCATAGCTCGACCTGGGACCAATAAATAGACGCGATCTGAGGCAGGCAGAGAGCCTGTCGGTGCTGCACCAGGAACAGATAAACTCTGTCTGACTCAGCTCAGTGTAGCTCCCAGAGTGAATTTCCATGGGACCAAGGTCAGGTTTAACATGATAACGTTTGCCAGAAACTTTATAAAATAGCCCTGGAGCAATGAGCGAGCGAAAAGGGGAAGGGGGGCATATTTTCCCAGGAGAAATGAACTCTGAGACTCCAGCCTGGTTGCACACAGTAGCACACTATAGCCAAACGGGGTTGGGGGGGAGAAGCACTGTAAAGAAATGGAGAGAAATACAAGTACCTGCTAGAGAAGAATGTCGCCCAGAAACTGCCTTCTTATGCTAGACAATGGCAGAGGAGGGGGCATTGGCCTCTCCTGGCGTCACAGGGTTGCTGAGCAGGGAGCCTTGTGTTTTCGGTTTTGGTAGAATCCGTTCGGAGGCTGTTATGACCATGAAATTAGGAAATGCAGAGACTCAGAAGCAAACAGCTAGCACCCCCACTTGACTGTGATTGGAAACTCTGCTCCGGATAATAGGGGAGGGGGTGGCCTTCCTCTCTCCAGCCAGGCCTGGTTCCAACTTTCTCAGAGTTTGCCTACAGATAGGTGTTTGCAGAGGGACAAGCCTCTGGGTGAAGCTAGCTGAAACTTTTTTTTTTTAAAGGTGATCCAACCCATTTTCTTTCCACGCAATAAAGCTCAAAGTCTAGACAAGCATGTTGACTTGGAAAAATAAAATAAAGCGTTCTTTCTACACACAAATTTTCCTCACCCAAAATTAGCTTAAAAGGGGAGTAAGGGTGTTTCTAAGGTGAGCACTTCTCAGAGTTTCTTTCACTCTGACTCGGAGAGCTAAGGCTAAGGCAGCGACTCAGCGGTTCTTGTCACTGATTAATGGGGTTCCTGATTTTGGAGACCTGCACCAGATTAACCTGGGCTGACTCTGAATCCTTCAGGTATTTGAGCGTTCTACAAACCGCTTGATATTTCCTGCTTTACAAGTCCTGTTTGCTTTGGGGCTTTAGCCTGTGTTTTGTTTTGTTTTGTTGAGACAAGGTCTCTTTCTGCACTTTAGACTGGCCTTAAACTCTCAGGATTCCTCCTGCTTCAGTCTTCCAAATGCTAAAATTATAAGCCTAAGCCAACGTGACTGGCTTTTTTAAAAAAACTCATTCTATTTGTTTCTCTTTTCTTCTTCTCCTTCTTTTTTTTTTTAACTCAGAGACAAACTCACTGACTTAATAATATGAGATTAAAAATATTTTAAATTTATTTTCCTTTTTTGGTACTAGGGATAGACCCAAAACTTTGATGTGCTAACCAAACACATTACCTCTGATCCACAGACCCCCTAATTTTTTTTAGACCTTTTGAAATTTTAATAGGTCATAATATTTGTTGTGTTTTATGTAATGTGTGCATTAAATGCTGGGTTGTTGTTTTAATGCCTTGGTTTTTCTCTCCCCTCCCAATCTATAAGTCTGAGAAAGAATGCTTTTCTGGAAGTAAGAATGGTAACAAGCAAAAGACCAAAAGAGACCCCTCTTGCCCCTGTCCCATAAGCACTGGTGCATGCTGGGTAAGAAGAGCATCTCAGGAAGAGCTGAGAGGAGAAAAGACGCCAAACGTCTCATGATGAGAATCTACACATTCATTATAATAAGCTGTCTTAATTGTCTACAGCTTTCTATACCCCCAAATGATTCAAATACACAAATATGTCTGAATTTAACTCCCCCAGACTGCATAGAATAGGAAGCATTTTAGGTGTTAGCTAGAATGTCTTATTTCAAATTAAAGAACGTTAGGCTTAAGAAGGCCCATTTATAGAAGGAATCCTCGCAGAGCCTAAGCATGTCACAGATGGCCCCAGCTTTGTTGTTTTTTATTATGATGGTTTCCTGTGAAAGGTGAGTCAACAAAATGTTTTGAATAGTTCAAACATCTGAAAAGTCGAGTGTTCCCCCCCCCTAAATTAATTGAATCTCTCTGTTATTGGATTTGCCAGGATGGATGAATCATGCTTTCAAATAGCATTTAGCTACCTGTTAGAGTCATTTGTCCAGAGCAGACCAGAGAAGAAAATTATCTGGGGCAGGAACTCTCAAAATAGAACATCCATCAGATTCAGAAGCAAGTGGAGATGGTTTCTTTGTTGTGGATGGGGATGTGTGTGTGTGTGGACAGGCACACGGGAGTATGTGGGTACACACCTCTGCCCATGCATGCAGGGGCCAAAGCAAGACACATATGTGCTTCTCTGTTGCTCTCCACAGCCCTTCCCTGAGACAGGTATCTCAGTGGCCCGGAGGCTGGCTGGGCTAGTTGGCCAGTGAGCTCTTGGGATTCAACTGTCACATGCAAGTGCACAGAGAGAGAGAGACAGACAGATAGACAGAGAGGCAGAGACAGAGAGAAAGAGTGTGAAGGTTTGCTGGGCTTGCAGGCACACGCAGCCATGGTAGAGATTGAAACTCAGGTCCACATGCTTGCAGAACAAGCAGTCTTATCCACTGAGCCTTCTCCCCGGTCTTCTATGCCCTTTTCTTCAAAAATACACGTTTATAATCTAACAATGTATATGAGACCGTGTGTCCCCAAGGGATTGGTAGAATGTCCCCTTTGCTTTCTTAAGAGGAAAATGTCTTCCAGATAAATGCAGGTGTCTACACAGCAGGACAGATGCTCGAAGCACTCTCTACAACCCATGGAGCCAGGTGCTTCTGACTGGCAAGGAAACTGTGGGATGCTGGGATTGTGTACGCACTCTGGTTAGAGCTACTCTTCAAATTCAGGGGTCCAAGTTAAGTCTCCATGCCATAGACCTCTGCTGCAATTTCTGGGAGCCTACAGAACCACACCCAGGCAACAGACATGAAGGTATGTGTTGTACTAGGAGCTGTGCTGCAGTTTAGCTTTCTCATGAGTTCACCACAGGTTTATGTGTGTGTGTGTGTGTGTGTGGGTGGGTGGGTGGGTGTGTGTGTGTGTGTGTGTGCGTGCGTGTGCATGTGTGTGTGTGTGTGTGTGTGTGGACAGATAGACAGACAGACAAATAGGCAGATAAACAGAGAGACAGAGAGATAGACGGGTAGACAGACAGACAGACAGACAGACAAATAGGCAGATAGACAGAGAGATAGATGGGTAGACAGATAGATAGACAGACAGACAGACAGACAAATAGGCAGATAGACAGAGAGATAGATGGGTAGACAGATAGATAGACAGACAGACAGACAGACAAATAGGCAGATAGACAGAGAGATAGATGGGTAGACAGATAGACAGACAGACAGACAGACAGACAGACAGACAGACAGATGCCTGCCAAGACCAAAACATTGCTTCAAAATATTCTGTACCTCTCATGGGGTAAAAACTCTCCTTCAATGGGAAAATGATGTTTAATTATAATGTTTAATTATACTATATTCAACAGTATTAGGCTGACTGAATAGTGAATAACATCTCCGCACATGCGTACTGTGTCTTCCTCATCTCCACACATGCGTACTGTGTCTTCCTCATCTCCACACATGCGTACTGTGTCTTCCTCATCTCCACACATGCGTACTGTGTCTTCCTCATCTCCACACATGCGTACTGTGTCTTCCTCATCTCCACACATGCGTACTTCCACACATAAAATAACATCTAGCCTTTCATCCAGAGCAGGTCCTCTGCTCCCTCGAGGGCCAGCATACGCATCCCTCTTCACGCCGTACGCTTTATTAAGAAGCACCAAACAATGAAATTCTAGACGTTTTTCTAGGTTACAACTAGGGTCTTGTTTTTTGAGGGATTTTTTTTTAATTCTTTTTTTTTTTTTTTATTTCTAAAGTAACCACTAGCAGCCCAGTTTCCACAGCAAAGAAAAGCAGAAGATTGATGTAGTCTGTCTGGGTCATTCAAGTAAAATCTTTCTGTGATACAGGAGATTCCGGCTAAAATAATTTTTTTTATTTGGAGTGTGTGATTTTTGTCCAAAGCCCCAGATGATAGCAGACCTTGGGACTCAAATATATAGGTAATTGCCTCGATTCTCCATTTGCCTCTATTAACCAAGATGCTTCCTGAGCACTGCTCCAAAGCACTCTCAATTCTACCACACTAGAAAGGCAACCATAAATTTCTGGTTTTCCTTAGGAAGAGAAACTCAAATTGAGATCTCCTACCTGAAGATAGCAAAGAGTCCCTGACTAATTTCGGTAAAGAAATTGTCCTGCCCATGGCTCCTGTTGCCTGGTACCGTCCCATCTCCTGCCTCTAATTGCTAATTGAGTAACTATTACGCATCTGCCCAGCCAGTGACCTTGCACTGGACCTAAGGCATCAGAGTTGATCATGAGTACTGTGGTTTGAGTGTGAAGGACCCCTCCCAAGCTCATGTGTGGTCCTCAGCCCATGGCACCGTTTAGGGAGATTGTAAACCTCTTAAAGGTGGGGTGTGATTAATGAATGCAGACAGCTGAGTCCCAATTCTGGCCTGGATTCTGCTTCTCGAACTCCACCGTGTGAAGTATTCTAGCCTCTTGGTCCTGTGGTCGTCAAGTCCACAAACCTTGTCCTCCTGATGGACTGGACCCATTCAAACCGTAAGCCAACGTAAGTCTTTTCTACCTTAAATGTTTATCTCATGTATCCTGTCATAGCAACAAGGAAATTAACGCATATGATGATGGCCAACTACAAGGGGCTCACAGGAATATGAACTTATAAGCTTCAACGGGGCAGTGGACCTCAGCAAGGACATCCTAGTACAGTAGTGCAGTAGAAGACACAGGAAACAAAGACTCCTCGTTAAGTGACGTTATCCATGAGCAGAGGAATATCAGTCAGCAGAGATTAGTGGACATGGGGCCCTGGACCCACAACTATGTCACTCTGTTTGCCACACTCACATAGATCTCACATTGTGCAGTAACGTTGTGCATCAGGAGGCTGAAGACATCTCCCAGATTTCAGGTACTGGTCAGAGGAGACATAAAACACAGCTGTCGTACTGGCAGTGTATAGAGATGGGGTGGGGTTGGCAACATCATAATGGCACGGCCAGCATCCAAGGACGCTCAGCTCATTACTCCCCTTCCTCAACATTAAAGCTCTAACTGGGGCTTCTAAAGGTAAAGACATCCTCCATCGGCAGAAATGAGGTGGGAGCTCTCTTCCTTCAGAAGACAGCTTGTAAGTACTTTAGAAAAGATCTGCGCCATCAGCAGAAAGACTTTACCACACAGGAAAAATATGTGTCACGCAACAAACAAACACCCCGTGCCAGGAAATTAGTATTCAAGGTTTTCTGTTAGGATGAATGGGTTTTCATGCTCGTACAATCACATATGAGATGGTTTACAATAATAATAAAAGAAAAAACAGTGTACACTCTACTCAAAAATAGCTCTAGGGGCCCAGTGAGATGGCTTAAGTGGGTAAAGATGCTTGCTACCATCCTGATGACCAGAGTGTAATCCTCAGATCCCACATGATGAGGAAGAACTTCCCCACCTGCAAACATATGCACACATTTAGTGAATACATGCAACCAAAGCTTTTCTTAAACAGCTCTCAGACATCCACTGTTGGAGGAGGTGTGGCCTTGTTGGAGGAGGTGTGGCCTTGTTGGAGGAGGTGTGGCCTTGTTGGAGGAGGTGTGGCCTTGTTGGAGGAGGTGTGGCCTTGTTGGAGGAGGTGTGGCCTTGTTGGAGAAGGTGTGGCCTTGTTGGAGGAGGTGTGGCCTTGTTGGAGAAGGTGTGGCCTTGTTGGAGGAGGTGTGGCCTTGTTGGAGGAGGTGTGGCTCTGGTGGAACTTTGAGGATTTTTGAAAGATCTGAGACAAGCCCAATCTCTAGCTCTCTGCCTCATGCCTTTGGATCAGAAGTAAGCTCTCAAATACTACTCCAGCACCATGCCTGCCTGCCTGCTGCCATGCTCCTCAATTTGATGGCCATGGTCACCTTCTAAGACTATAAGCAAGGCCCTAATTAAATGCTTTTTTTTTTTTTTTTTTTTTTTGTAAATTGCTTGACCATGGTGTCTCTTCACAGCAATAGGAAAGTAAGACAAACTCTGTCACACACACACACACAAAACTACATGGAAAGCAATCAAATAGTGTACATATGTTCACGCAAACACATACACAACATGTACACACAAAAATTAGAAAGTTACATTAGAGCTACCTCATAGCATCCAAGTTTCACAGTAATAAGTAAAATTGGGAAATAAAGAGCAAGGATCTGCAATACTAAGTAAGCTTAGGTGGGAAACTTGCATAAAATATATAATAATAAGGGTCTTAGTGTAGGAATGTGTTTAACACCATTTTCCTCTCAACTAAACTTTGTCTGATTATTACATAATGCCACCTCTGTTTCCCAAAACCACCCTGGACTCCACTGGTTTGCTCTCTTCACCCTCCAAGACAAACACCCACATGGGTAGTTCCAGTGTACTTGGAACCCCTAATATCCTACCTGAACTTTGGGCACATGAACACACGCATTTTTCTGGAGGAAAAGCCTGGAAACTTTGTCAGATCTTCACTGAAGCCAGTACAAAGTTGAGAGTCAAATGAAGAATGCTGTCACTTTAAATCAAAATTACGATCATGTATGCCGTTTCGTCACAATTTGTAAAAAAAAAAAAATCTCACAAGCACCAGGGTTCAGAGGCAACACCACATGCAGATCCAATCTGACCAGGAAAGCATTGTATTAGAGGAAATGAAGATGTGAGAGTAGGTCTTAGAAAAATCAATGATGTTATCTACTTTCTCCCATAAAAGCACAAATGGGAAGGAAGTTGTGGACAGCTATAAAAGAGTGGCCTTGGTTGGGGAGGAATAGTCGATGGGACATCCAAAGCACATACTGGGACACAGAAGGCCTCAAGTCAGTATTACAGTATCAGAAAGTTTCCCTGTGGAGGGTTAGGCAAGGGATGGATGTGTCTTGAGGGTCTGTGACTCCAAACTTTGCCCTTCCCAGTGCCTTGTACAAATCTGTCTTTTTTCCCCATTTGTATTGAATATTCTCTGTATTTACATTTCAAATATTATCCCCTTTCCCACCTCCCATCCCCCATCCCCTCCCATTGACTCCATGAAGGTGCTCCTTCTCCCACCTCAGCACCTTGGCATTTCCCTACACTGAGAAAATGAGCCTTCACTGGACCAAAGGCCTCCCCTCCCATTGATGCCAGACAATGCCATCCTCTGCTGCATATGCACCTGGAGCCATGGGTCTCTCCATGTGTGCTCACTCCTTCAGTTCTTTCTCTAGTTCTTTCATTGGGGTCCCCGTGTTTAGCCTGATGGTTAGCTGCAAGCATCCTCATCTGTGTCAATATGACTCTGGGAGAGCCTCTGAGGAGGCATCCAGATCAGTCTCCATGTTCACAGCAGCCTTATTTATAATAGCCAGAAGCTGGAAAGAACCCTGATGTCCTTCAACAGAGGAATGGATACAGAAATTGTGATACATATGCACAATGGAGTACTACTCAGCTATTACAAACAATGACTCATTTAATAAAAATCATGAAGTTCTTAGGCAAATGGATGGAACTAGAAGCTATCATCCTGAGTGAGGTAACCCAGTCACAAAAGAACACACATGGTATGCACTCACTGATACGCAGATACTAGCCCCAAAAGCTCAGAATACTTAAGAAACAATATACAGACCTTATAAAGCTCAAAAAGAAGGAAGACCAGAATGTGGATCACTCAGTCCTTCTTAGAAGGAAGAACAAAACAGTCACAGGAGGAAATATAGGGACAAATAGAGGAGCAGGGATTGAAGAAAATATCATCCAGAGCTTGCCTCACCTGGGGATCCATCCCATATGCAGTCATCAAACCCAAGCACTATTGCTGATGCCAAGAAGTGCAAAGTTCTGTCCTTGGGAGACATCACTTAAGCAGCAGATGTCAAATGGTATCAGGTTTTTCAAAGCCATGGCAGTAACTATAGGTGAAACCTGGTTTTCTGTGCATTGAGATGATTAATAGGTCTCCTGGTAGAATCCATGCTCTAAGGAAGATGCATAGATGATGTTCTGGCTAGTGTCTAGCTGTGGGCACCACTCAACAGAGTGGCCAGTCCCTCAAAAGCACAGGAATGGAGAAGGCAGCCCAGACTGTGTGTGTGTGTGTGTGTGTGTGTGTGTGTGTGTGTGTGTGTGTGTGTATGTGTGTACTATTTACTCAGGGGAAAGAAAAAGAGAAAAAGAAGAAAAGGAACAGCATTTGAACCAGCAGGGGAAAGGTTAGGTTATGTAACACAGCAGGCAAGAAGAATAAGGTCCATTTTTTTTTTCTTTTTCCTGGAGAGAGGTATTGTGAAATAGTCCAGGAACAACCTCCAATTTCCACAGTCGTGGGTGCTTCTCCAGACTCCTATCTGACAAGGTCAACAGTCAGAGCCCTGTCAATGGCCTTACAACTGAGAACTCGGGATCCTCAGCAACCTAGCAGGCCTCAGGTAACCTAAGGACAATGCCTTCAGATGGCACTGAAACGGGACAAGTCTGGAGTCACAAACACTCACAGATACATTCATCCCTCTCCTAACCCTCCATGGGGAAACCTTCAGATACTGTAATACATGCCTTTGTGTCCTAGTACATGCTTTGGATAACCCAATCTATCAGGCCAATGGTGGGGGATGGGGGAGGGAGGACACAGACACAGGCAGGGGGTGATGTCCAGGAGTCTCTTCCTTGTTTGGAAGCCACTTCTTCCCACTCATTCTCAGGTCTCTGTGTCTCACACTCATTGGCCTGCCAGAAGTAAAAACAAGAGTCACTCAAAGCTGTGCCCCAGGCAGGGCTAGGACCAAATGCATCGCCATCGCAGGAGATGACAGAGTGGGGGCTAGTGGTGCTTGTGTTTAGGAGGAAAAGAAGA
Organism: Micromys minutus; assembly: GCF_963924665.1. Taxonomy (NCBI): domain Eukaryota; kingdom Metazoa; phylum Chordata; class Mammalia; order Rodentia; family Muridae; genus Micromys; species Micromys minutus. The sequence goes on along the minus strand of NC_137965.1, from coordinate 13,637,396 downwards.
GGTGAAGCTGCAAGACCAGGAGGAGAGACCATAAGAGATGAGTAGACGGGGCCCTGACAGCTCTGAGCAAGGTGACCTGGAGCAATCCCCAGCAGTGTGCACGTTGAGTAGACACAGGTCTCAGACAAAAATAAAAGACCCTAAGAGCATCTCGCTTTCCCATAGGTAGGGCTTCCAGCCCTGGGAGACCTGGATTCCAGGCAAGACTCGGTCACAAGGGAACAAACTTTAGGTAGGTTCTTAGAGATTTTGTATTCCAGTTCATCTTTTTCAACCAAAAAAAAAAAAAAAAAAAAAAAAAAAAATACTATTCATTGCACACCCACAATGTGCCAGGTCCCACTCTAACTGTTGCATCCGCAGAAACAGATGAAGAGGCTGAACTCGCAGAGTTTAGGTTTCAGTACAGTAAGGGTAAGATGCAAATTGTGGGTTTAAAGTTTATGTCCCAGCTCCCCGCTCCCAAAGAAATGCATATGCATGCTGAAACCTTAAAACTCCAAATGGATGGCATTGGCCAATGGTTGTTGGGTCAGGAGATGGGGTTCTCCTGAAGGGCCAGTGCCCTTGGAAAGGAGAGTTATTGGGGTCTTTCTGCTGTGTGAAAGAACAGGAGGAAGATCATTTCCAGGACCCGAGAAGGGAGCCCCCGTGAGAACCAGAACATGCTAGGAAATGGATAGGTCTTGGTCTTCCAACTTCCAGAACTGTTAGGCCACCTAGGTTACTATATGTGTTACAGTATCCCAAGCGGATGACTATAATAGCCAGAGAGACAGACAGGCACAGCCAAAGGATGCTAGAGATGAGATGAAAGGATGCATGGAATAGAAGCAGGGAGGATACTCCCTTATACCTCACTTACCAGAGAGCACAGAGAGGGAGCAAGTGCTCCTGTCTCTTCTCCAGAACATTCCATCATGCTGGGCTCTTCCCAATGGCCCTGCCTCCTAACACCTCCAGATACCACCCCATTAGAACTTGTGATTTCCATATGTGAATTTAAGAAGGACCCTAGCATTCGCCTACAGCAGCAGCTGGGAAGCCAAGGTGACTGAACTAGAGTGGGGGTGGTAGATGGTGGCCTCGTCTTACATGCTGGGTACATTTAAAAGGCAGAGCCAACAGGGCTACTCACAGATTGGATGCCTGCTCAAAAGAAAACAGGCCAAAATGACTCCAATGGTCTGTCCTTGAGAAACCCTGGTGTCTACCGAGCACCAACAGAGGCAGGAAAATCCCCAGAATATGCTGGTTTAAAGGAAAAGAAAGCTTTCATAATCAGGTTTTAGCCTATTTTGAATTTTCTAGAAATTCAACCAAAGAAATTTTTTATTTACTTATTTATGTATTTATAATTTCATGTGTACTTATATATGTATGTGTACCACACATATGCCTGGTGCCAGTAGAGGCCACAAAGAGGCATCAGATACCCTAAGACTAGAGTTACAGGCCATTGTGAGCTACAGTGTGTGTGCTGAGAACCAAACCCAGGTCCTCTGCAAGAGCGTCAAGTGCTCCCAACCATTAAGTCATTTCTCTACACCCTAAAAGCTTTGATTTTTAAAGACAGAGAGAATCAGGTAGCATGAAAGCAGTGCCAAAAGAGGAGGCCCATAAAATAAGATGAAATCCACTGGTGGGAGTTGGCTCAGACCCCTGTAGAAAGTAGGTGGCATAGCTTCTTTTTCTGTTACTGTGATAAAATGTCCCAGAAAAAGCAGCTTAATGAAGAAGTGATATATGTAGGCTCAGTTTGAGGTGGGGAAGTCATCATGAAGGGAATCTCCTTATGGAGAAGTTGTCCTAAGGAAGTCCTCATGTAGGAAGTTCTCATGGAAGGGAAGTTCTCATGGAGTGGAAGTCCTCATGTAGCAAGTCCTCATGTAGGAAATCCTCATGGAGGGGAAGTCCTCATGTAGGAAGTCCTCATGGAAGGGAAGTCCTCATGTAGGAAGTCCTCATGGAGGGGAAGTCCTCATGTAGGAAGTCCTCATGGAAGGGAAGTCCTCATGGAGAGGAAGTCCTCATGTAGGAAGTCTTCATGGAGGGGAAGTCCTCATGTAGGAAGTATTCATGGAGGGGAAGTTCTCATGTAGGAAGTCCTCATGTAGGAAGTCCTCATGGAGGGGAAGTCCTCATGTAGGAAGTCCTCATGTAGGAAGTCCTCATGGAGGGGAAGTCCTCATGTAGGAAATCCTCATGGACGGGAAGTCCTCATGGAGGGGAAGTCCTCATGTAGGAAGTCCTCATGGAGGGGAAGTCCTCATGGAAGGAAAGTCCTCATGGAGGGGAAGTCCTCATGTAGGAAGTCCTCATGGAGGGGAAGTCCTCATGGAAGGGAAGTCCTCATGGAGGGGAAGTCCTCATGGAGGGGAAGTCCTCATGTAGGAAGTCTTCATCCAGGGGAAGTCCTCATGTACGAAGTCCTCATGGAGAGAAAGTTCTCATGTAGGAAGTCCTCATGGAAGGGAAGTCCTCATGGAGGGGAAGTCCTCATGGAGGGGAAGTCCTCATGGAAGGGAAGTCCTCATGTAGGAAGTCCTCATGGAAGGGAAGTCCTCATGGAGAGGAAGTCCTCATGGAGGGGAAGTCCTCATGTAGGAAGTCTTCATCCAGGGGAAGTCCTCATGTACGAAGTCCTCATGGAGAGGAAGTTCTCATGTAGGAAGTCCTCATGGAAGGGAAGTCCTCATGGAGGGGAAGTCCTCATGGAGGGGAAGTCCTCATGGAGGGGAAGTCCTCATGTAGGAAGTCCTCATGGAAGGGAAGTCCTCATGGAGAGGAAGTCCTCATGTAGGAAGTCTTCATGGAGGGGAAGTCCTCATGTAGGAAGTCTTCATGGAGGGGAAGTTCTCATGTAGGAAGTCCTCATGTAGGAAGTCCTCATGGAGGGGAAGTCCTCATGTAGGAAGTCCTCATGTAGGAAGTCCTCATGGAGGGGAAGTCCTCATGTAGGAAATCCTCATGGACGGGAAGTCCTCATGGAGGGGAAGTCCTCATGTAGGAAGTCCTCATGGAGGGGAAGTCCTCATGGAAGGAAAGTCCTCATGGAGGGGAAGTCCTCATGTAGGAAGTCCTCATGGAGGGGAAGTCCTCATGGAAGGGAAGTCCTCATGGAGGGGAAGTCCTCATGGAGGGGAAGTCCTCATGTAGGAAGTCTTCATCCAGGGGAAGTCCTCATGTACGAAGTCCTCATGGAGAGGAAGTTCTCATGTAGGAAGTCCTCATGGAAGGGAAGTCCTCATGGAGGGGAAGTCCTCATGGAGGGGAAGTCCTCATGGAAGGGAAGTCCTCATGTGGGAAGTTCTCATGTAGGAAATATCCTCATGTAGGAAATGTCCTCATATAGGAAGTTCTCATGGAGAGGAAATCCTAATGGAGGGGAAGTCCTCATGGAGAGAGTCCTCTTGGAGCAGAAGTTGCTGGGAAGCATAACATCCTAGAAGAGAAGAGCAGACATCAGAGCTGGAAGCCAGGAGGAAAAGATTTATGAGCGCTCAGGATTAATTAGTTTCCTCTTTTACTTCAGTCTAGGACCCAAGCTCAGGGAATGGGGCCACCCTCCCTTAAGGCAGCTCTTTTCACCTCAGTGAATCTAATCAGGATGATCCCCCACAGACTGGCTCAGAGAGTGATCTAATGGAAATAGATCCCTTACAGGTGAATCGGGAAGCTTGCCTCCTAAGTGATTCCAGAGCAGCTGGCTAGGGTCCTTCCCTGGAGACATGCAGGAAATGCCTGTTCCTAGAGGTTCTCGAGCTTGTCTGTAGCCTAAAGGAGACTTACAAATGTCTATATCTAATTCGTACCCTCACAGGTCCTGGTCTCTGAGGAGAGAAATGGTTATCAATATTTTTTAACCTCCGTGTGATTCTACTGTGCAGGGAGAGGTGAATGTGATGGGCCTGAGCTCTTCTTGTTTTAATTTTGTATTATTATCTATTTTATGTGTGGTCGTCTTCCCTACATGTATCCCAGTACACTGCAGGAATGCATGGTGCCTAAGGCAACCAGAAGAAGGTGTTGATCCCCTGGAACTGGAGTTTTAGATAGTTGTGAGCTGCCACATGGATGGTATGCATCAAACTGGGGTCCTCTGGAAGGGTAGCCAGTGCTCCTAACCGCTGAGCCATCTTTCCCCCTTTTCTACCATTGAGCTATCTTAAAACCTGTTCCATTGAGGGCCATGCATACATAATTGAAACAGACCATGACATCACTGGATGTCCATACGGCCATTTCTACACACTCACTTCCTGCTTCTTTGATTACCTTTGTTCTAGCTTATTCTTCGCTTTTATTTTTTTTAAACCTATTCACTAGAACAACTCAAGGGGATGTATGAATTTTCATTAGTCAAAACCAACTAACTCCTAAGAATCCGTTCAGGCCCTTGAGAAAACTGAGATGATACAATATTCCTAATTCATCCCAAACCCTCCTCCTTCTGAAGACTGAGGTACAAAAGCTATACCATTTTTGCAGCACAATTTATTATTGACAATATGGACAAAGAGGCAAATAAACAACCCCCCCCCCAAAAAAGAGCCATGTTCATTTCAAGCCACCGAGAAGCACAGGCCAAAAGAAAAATAAGATCCACCAACCTTTGCCAACTCAAAAGGAACAGAACCAGCGGGAACTGGTGTTCTATATTCGGCTTTTAAAGGGTATTTCAAACAATAGAGAACAAACACGAGGTAGTCGCACGAAAGGTTTACCAACAGCACAGGTGAACAATGCAACGGGGTCAACACAACCAGAGGATGTCTCTACAGACACACCATACACCTCGCAGGGCCCTTGTGACACACCCTTCCACTGCTAGTAACTTGTTCTCCTTTCTGGCATCAGCTCAAGGAACCTCGCTCACCAAAGAAATATTCGTGTCTCCTGAATCGTCATCCCCGTGTGGGGAACACTGCTGAGACCTTCTCAGAAAGTACTATAGTTCCCACTTGGCAGGAAGGGAAATCAAGGCAGGAAGCGGTTAATCCCTCTGTTAAGGAAGTAGACAGCTAAAATGTCTGGGTCTCCAGGAAGAATGGGGACCAGCTTGGGTTCCTGATATCATGGAAGCCAAATGTTTCCATCAATTTCTCCCAAGAGAATCGGGGTTCGGAGTTGGCTGTTCTGAAGCCTGACTCAGAAACCTCATCTTCTGCAGAACACTTCCCTGCGCTCTGTTTTTGGTTTTCTTTCTTCTTCTTTTTCGTTTGGGACTCTACGCACACTTCCAGGTTGTCTAACGAAAAGTCAAACATGGTTATAACTAGCTCCAGGGAAGTCACCAAAAGCCTCTTTCTTCTCCTAGGATTTGGGAGTGTCCGTGTGCCTTGAGGTAAACACCACACACCCTGCACTAGGATGTGAGCCTGTGCTTTATCGCAGCCTCTCTAGTAACTTAAATGAGCGGGGACGGGAAATAAGGAGGGCTGTAAATCGGGGCTCTCCAGAACGCCTTCCCACAGAGGGTGCTACATTCAATGTGTGTGGGTGCCAAGTCGGGGGAGAGGAGGCTTGCCCGCGTATTAACTCAGCTCATCAGCATGGTTTGAAGATGATTATGACGAAACCGCACAGGGAGCGCCACCCTGTTGCAAGTGGCGGGCCAGTAACGAAACCGAAGCTCAAAACTGCATGTCTTTAACGCTTGTGAAAAATCTTCCAGAAGATGAACTACATCACCTGACCCAAGTGGTCCAAGGGTTCTCTGTTTGTGTCAGTATTTGTTAATGGGAACAAGAGCCTCCACAGCAAACCCAGGTCAAGAGAGAAGGGTGGGCGGGCTTTCTGCAGTCCCCGTTCGTTTGCAGCTACTGCTCTTGGAGGATGCAGGAGGATTGAATGGGGACCTGACCCACCATGTTAGGGAGGTACAGAGGAAACGTTAGGGAAGCAGTGACCAGCCTTTTCTGTCTCTGCTTTTCGTACCAGGCTCTTCGAGTACTTCCACATCTGTATACTGCATACTGTGTGCTGTGTACTGTACTGTGAAGCTCTTCAACTTCTGCTCCTGGTACATTCGGACCTCCAGGGTGTTTCTCTTTCTTCTCTCCCCTCTCAGCTAGAACTGAAGCCCTGAATCCTCTTCCTTTGGACTCCAAGGACAGATGCTGGCTTTCCATTCCGTAGACCGCGATTGGCTCTCTGCTGCCCCCACCTGGTCTATACAAGAATCTTCCTGTGCTGGTCTGACAGCACCCTTAAAATCTTGAGTCTTGATTCCTCAAGGCAATTTGAATATTGCTAATTTCCCTTCACCTATAGGTTTACTTAATCTATCGGCCCAAAACTATTCTTAATGTATAATGACAAATTGTACTGCAAAGTTATGAGCTGTGTCAGGTAGCACCTTGTTTGTTTTTGTTTTGTAATAAGTGAAAAATGGTGGTATTCTATGAACTTCTTTTAAATCCTAAAGTAGGCTTTTTCAAATCACTAGGACACTGTACATTAATATACTTATTCCAGAGTCATAAAATTGATATTTTCCTCTTCAAAATACCCTATGGTGGTAATAAGACGGTTAAGGACAAATGACAGGGGAGAAGAAAGACGGGAAACATCTGGAACTCCCCAGACACTTAGAAAACTTCTTAGAATACATTCCAGCAGCTTAACCACAGCCCTAACCATATGACCGTTTGTCTCGGTTACTGTTCTATTGCCACGATCAAGGGAGCTTATAAAAGAAAGCATTTGATTGTGGGCTGGCTGAGAGTCTCGGAGGATGATTCTACGGTCATCGTAGCGGAAGCATAGCAGCAGGCAGGCATACATAGCCCTGGAGCAGTTTCTGAGAGCTCATATCTTATCCATAAGACAGAAGCAACAGGAAGGCAAGACTGATCCAGGCTTGTGCTTTTGAAACCTCAAAGTCTACCTACCCTTCCCCCCATCACACAACACACACACACACACACACACACACACACACACACACACACACACACACACTGACTCACCTCCTCCAACACAGCCACACCTCCTGGTCCTTATAAACAGCGCACCACCTGGGAAACCAGACCTTCAAATATAAGAGTGTTTGGGAGTTCGTCCTTATTCAAAGCATCACATTCCACTCCCTCCTCCCCACCCCCAGTCTTGTAGCCACATCATAACGCAAAATGCATTTGGTCCAGCCTCAGTAGTTCCCATCTGTGACCCAAAGCAATCTCTTTGGGTCTGTAAATATCTGTAAAACTTAAAAGAGCATTCCATTCCTCCAATGGCACAGAATAGACTTTGCCACGCCAAATGGGAGAAAGGGGAGAAGGGTGAAGAAATATGGGACCAAGACAAGAGTGAAACCCAGCAAAGAAAATTCCAAACCCTGCCATTGCTGTGTCTGCAATCAAAGGGCTCTTCAGATCTATCCCTCCCAGATTTCTCGACTGTGACACCCTCCTCTCCTATGGGCTGGTCCATTGCCCTGCCTGTAGCAGTCCTTGGCAGGGGTCCCAAGGTGCTGGCATCTCCAACATCCCAACATCTGGAGGTCTCCAAAGCAGTTCAGACTTCATGTTAACAGCCTCAGGAAATGGCTTCTCCAAGCTTCCATGAAGAAACTTCACATGCTTGGCCTCGGCGGCTCTCCTTCAGCAGAGATGAAGACTCCTCGGCCCTCTACTCCTGTATCTTTCTATATAAAAAAATAAATAAAAATGAAAATGCAGGGCCAAAACTGGCCTGTTCTTCTGCTTGCCTGATCTGGAATCTGACCCCCCTTCTTTTTTTTTTTTAACTTTATTTTAGAAAACAAAGATAATAGAAAAAACTTTTAAACATTTTTGCATAAATGTATACAAATACAATTGTGTCAGTGCTTGGCTTTTTTTTTTTTCTTTTTTTTAAAGTTTGATACTCTGCATTAAAGTCTTACTAGTTACAAAGAGCAAAAAGTACATGTAAAACAGGATGTAACCCAGAATTAGTCAACGTTTTTTTGGTGTGTAAGGATTGAGCACGACGTTTTTTTTTTTGTTGTTGTTGTTGTTTTGTTTTGTTTTGTTTTTTGTTTTGTTTTGTTTTGTTTTTTTCTTGAAATTTACAGTCTGTGAGTTGTTTCTGGGGCAGTCCAAGCCTCTGGGCTTAGCATCCCACTATCAGTGACTGCATATTATGTCTGTTCTTTTGTGACTGGGTTATCTCACTCAGGATGATATTCTCTAGATGCAACCATTTTCTTAAGAATTTGTTTAAGTCATTGTTTCTGATGGCTGAGTAGTACTCCATTGTGTAAATGTACCACAATTTTTGTATCCATTCATCTACTGAAGGACATCTGGGTTCTTTCCAGCTTCTGGCTATTATAAATAGAGCTGCTATGAGCATTGTGGTGCATGTATCTTTGTTGTAATGACCCCCTTCTTGAATCCTATCGGCATACACTTTGGTTTCCTTTGCTACGTAAGCTTTCCTTTCTACAAGTTTTGGATTACCGGGTGGGGTCCATGGCAGGGGGAGGGGAGATTTACCTGGCAAGTCTGGGGGGGGGGACCAACTAAAATTAACCTAAGAATTTGTGGAGAAAGCTGAGTGGAACAATTAGCAAAGCGAGTAGGGAAGGTTATTGAAGAACTGTTGGTTGAGATGAACCTGCTCCCTAAAAGGACATCGGTGGAGTCCTATTTTACACAGAGGGAAATCAGTGGCAAAGACCTTTATCCCCCACAGGCCCCAGCGTGAAACTGAAGCTCTGGACACTCCTCCCACTCCCACTTGAAACCAGATTGCCTGATGACCTGGCCCAGCTGGCTTTGGGAGCCATGCAAAGCCTAGATCCAAGGCTTGAAGTGATGCTCAGCAGAGTCGAGCTCTAGATCGTTTTTGGTTTTTTTTGTTTTTTTTTTTAATGTTCCCACTGGCTGTCCTTCAACTACTCTGTGCCTCAGTTTCCCAGCCAGGAAACTAAGAGCGGCCCCATTGTGAGCAGTCCCTGTGTAAGTAAAGTGAGAAGGAGATGCTTGCAAACACCACCACTGGAGTAGGAGCAAGTACTTAGACAGGGGTAATGGCTGGCGGTAGGGGGTGCAGCCAGCCTTAGCTACATCCAAGGAAAACAGAGCAAGAAGCAAAGCGAGAATATCAACTTCCAGTTTCCGTGGCTGTGCTAAGACAACCTCTCCCCCGCCCTGTAAGAAGCCCCGCCCTTTTCCACTCGGCCTCCTCCTGGGTGCTCTATCGCTCCACTGAGACTCTGCCCCAGCCCCACCCCCTGGCTACATTTCCGATGAACAGCACACGCGTTTGGAGATGCTCATAGACCCATATACACGAGCACACATATTGCATGATCAGGACCTTAAGGCCGTTGAAAATAGCTGTGGTCTGAATAGAAATCAGCTGCCCATCCCACAGCGCGCTGTCTCTGCCACCTTTCCATTACGAACACATTTTTCTTCCTCAATCAAACCTTAGGGTCCCTCCAGACTGATTTCTCTTCGATCCCCCTATCCTTCACCCAAGAACGTATTTAATGACATCTACCTACTGTATACACATATGCACATAACACTATATGCATATAGACAAACACATCCTTCCTTTTAGATTGGTCTACCCCACCACTCTGAAAAAACAGGCTTGCTCCCAAAGTCACTCCCAAACGACCTTGCCATGACTTATTGGAGTAGATCCGTGGGAATGTTCTCCTTTCTGTGGAAAGAGCTGTCTTTATCTCCTGCTCAGTAGGGTTGGTACCGTTGCGTATCATTCTTGTCTTCTTCGAGCACTGAGCAAGAAGCCCAGTGTATAAAGTCTTAGATGACCAGGGGAGAGGATGTCTTAGAGATCAACTAGAAAACTCCCTTACAGCACAGGCGAGCACGTCACAGCTTAGAGAGCTAGAATCTTCCCCATCCAGAGGTCTCCAGTGAATAGTTATTTATTAGGGCATCCATCACTGTGTGAGGTGCTGGGGTCACCATGAGGGACAAAGACATCTACGATCCTTCACACTGCAGACTTGCTAGTGAGAAGGGAAGCTGAGAAGTAATTCTAATGAAATGTCAGTGTTGTGGGGTGTAAGGCATTGCTTCTCAGGGATTGGAGAGACAGCTTGTGGGTGGAGAGCATGTGTTGTTATTACAGAGAACCCAGGTTTGGGTCCCAGTACCCCACATGTGGTTTACAACCAGCTATAACTTATAACTCCAGTTCCAGGCCTGTATATGTTATGCATACAGGCAAAATATACACATACACATACAATGAAATCAATAAAGAAAGGAAGGAAGAAAGAAAGAAAGGAAGGAAGGAAGGAAGGAAGGAAGGAAGGAAGGAAGAAAGAATGGAAGGAAGAAAGAAAGAAGGAAGGGAGGAAGGATGGAAGAAAGGAAGGAAGGAAGGAAGGAAGGAAGGAAGGAAGGAAGGAAGGAAGGAAGGAAGGAAGGAAGGAAGGAAGGAAAAAACCTGCTTTCTACAGAAGCATACAGCGCCCCTAGTGGCAGTAATAGGTGTTACGCATGACTGATGGGTAAAGCTTAGTCAACAGCAACAAAAAGTAGCGGGAAGATCCTCACTAGGTAGCAATAGGTACAAGTCCCGGGACTGGAAGCAAGTCTAAAGGGCCAGGGCCAGTCTGTCTAACTTTTTGTACCCAGACCATGGGTACAGAGCATGAGGGAAGGTGAAGACTAGCTCTCTTTGCTATTACCAAGTTCATTTGGCTTCCGAAGTAAGCCCGTTTCATCAGAGCGGTGGGCAAGACTGATCTAACCGGAAACGATATGTGCGAATATTGTTTATGCGTATGTTTGCCGGGAGGTAAATGTTATTATTCCTTGATTCCCAACAGCATTTCAACTCCTCTTCCATGTTTCCCATTTCTTCCTTTGCTGACCTCCTAGCTCCTTTTCCCCTCTCCTTCTAACTCCTCCCACTCACCCATGAGAGCGAGTAAGGACTACTGTGTCCTTTAACACTTTTGGCTCTACTGTGCGCTTAGTTTGCAAACAACAGGGCCAGCCCTGTGTCTCCTGGAGAAAGGGGGGATCTGAGTGGGATAGGTAGGTGTCAGCAGCTAGGTGTCAGGTGTGCTTCTCAGTGGAAGCGCCCCAGCTTCGGAGAAAAGCTGGGGCTCTCGTGGGACTACCTCTACAAGAGGACCACACTGGTCCCTAAAGTCAGAGGAGGCCAGGAGAGGAGACAAGTGGGCCCCAGAGCTGTAGAGGATTGGAAGCTGACTTTGTTGGCATCTCCACCACCAGAAAACGAAAATATGCAGGTTTCACCCCACAGAAATAGTTGAAATTCTTAACCATAAAAATCTCTAAACTTTAAAGATTAAAGCCCCTTCCCCCAACCCCCTCCCTTTTCCTCTGAGAAAGGGGAGCCCGGTCCCCCTGGGCATCACCCCACCGTGGCACATCAAGTCACTGCAGGACTAGGCACATCCTCTCCCACTGAGCCCAGACAAGGCAGTTCAGTTAGGGGAGAGGTAATGGTGGGAAAGGAAGACAACGAGTTATCTTCTCGACATGGAACTTGCTAGGATTTTAAAAGAGCTATCTAAATCTAAGATTTGAACTTCTTTTTTTTCCCCCAATGAGGCTTTTCTTCTGTGCTACAACCTTAAATCAATTTCAGAATGCCAGTTGCTTATAGCAGATACATCCCAGCCATTTTCTTTTAAGAGGCCAGAAAAAGACGGCTGAAATTAGCCAATTTCTTCTGGCTAGTCTCATTGTGCTAATGGAGGGTTTTTTTTTTTTTCTTCCCAATAACTCCTTAGTCTTTCAATGCAGTTCTTTATACCCTGGCCAAGTAAAATGTAATTTTTAAATGATATACAGAAATATGAAGGAAATAACCGTCCAAAGATTGAGGCAAAATGAAATGAAATGTAATACTTAAAGTGATTTGAGCGGTAGAATAGCACAAAATTCCTGTGTTCGTCTCTGGGGTAATAATTTGAAATAATGTCTTATATCCCTAAAAGAGAATATGGATAAAAAATAAAATAAAATCAACTCTTAATACGCCGTTTCACTTCGGGAGAGTTTGACAAAACATTATGTGTTAGTGGCCTTGAGATAATTTAGAAGACGCTTTTTTTTTTAAGTATTTGAAACCTTTTTAAGTCTTGGAATGGGGAAGGGAAGGCACACGTAAGGGTAGGCTCCTGAGACTCGGACATAGTGGGTTCCCAGCCCCCAGGCTTTCTTGCCTTCAGATTCTTAACCTATCAGCAAAAAAGACTTCGAGGTAGAGGACGCAGGGAGGGTCCTAGTGCAAAATCTACCAAATTTAAATTGATTCTACACTGATTACAAAGTATCGGCACTTAGGCCCACTAGTCTTAGTAAGCATCAGGAAAGAGAGAGGGCACAGGGACTGCTGTCCATCCAGAGAGTCTTTTTGCTGGTGCAGGCCTTACTGGAGTTCCATGCTTCTGACTGCAGAGACCAGAAGTCTGGAATGTCTCTTTAAAATGGAAGATCTGAGGCCAGTTTAACGATGAAATTAACCATGATTTAGGGCTCATGAGAGACATTACTTAAAAAAAAAAAAAAAAAAAAAAAACCACTTAAAAAATCAGACAACTGGATGAAGCTGAGGCCCCGGTCCAGTTCCCTGTGACCTTGCTCTTTCTCTGACCCTTGCCCCCTCTGGTTTAAAGGAGGAGGCTCCAAGCCAGGAACATTAGAGCAACCTTTCATACAAAAGTGGATGTGCTTGAGACAGCTGTGAGGAAAACGTAAATCCACTGTGAGCCAACGCCCCACAGGTACGAAAATGGAATTCGAGGTGCTCGCAAACGTTGATTAGGATGTCACACCTGGCACCTCAGTCAAACAATTAATAATAATAGTAATAATGATGATGATGATTATAAACATGGTTTGAGGTCTACACGTCTCTGGGAGTGTGATCTGGCACATTTCCTATCCACTTAGTAGTCAGAGGCCATAATTTGGAAAATACTTCCCACAGTGTCAAACCCAACCTTGTCATGCTGATGAAAGGAAAATGTGTTGTCCATCTTCTTCAAAGACGATTTCAAAGACTCTCTGGGGGCCCTTCTCCCCTGTCGTCTTCCCAGTTCAGACGTGAAAGAGCTTGGGGATTTTCTTTCTTTTTTAAGGATCAAAAGCAGAAAGCCACATGGCCTCTTTCCTGACATCCATAGCAACAGAGATCACTGTGTGGTGTGGCTGAGAACAGATAAAACGCCGAATGTGGTCATGGGAAATCTAGTTTATTGGGGTTTAAACTCTGAGAGGGGAGAGCATATCCTTTGGGTTGACAGAGAGAGATTTTTTTTTTTTTTTTGGTCAGGCAGGTGCTGTGTGTATCAACTTGTCTGGTGTCCAGTCAGTGACCTTTATCAGATGGGCTGAACTACAGCTCAAGACTTTGGCAGGTCACACTGTCAAGCATAAATCTGTGCTGAGAAGTTTCTCTCCCAAGCGCAACCTTGCCTGCCCATGTCATCCGAGGCTTCCTCATCCTTCTTATAACCAGTGTGATTTTAGCGATTACATCTCCGATGGCCATTTTTCTATAAGCTACTGTTATCAGTGTTATTGCAGATGAGAATAGTTTAGAAGTTACATCAGTATCAGAGTTACTTAAGGTCCGCTGTTTAAGTTTCTTGAAAATGTAGTATATTTGGTTGTGTTTTGTTTGGTTTGTTTTTTTCTTGTTGCTATAATAAAATAACTGGCTAATGTAACTTAAGGGAGGGATGCTTTGTCTCACACTTAGAGGGAACATAGTCCTTCACAGTGAGGAAGGCATAGCAACAGGTAGGGTGGTGCCATGGTGACAAGGTGTTCTGGTACTCTACCTCTTACATACCAAGAAGCAGGAAAGAGAACTCAGGCAAGAAGCGGCGACATTCTATAGAGCTTTTAAGGACACCCTCCAATGACCCACTTCCCCCAGCAAGGCCACATCCTAAGGGCTGGGACCAGGAGTCCAAACGCATGAGCCAGTGAGAGCATCTCACAGCAAAGCATGCAATGGGGATGCCTGGCTCCATGCTTCTTACAGCAGGTCCACCTTCTCCTCTGTCTACTTCCATCCGGGAGAAATGCGCATCTTCAGAATGTGTCGCCATCCAGATCCTCCACAGGATCTACATTGCCTGACTTCTACCTCACGCCACCCTTACATGTCGCTACTGCTTGCTGGTTGTTCTGCTCTGATCATCAAAGGGTGAAATTTAGAGGGTGGGGGCAGCCGCTGATGTGTATCCCATAACCCTCCTGGGATGGAAGCCCTCAAGAATCGAGTCCTAGACAAAAGTACCCAGCGCAGAGAGAAAAAGAAAGAAAGAAGAAGCCTGCATCAAGCTGAGCTGAAATGTGAGAGGCGTTTTCTTTCAGATTCACTCCATTTCTGTTTCTGGGTTTTCCGGGATAAAGAGTGTTTGTTTTCACCCCAGTCGTAAGCACTGCAATAAGAACTCGGATTCTGTGTTGGTCCCTGATTTCCCTATATGTAAATAAGGCTTTTCTTTTCTCTCTCTGGCAATATTACCATCTCGCTGGACACGAGTCATGCTCCTGTGGCCACAACTGGCTCAGCCCAGTTCCAGGAATGCAGTGAGAACTCCAGTAGGATCTGAACTGAACAGAGCGAGAGGACAGACGTCATGTCCATGTCAAGGGCTGCCTAATGATCCGAAGGAACTGCACAGATGTTCCAGTTATTACGGGCAGTGGATGTCAAAAGGAATGGGCTGCTCCCTATCCCTTGGCAGGAGGAGCTGTGCCACCCTGGACCTCGGCCAAGCAGAAGGCCATCACCCAGTGTGTCCAGAACTGTAGACAGAAATAATCCTTTGTAACGTTTTAAAAAGTTGAAACCAAGAAATGGAAAGATGACTCAGCTCTGAAGAGCCTCCTCAGGCAACCGTAAATTCTTGGATTCAGATTCCAGCACCTTCTGCTGGCCTCTGCCTGTTCACAGTCATATCTGTGCATGCTACCATGCAGACACACACACACACACACACACACACACACACACACTAATAGATGACAGATGGATAGATGATAGATAGATGGGCAGATAGACAGATGCAGGCAGACAGACAGATCAAAACTTCAGAATTTTGAAAAAAAAAAGGTATCCATTCTAAGAAAATAAAATTTGATCAATGCAAGTGGAGTTCTTACTAAACACATTGAAAAGTGCTGGTGTCTACAGAAGAATTTTGGAATAAAAGTGATGAGTAGGTAAGTAGGTTTTTTTTTTTTTTAAGTGCTCAACCCTCAACTGAGACCCACAGGCCATTAATTATTACTTAATTTCTAAACCAGCTCTTTTCAACACAACCTCAGACACCTTGAAGAGCAGATCTTGGATAAAATCCTCCTTTTGTTTCCACAAGGAACTGAGTAAATGCCCACAAGGAAGGCCAGGCACCCTGAGGCCCCAGGAGGCTGCTGAGGGATGGAGCAGGCTGGGCTCTTTAACTGGTCCGAACACTGGGGCCCCTGTGGCTTCAAAGACTCCATTCACTGCGGTTACCCTAAGCCTAGGACCTGGCCATTCCTCCAAGGGAGTCTCTTGAGTCACCATCCAGGCATGCATCCCATAATAAATAATGACTTAATTTATTAGCTACACAAAAATTTCAGGGGAGGTTTCTCAGAGAAGCTTGGGAACTATCCACATTTTCTTTTCTTATAAACAAAATTCCTCATTTTTCTAAGTGCATGCTAGAGACCTCTGCAGCTACCCTCTGCAGCCAGAGCTGTGAAGGGCTAGGCTTGTGACCCCTTCTCTCCATTTCTGCTGGCCAGGGCTTGCTCTCCATCCCTTCCTAGGGAGGGGTTCAGCATCTCGAAGGACTTCACTGAACCCTGTCTCCCATGGCTACTGTATTTCCTTTCCTGTGCTTTGAGAAGCTTCTTACCCTGGCACATATAGCTTTGCAGGCCGGGGATGAAGAGATGGGGAACTTGGCCAATGAGGTGCCAGCACAGAGGTCAAGCCTGGCTTAGGACTGCAACTGAAGACGTGTCCTTCTACTTCTTAGCTAGGACCTGCAGGCAAGTCCCTTTCCCTCCACCCACCTCGCTTAAAACATCGTGGCTCTAAATGTAAGTGCGAAGATGAAATGCAACGAAACTGCCTGGTCTTGGCCTAAGTGCTCCCGTGATTGTTTCCCAGAATGGAAGGTGAATATGTTGTCAGTTTGACCGGATCTAGAACCACTTAGGAGACAAGCATTTCTAGAAGCATTTAATGAGGAAAGACCTACCCTGACAATAGGCAGGGCCATTCCGTGGGCCAAACTAAACCAAGAAAGAAGAAGACTCTGCCTGAGCAATGAATGCCATTATCTTCTTCCTGACTTGGAATGTGACAACAACAGCCCCTGTCACCATGTCACAGGGGTCCGTGGGGGACTGGACCCTCAAACCATAAACCAAACCAACGCCTTTCCTCATTACACTGCTTTTGTTAGGTGCTCTGTCGTAGCAATGAGACAGTAACTCACACACCTGCTCAAGAGATGGACTCCAACAGACACTGGCCTGTGAGGGCGTGTTCTGTATACATCTGAGCCCTCAGCATCCTCTCAAATGGTGAAACAAGCACTTGCCAAGAGCTGAGGAGCCATGACCTTGTGTTACCCCAGACACTTTGGTCCCTTCTATCTCATCCTATCCGATGATTAAGAATCAGATTCCAGCAAGACAGTAAGTTGATGGTACAGACCAGACCCCTGCCTCTCCTTCAGGGACACTGGCCAGCACTGTTCATCATTTGGTGTCATATCTACCCAAAACATTACAAGCAGCAGCTTACAACTGAAAATAAATTTTGAGGCATTTGTAGTCATAGGCACTGTGGTGATACGAATAGTTTTGTCTCCTATAGTCTCGTGTTTGAATGCTTGGCCCATAGGGAATGCCCTATTAGGTGGTGTGGCTCTTGACCCTTTGGGAACTACCTTGGGCACTATTAGGAAGTGTAGCTTTGTTGGAATAGGTGTGGCCTTGTTGGAGAAAATGTGTCACTGTGGGGGACAGCTTTGAGGTCTCTTATGCTCAAGCTATACCCAGTGTGGCACGTGGTCTCCTTCTCCTTCCTGCAGATGAAGATGTAGAACTCTCAGCTCCTCCAGCACCCTGTCTGCCTGGATGCTGCCATGCTTCCTGCTGTGATGATAACCGACTGAACCTCTGGAACTGTGAGCCAGCCCCAATTAAATGTTTTCCTTTTAAGAGTTGCCTTGGTCATGGTGTCTCTTCACAGCAGCACAACCCTAATTAAGATGCTCACTAAAATAGGAGAGCTATACCCATGAGACACCACTAAACCCTTAGGGAACCTTGATGATAAGTAAAGAAAAACATTCTTTCCACTGGGAATGGCTGTCACTAAGATACCCCACTTGAAGATCAGAATATAGGCTGGAATTTCCTCTCCACTTACCTCGGATCAGGACATCCTGTTGTAACGTTTCCCACTTTCTACCCACACCCCAAAAAAGGGCTACAAGTAGATGGCTAACAGAAAACAAACTCAGGGGCATCTTTGGAGGTTTTGTGTCTCAAAATGTCATCTTAGGGCTTTAGGTTCTTTTATTTAATATTATCTTTCTAATTTTTTACCTATTTTTTTCTCTTTTTTAAAACCCTACAGGTCCTTTGTATATTTTATGACTTCCAGTGTTATGTTTTTATTGGATTCCTGAGTGTGAAGATGTGTTGCTGTGTCTATATGGTTTTTGTGCCTTTCCTTGGATTCTTTTCTTTCTTTACTGACAGAGGTTTGTTTGTTTTGCCTGCTTCTGGTGTGTTTGGTTTACCTTATTTTATGTATCTTATTTTGTTTTATTATCCCTTACAAGCCTTTTGGTTTTCTAGTTAGAGACAGAAAGGGGGTGGCTCAGGATGGGAGAGAAGGTGGGGAGGATCTGGGAGGAGTAGAGACAAATCATAATCAGGGTAGAGGTTATGTGAGAAGAGAAATCTATTTTAAAATTTAAAAAAAGAAGAAGAAGAAATTCGGGGAAATACTTTGGGTTTAAGGAGGGGAGGCTGCAAATTCCAACAGTGCTCAGCTTCGAATCCCAGTAAGAAGTCGGGGAAGAAACTCAAGCAGCAGTGCAAGCAGCAGTGCTGCTTGCTGGCTCACTCACAGATCTCCGTGTCACTAGTGTTCTTATCCATCAAAGGACCACCTGCCCAGGGAATGGTGCTGCCCACAGTGGACTGTGGACCCTCCCACATCAGGATAGGTCTTCCAACTCAAAATTCTTATTAAGAAAACTTGTTCAGAGAAGTGCTCTGCAGCTGGGTTTTAGTTAATTCCAGATGCTGTCACGTTGACAACCAAGATAAACCCCCCCCATAGTTAATAATATCTATCTTATAAAATGACTGTAAAAAAATGAATTAAATGTTATAATATCATTTAGCACCATTCCTAGTACATTATACAAACAATAATAAAGAGTGGTTATTATTCCAAATGAACTTTTAAAATAGTTGCAGAAGGGTAAGCAAATATACAGGCTTATTCATCTGGTTATAATTATGCCATTTATCAAACCATTGGCTTTTGTCTTTAAATACTCATTTCCAGATTTTGGCTTCAAAACATAGGCTGAACTTTGGCCAAAGATGTTTTCATAGCATTCCCTTAGAGGGAAAGACATTTGGCCTGTTAATTGCCCCTATAAAGATCTAGTCCCCAGATGCTACCTCAGCTGGGAAAGAGGGCTTCCTGTCAGGAGGTTGCTGACAGAGGTTTAGAGATAAACATGAAATTGGCATATATGGAAGAGCCAGAAGAAACTCAGTAGGAAAGTGATGGACCCTTGAAGCACTGAACAAGCCAATGAGAGAAGACTTTCCTAGAAGAACTCAACAGAAAGGACTTCAGACCCAGAAAGGGACATCAATGCTAGTAGATTCTCAAGGGAAAATCCCAACACTGGAGTAATTACACATGGGGAGAGAGGTGGGGAAGAGAGAGAGAAGGAGGGAGGAAGGAAGGGAGGGAGGGAGGGAGGGAGGGAGGGAGTCAATGCTTCATTAGCATGGGTAGGTCTGGCTTTCATGTGCTGTCTAACATGCCCTGGGCTGACCCCCTCTGAGGAAACCTTTGCGTTCTTTTTTTATGCACACATATTATTTAGCATCTAAAACATGAATTTAAGCCAGGTCTCCTGGCACTAGCCTATAATCCCAGCTACCTGAGAACCTGCAGGAGGAAGACCACAAACTGAAGACTCACCTGAGATACAGAATGAGTTCAAGGCCAGCCTGAGCAAAGTAGCAAGAACTTGTCTCAAAATAAAAGGTTAAACTAATTAAATAATTAGTCAGGTAATGAAATAAAAGCCTGAAGATTTATCCATGATGCAGGGATCTTTCTTAGTGTGGATGAAGCCTGGTGTTCAATATCCAATACAGAAATACCAGGACTTAGATGCAGGCTTGCCTACTCTCAGAGTTTGGATGTGAAATGTCCCACGTGGGCCACAGCTGTGAAAGCGCTGGGACGGTGGGTATAGTGATGGCCCGGAAACAGCCTTTGAGCACGTCATCTTCCTGAACTGTGCGGGTGTGAGGCTGTCCGTCCAGCATGCTGGCCACCACGAGCACTGCTGTGCCCTCCCGAGTATGCAGGTGTGTATCCTGAAACCATGAGCCAGGGTAATGCTTGCTTCCTTCAAGCTGACCTGTCAGGCACCACATCACAGCAATGCCATGGCAACGCACACAGCTGGCCGGCCAGCTGTCATCCTAATGAGATGCACAAGTCCTTTCAGCCTGTTCATACATCTACAAAGCAAGAAAACGCTCCCTGTGACTGTATTTGAATGAAAATGAGACTGTAATTTTCATGCATTTTGAATAGTGTTTTACACACAACTTTTGTCTTTAAATATATATATAATACATACATAAATATAAAAAAATAAATTGTATATATTATATAAAATATAATATGGTATATAATGAATATATAATATATAAGTATATTATGTGTTAATATAATAAAATATATAACTATATATTTAAATATATAATACAGTTATATAGCATAATATATATCAATCACACAACAGATGCTTCATGCATGCTATGTTAAGGCGCGTTTTCCCAGTGTAGGGAAATGCTAAGGTGGAGAGGGTGTTTGGGAGTGGGAGCACCTTCATGGAAACAAGTAGAGAAGGAAGGGGGAGGGAAGGGGGATGGGAGGTGGGAATGGGATAACATTTGAAATGTAAATACAGAGAACATCCAATAAAGTAATTTAAAAATACATATACAATATATATGTAAATATATATTAAAATATATTTTATATGTCATATAAAATATAATATGGTATGTAATGGATATATAATTTATAAATATATAAAATACATGAATATAATAAAATATATAAATATATATTCAAATATATAATACAGTTATATAACATAATATATAGTAAGTGCACAACAGATACTTCAGGCATGCTATGCACTATTGTTTTAAGTAGTAATGTTAGAAGCATTTACTGATTATGAATATATATATTTTAGAGTGACTTACGAAGAGGAGGGACTAAGTACCGTTGTCTCAGTGAGTCCTTAGAGGAGTGTTTGGTACATATTAGAAACCTCTGTCCTATCAGCTATGTAGTGTTAGGGGACATCATTTTAGTAATATTAGAAACCAACGTTTTTGGTTATGCTACATATGAGTGATGGTCTATCAAATACACCTTAAATTTAGCTCTCAGAAACATGGGAAGAAAAAGGAATTTCAGAATCCTTGAGTGTTTCTCTCCAATATTTCTCGACTACTTGACAGGAAGTGTTTAGAGACACTAAAAAAAATAATGACACCAAAGTCAGTTTAGTTACAGAAGTTGGCTCCCTTCAGCCTACTCCATCACACCATTAAGACTCCCAGTGGATGTGTATGGGGCACATTCTCCCCTGGAGGTTGCTGTGTAGGGTTCACTTGTGTTCAAGTGCTATGGGGCAATGCTTACCTTTCTTGCATAATTAAACTCTCACTGGAGGAAGGGAGTAGTGAGATGGTTCAGTGGGTCAGGGTGCTTGCAACCAAACCTGAAGACATAAGTTCAATTCCTGGGACCCACGTGGTGCAAGAAGAAAAACAATATCTGCAAGTTATCTGCAGACACACACACGGGGGGGGGATGCTAAATTAATTCATTTTTTAAAGATTTGTTTATTTCATGCGAGTACACTGTCACTGTCTTCAGACACGCCAGAAAAAAGCATCAGATCCCCTTACAGATGGGTGTGAGCCACCATGTGGTTGCTGGGAATTGAACGCAGGACCTCTGGAAGAACAGACAGTGCTCTCAACCTCTGAGCCATCTCTCCAGCCCAGTCAGTAAATGTTAATATGAAAAAAAAAAACCTCTATTTAACCATTTTTTGCATATAAAAAGGAAGAGAAATTGTATCTGATTCTCCTTTAAACTGAGGGAACAGTTTTTTTTTTAAAGCCAGGCATATATTAATATGTTTATAACACTTATAGTTCACTTACTGAATCCATACCAGTTCCTTCACTTTTATGGCAGATTTGGAAGGGAAATTACATACCCCTTAAACCAAGTGTAGAAAAACCTTCACACAAGAAGTTGGTCAACGGGGCCATCGGGATGACTGACAGCAGGTCAGTCTTGTCACCAAGCTTCAGGCCCTGAGTTCCATCCTAGAGGCCACATGGTAGGAGGAAAAGGCTGACTCTGAGAGTGTTTCTTTGCCCTACACAGGAACCATGCATACAGGCACAAATAAATATGTTTAATGCTGGTCAGTGACTCGGAAAATTATACAAAACATTTAATAAAAGAGAAAGATGTCAATGTCTATGTTAGATGAGTGAGCCATGTTGGTGCAGGGTTATACCTGCATGATCCACCGAGGTGTGAGCAGCTTCCACCTGCTACCATAAACTCACTCACCATGCCTCCCCATCTGGACACAGATGTTAGATAAGTGGTTATCAACCCACGATAAAATTTAAGAAGAACTCTGCTCCATCAAGACCAGATTCGCTTACACGACTATGCAACATATTTTTCACCCCAAATATTTACCTTCATGGCAGATTGAAACTTGATATGCTGTGATTTATAATGATCAAATTTTTTATTTTTATAAGTTAATCCTTTTCAAAGTTGCCCAGTTTAATTCCCCTCTTGCTGTGGAGCCTAACTTTTGCCTAGAATTGGATATACAGGCTCAAAACTATTTCAAGGTCTCACACATTAAATTTATTGACAGTTACAGAATCTAAAGTCTGAGTTTTAGGAGAGAGAAAGGGAGGAATAATATTGCCTGAAGATACAAGGAAAATTCAGATAAATAAACAAAAATATGTTCCCTGCATATAAGATTTAGTCTGGCAAGACTACTGAATTCTGTTGTCTGGCTGCCATTGCCCCGAAACTAAAACTTCTCTTGATCTGAGAGGTGTAACATGAAAAATTAGAATCTCTGAAAACCCAGTGATCAAGCATGTGAAAATATTAACCATTTCCCCAATAAATACAACACATCTATTCCTGGGCATCAATTTGTAAGACAGGAATCCTACCCTGTATGATTTTAAACTGATTACATTCATTTATAGCAACTAAAATAATAGATTGGCTAAGATAGACTTAAATTAAAACCTAATTTCTTTGAGCCCTAGAGAAGACAATTCCTAATCAGGCAGGTTATAGAAAGAGACTAGAGCTATGAATGTATTTATCGGGTTGCTTAGAACCTTAGAGAAAACCTGCTAACCACAATACATACACTGGACAGAGCTTCCAGTTTCCTTAAGGACTGAGGAAACACTTAGAAGAGTCATTTCTGCTTTTGGATATGTTTTATTTACTTAAAGAAAGCTCAGAACTGCTCTCTCAAAAAAAAAAAAAAAAAAAAAAAAACCCATTGGTAACTTGGATCAAAGGAGCTAGCAGGTGCTATACAAGGTCAGGGGATGCCAACTGCTGCCAGTGTCTGTGGTGGCCGCAGCACAAGCTGGTGAAGAAGTGTAGATGGTAATGTGCTTCTCACCCGAGCCTATACCTGAAAAGCAAATCTGTTTAAGGCTAGAGAGATGGCTTAGCAATGAAGGGCGAGTATTGCAAAGGCGCGCATGCTCGGGACCAACCATTGAACTGAGAACAGGGTCCCCAGTGGAGGAGTTAGAGAAAGGACTGGAGGAGCTGAAGGGGTTTGCAACACAAGTACAACAATATCAACCAACCAGACTCCCCAGAGCTCCCAGGGACTAAATCACCAACCAAACGCTACACATGGACGGACTCATGATATGTAGCAGAGGATGGCCTTGCTGGGCATCAAAGGGAGAAACCCTTGGTCCTGTCAAGGCTCAATGCTCCAGTGTAAAAAAAAAAAAAAAAAAAAATGTCAGGGCAGGGAGGCAGGAGGGGGTGGGAGTGGAAGGGAGCACCCTCATAGAAGCAAAGGAAGAGGGAATGGGATGGGGGTGTCTGGGGGGAACAGGAAAAGGGGTTAACATTTGAAATATAAATGAAAAATAAAATAAACAGGACTAAACAAGGAACAGCACCAACTAATTTTCCAACCAACCAAAACCAAAATTACGTCTGAAGTGTGGGGGGGGGGGGAAGCATGTTGCTCTTCTAGAGAAGCAGAGTTAAGTTCCCAGCACCCATGTCGAGAAGTTCAGAAGAACTCCATCTCCAGGGACTTGAACCCACTGTTCTGGCCTCTGTGACACCCGCACACATGTAGCATGCACACAGATGCACAGGCATACATATTATTAAACATGCATCCAAACCTGTATTTAGAAAGGTGTTTCTGAAACACTACGGAGTGGAAGGTTATGAAGCGCCTAAAGCCTGTGTTGGCTGGTAATGACAGCTCAGTGGCGGAATGTGTAAGCTAGCATATTCAAGGCTCAAGATTTGATCCCCAGAACTGAAACGGGTAGGAAATTCTAACCTGAAACATGTGATTAAAAGCCTAGCAAAGAATTTATAAACTATAAAATTCTAAAGCATAATTGTGCTGCTTTGAATATGCTTGGCTTAAAGGAGGTGGCACTATTAAGAGGTGTGGCCTTGTTAGAGGAAATGTGTCACTGTGGGGATAGGCTTTGAGATACCATGCTCAGGGTCCATCCAGGATGAAAGAATCCCCTCTTCTGGTCTTCTGGCTCCCTTCAGACCATGGTGTAGATAGAACTCTTGGCTCTTCCAGTACCATGTCTTCTTGGACACTGCTTCACTTCCCACCATGATAAACTGAACTTCTGAACCTGTAAGCCAGCCCCAATTAAATGTTTGCCTTTATAAGAGTTGCCCTGGTCATGGTGTCTCTCCACAGGATGAAACCCTAACTAAGACAGTAATAAGCATTATTTTAGGTCTTACCTGCTGTTCATCAAAAAAAATGTAAATTATTCAGAATGTATGCAGCCAATTTTAAAGTGTTATTGATGATGTAAGAAACAGCAACACAGCAATGGCCAGAAAAGCAGATGTTCTTGTTAGGTTGTGTGTTTTTTCATTCACTCAAGACAGGGTTTCTCTGTGTAGCCCTGGCTGTCCTTGAAATCATTCTCCAGACCAGGCTAACATCAAACTCAGAGGTCCACCTGCTTCTGCCTCCCTGGTTCAGGGATTAAAGGCACGAGCCACCCCACCCCACCCCCCAAATTTTGGATTCTTTGCTTTGGTTAGGTTTGGTTTGGGTTCTTATAGGTTTTTCAAGTTCTTATAAGATTCTTGATCACAAATTTGGCTGCATCTTACATTGTAAAACAGCCAAGACATCTTTCATGAGGAGCTGAACAGATCACTCAGCAGTATGAGCAATTGTTGCACTTACAGAAGACCTGAGTTTGGTTCCAGCACCCACATGGTGGTTCACAATCATCCTTAACACCAGTTCTGGGGAATCTAACTTCTTCTGACCTCTGTAGATAGCAGGCATGCATAAAGTGTACATACATACATACATACATACATACATACATACGCACATACATACATACATACGCACATACATACATACATACATACATACGCACATACATACATACATACATACATACGCACATACATACATACATACATACATACGCACATACATACATACATACATACATACGCACATACATACATACGCACATACATACATACATACATACATACGCACATACATACATACATACATACATACGCACATACATACATACATACATACGCACATACATACATACATACATACATACGCACATACATACATACGCACATACATACATACATACATACATACGCACATACATACATACATACATGCATACGCACATACATACATACGCACATACATACATACATACATACGCACATACATACATACATACATGCATACGCACATACATACATACGCACATACATACATACATACATACGCACATACATACATACATACGCACATACATACATACATACATACATACATACGCACATACATACATACATACATACGCACATACATACATACATACATACACACATACATACATACATACATACGCACATACATACATACACACATACATACATACATACATACGCACATACATACATACATACATACATACATACGCACATACATACATACATACATACATACGCACATACATACATGCAGGAAAGCACTTATAGAGATAAATTATAAGTGATTTTAAATAAGACATTATAAATCAAAGGAGGCTTTCCTATTGTCTTACAGTTTAGAATAATATAATCTTTTTTATTCCTTTTTTCTCTTTTTACATTTTTGTTGGATTTTTTTATTTACATTTCAATTGTTATCTTCTTTCCCATCTTCCCCTCCAGAAACCCCCTATCTCATCACCCCCTGCTTCTATGAGGGTGCTCCTCTACCCACCCACCCCCTCCTACCTCCATGCCCGACATTCCCCTATACTGGGGCATCAAGCCTTGGCAGAACCAAGGGCCTCTCTTCCCACTGATGCCCAGCAAGGCCATCCTCTGCTACACATGCAGCTGGAGCCAAATAAATAAATAAATAAATAAATAAATAAATAAGAAGAATATAATCAAATAAATAAATAAATAAGAAGAATATAATCAAAACCTAGCCCATTCATGAAAACTAAAGAAAATTAATAATCCAGGTGTTTACATAGCAAGAATAGATAGCCCACATATGGATCCATGAGAATGTGGAATGTTATAGGTTCAGAAATTTGACAGGGCAAATGCAATCGTAATCCCAAGCATGGGCCTCTAAATCGAGACCTTTTATAGAAACAATCACATCATAAAATAGCCTGTGTCTATTGTGAGAGAAGTAGGGAAGAGAACCCACTGGAAGTTATATTAGTAACAGTCCATAAAAAACAAAGTTCAAGCTCTACAGAAGCCCAGGCATAGTCAATAGCCCAGCATATGATAAGGATTGTGTTTGGATTCAGTGGTGGGGGGGGGGGGGCATTCAAACCTCGATCTCAAGAAACTGATTTGGAAAAAGGAACTGGGTTGAAACAATAAAGTCGAATTCGCACATAATCAAAATGTGAGTCAATTTTAATGAAAAGATAAAGTAGTAGAGGAAAACTAAACATAACATTAGACAGAAAGTAATTTTTCCGAGTGGAACCTGCATAGGAAAATGTTGGCATACAGCATCTGCCGTGCATGAGTCCTTTTATGGGATCTCAAGATGCCTAATTTCTATATGAATGGAAGGGAAAAAGAGGGAGGGAGAGGGAAGGAAGATGGGATGGAGGGAGGGAAAGAGGGAGAGGGAGGAGGAAAGGGTAGAGGTAAAGATGGAGTAAGGAAAGATGCAAATCTGATTTTGGAGTCTCTCTTTCCCCCCACAAAAGGGCTGCCTGAGCATTATACAACAAAAATCTCTGTGCTCATATGCAACAGGCTAATGTCTCCATGTCATCAAGAGGCTGGGGAAGATGAAGAATCCAAGACCAGGACAGTAGCGGTTAAGAGTGTGTGCTGCTCTCGCAGAGGACATGAATTGGGTTTACAGCACCCAACTCCTGAAACTCCAACTCTAAGAGGTATCTGATGCCATCTTCTGGATTCTGAACCACCTGTAGTCACGTGTACATATCCACACAGACGTACACATAAGTTAAAAATAAAAATAAATCTTTGAAAGTAGGGTTCAAGACCAAGCTAGGCTACAAAGCAAGATGCTATCTCAGAAACAAATAAAAATTATTTTTAAAAAAAACCTATTAATGAAAGCTGAACACAGAAAAGAGCTGGCAAGTGGGAAGGTCAGCCTAGTCTGCTGAATGAGACAGAAAAGGAAAAAAGGAGAGAGTGGGGGGAGAGAAGAGATCGAGGAGAGAAAGAGAAGGGAGGGAAAGAGAGAGGAGGGAGAGAAGAGAAAGAAAATGACCCCAAAATAATTCCCCACTAAAGATATCTCTCTCTCTCTGTCTCTCTGTCTCTCTCTGTCTCTCTCTCTCTCTCTCTCTCTCTCTCTCTCTCTCTCTCTCTCTCTCTCTCTCTCTCTCTCTCTCCAAAACTCTCCCCAAGCTGAGAGTTGTATTTGGATGAGAAAATGGAATAGAGATGGTGAAAAAAAAATTAGCTTTACCTGATTCTCAGGGAGAATGTGTTCATATACTGTTTATTAAATCTGTATATTTCAATTCAAGGTGTAGCCATTTTTTTTCTTCATGAGCTACTGAGCCATATTTGGGTTTTATGACCACTAGGCATGCATTATCTAGGCAAAATTTAAAACCACCTGGAAAGATCAAGGTTACATTTGGGGCTCTGGTTACACCAAACTCACAAGAAAACAGGCTATCTTAAGAATCCTCAGAAGAGCTAGTTCCAGGAAACTTGACAATAGGTAAGAGAGATCTTATTCTGGGTAGATAGGAAGGTGAGTAAGATAAACAGACAGCCAAACAGGTACATGGGTGGGTGGATGGATGAAAAGAGGAAGGAAGAAGGCCTAGATAGATGAATAAACATAATAGTTCTTGTCTATATGTGTTAAAATATGCATCACACATTGGCAATGGCCAATGGGACCCAGGCTAAGCACCAGATAAGAAAACTCACTGTTTTTATAGCATGTGTCCTTGTCCCATGATACAGACCGAAATGTCACAGAAACCATTTTATCCCAAGAGGCCCTGTGCTAAGTACTATCAACATCAACCTGTTTCTAATCGGGACTCTGAAATCTAGACTGTCTCCTCCAGGGAATACAGGCATTGACTCCTGCAAACACAGCTTTATTGCTTGTGAATCGTGTTGAGTTTGTTGAGGTTATGGAGACCAACTGGTTGAACACTTCTCAGGCACTGTGCCCCCACATACAGTTTGACAACTATTTGTGTGATGTTAGATGTCACAGGTAACCTAGAAATGACTCAACATGTAAGAATTGTAGGGCAGGATGTGTGGGGGGGTGATAGAAGGAACATGTGATTTTAGGACAATTAAACTACTCTTTGTAGAATATTATGGTGGATATACGTATAGATAGAGACTAGAGCTGTGGAGCAAAGCAAATGATTTTCTCTTAATTTGCTTCCCAAGGGCATTACGTCACAGCCACAGGGAAAGCAGACATATAGGGTAAGTGAAAATGTCTGTACAGATCACTTAGGTTTTTTTTTTAATGATTCCAAAACCACTCCCAAAAAGTGTGCTACTTACAACCTAAAAAATTTTTATTTTGCACTCTCTGACACGAATTACATGTATTTCCCCATGATGATTCCTGATCCTTTCCAATGCCCTACCTTCATTCTAACGCAGTGAACAAAAAGTCATTCAGGAAAGAGAAACTGAGTCAGAGGACACAGCGATGTAGGATCGTGTGATGAAGAGTATGTCACGTGTCACACCTCAGATCTCTGTCGCCACAATGCAGAATAGTAATATTCAGTCAAACACAATTGTCTCCCAGAATGCCTGGTCAAGGGACTGGAGAGATGGCTCAGTGGTTAAAAACACTGACTGCTCTTCCAGAGGTCCTGAGTTCAATTCCCAGCAACCACATGGTAGCTTACAACCATCTGTAATGGAAATGCCATCTTCTGGTGTGTCTAAAGACAATGACAGTGTACTCATACACATCAAATAAATAAATAAATATTTTTTAAAAAAGAATGCCTGGTCAAGTGCTCAAAGTTCTCTTAAAATAACCCAACGCTCTACCCAACTAGTCTTACCAACCACATCTCTTAGAAAAACACCACGTAGGGTGAAAATGACAATGGACATTTTCCAAATAAAATACTGGTTTCTAAAAATAAAAGTTATCCTGGTTTTCTATTATAAACACTAGTCTGCTGGCAAATGGTCATATAGGTGCGGTTATTACAGGAGGTGGTTGGTGTTCCTATCTTTGAGAGATTGTTGGTGCTTTATTTTTTGTTTTCCTTTGTCCCCCACAGGCCATGGTGCTGACTTTCTCTTCAGGAAAACACCCAGGTGTCTTCAAATAGATTTCTCGACCAAAAGAAATGTGAGTTTAGGCTCTTTGAAATCTCTTTCCCTAGTCCACACCCCCCATCTGCCCATTTGCATAAGGGACAGACCATGCTCAATCCAATTAGCACAGTTCTGTTGCACGCTGAGGTCCCACCATTTTACAACATGACAGAGGGTGTTTTAGTCAACGACTGCTACACTGCAACAATCCCCCCAAATGAGGAGTTTAAAACTACAACACCTTATTATTTTCCATGGGTCTGTGGGTTAATTTGGCAGCTCTGATCATAACCAGAATGCTCTTGTGGTTAAATTTAGCTGGAAAATGTATTCATGATTGAGTTCAACTGTAATACTGGCTAGGCCAGGCCTCACTGTGTAAATATGATCTTCGGGTGCTTTTCCAAAAAAAGAAAGAAAGAAAGACCAGCTTTCTTTGCTTTTCTTTTAAGACACATAGGTTCAAAGAGGGTGTGATTCAGGACACAATTGACAACCAGGCCTCTGCTTGCAGGACACTTGCCAGTGTCCTATGGCCCAAAGCAAGTCAAATGACAAAAATTAGTGTAGGCTAGACAAGGGTTACACTAGGCATCACTATCAGAACATCCCTATACATTCACGGTTATATAGCATTTTCTCCTAGTTGAAACACTGCCTCCTAGAGGTAAGCTGAGGAAGCAAAAAAGAAATCTCACTAGCCCCAGGAAGTTCCTAGAATCGAAAGACTTCACAGTTCTACAAACAGTAACAGCTGCTAAGGAAGAGTCTCTGACAAGCGAGCTCCTAAGAGACACAAGAAGCTCAAGAGTCATCAAACATGTGTGGGTGGGTTTTTTTTTCATGATGCAGCAGCCTTAGAGGATACCCATGCTCCTGTTAGCAACCCCTTACCCACACTCCTTGAGCATGTAAAACTCATTAATACTTGTAAAATTTCACAAAGCCACAAGTCACTAAGCCAAATTTGAGTAGAATCCTGTCTTTGGTTTGCCATCGGTGCCCTGCATAAGATGAATAAAATTTCATTCATCTCTCCCGAAGAAAAGCCACATACAACTATCTACCTGATAGTCTACCCCAAAGAGCAGAAAAGTCAGTGGACAATGATTGAATCTAGAAGTGAGGTCATTCCATGACGACTGTACATCTTTAGCCTAAAAATACCAAAAAAGTATCTGGCAGTAGCTCTTTTGGGTCTTGGCTCCAAGGAGATCAACAAAAAGAAGAAACAAATGTTGTGACAAATACGGCTGTGGTCATGTGCAACCAATCCACTGCATGAACCGTGCCTACCGTGTGCCCAAGTACGAGACCATCAAAAAGTCTGTCATTCAGAACATTGTAGAAGCTGCTGCTGTTGGGGACATATCTGAAGCAAGCATTTTTGATGCTTATGAGCTGCCCCAGCTCCATGTCAAGCTGAATCCCTGTGTGAGTTGTGCTATTTATAACAAGATGGTCAGGAATCAATCTCTTGAAGCCCAGAAGGACCAAACACCCACACCAACTGTGATCGTCTTAGTTGTCAGTTAGACTGGACTTCAGAATCACCATGGAGACATACCTGGAAGCATGTCTAGAAGGGGGTTTCCCAAAAGGTTTAACAAAAGGGGGAAAACTTATCCTGAATGTGGGTAGCATCAATCCATGTGCTGTCTTCCCAGATTGAGTAAAAGAAGGAAGTGAGTCCCAGGATTTATCATTGTCCCCTCCCCTGTGGGTGTGATGTGACTGCTGTTTCAGGATCCTATCTTCATGTCTTCCTTTCAGTGATGACCTATATACTCATACTGTAAACCAAAATACACGCTTTCCACCTTAAACTGTTTTGTATCACAGTGATGATATGACATATATATATATATATATATATATATATATTCTAACCTCGTTTTATAGGTTATAAAACCAGTGAACGGAGGGATTAGCAAGCAGCAAAAAAGTAAGTGTTGATTCAAGTCGTGTAACTGTGATTGCAGAACCTGGTCTGTAAATGTCTGCCAACTGCCCAAGTGGCTCAGAAGAAGATTCATTTTGACAAAGTCTAGAAAAAAGGCTCACTGTAGGCTGTTTCATAAATAAACAGTAACTCTAAGTCTTAAGGTTACGATCTACTACTGGCTTTTGAGAATTTATCTGAAATCTCTGACTTTTTCTTGCTAATTATCCCATCCTCTGAGAGAGGCACATACATGATTTTATCAACCCTAAAGGTCGTCATTGTTACCTTCTGAGGACTCTCAACAGGACTGTGTAGAGTACACATTAACCTATATATAAGAAACAATCCAAGAATTATTTCTAAGTCAATTTCTTCGCCTCGGCTAAAACAAAAGCCTGATTCTCAAAAGTATGTAGCAATGTGTTCAAAGTCATAAATTATAGATCATATTGATGTTGATCTGAGCTCAGCCCCTGTACTGAGGGTAGTAGAAACAGATGAACTTGGGTGAGGAACCCCACTGACTTAAGCTCTTGTATTTTCATTTGTGTTATGTATTTTTACCAAAGGAAGAAACACGTAAGAATAAGTGTTGAGTTAAGAGAAGCATAAATACTTGGCAGAATTCGTCACGTATTGTACATTCTCCGTATTGCTACAATGCCATGCGCGTGGGACTTGCTATTGCCCTCCACTGCAGGGCGAATATTTGAGGGGCTCATTACGACCTCAGTCAACTCAGACACACACGACTCACTAACGGAAGAAGAACAGAGCAAATGGCTTAAACAACCGCAGTCTCTTCCCCACCACTGTGGAGGCTGCAAGTCCATGATGTTAGGATGTCAGCCTGGTATGTCTCACTATGCCTTCCCATGGAAGGCTGAGAGCAGGTCCCACCGGCTGCCACTGTTGCTGATGGTAGCAGTGGTGGTGACAGTGATGTGACAATGACCGTGATGATGGGGAGGAAGAGGATCCACCTTCTTCCTCCCAGGACTCTAATCCCATCATAGGGAGTTCTACCCTCATGACCTCATCTAGAGATAATGACTGCCCAAAGGCTCCACCAGCAAATACCATCACAGTAGAGATTAGAACTTCAACGTATGAATTTTTCAGGAGGTACTGACATTCCGTTCATAACACATGCAAATTCCTCCAGATGCTTTAAACACCGTCACAAGCAGAAGAGAACCCTGAAATAAAATGTAAAGCTAAAATAATGCCTGCAAATTATCTTTTCAATTCTCTGATGCACTTAAGATGTCAAGGTCCGAGAAAGAACAAAATAAGGCTTGGGAAGTAGATCAAAAAAAAAAAAAAAAAAAAAAAAAAAGAGTAGCTTGAGAATCCATTAGAATGCATTTCCCCCAGAACATGAAAATTACAGTCTTCCTAATCAAGTCTGCTTTGAGATTTTATTTTTTTCCACTTATATTCACCAAGGGTGAGCTGCTGCGAGCCAGAACTGGTCTAAACCCACACACATTCTCCCACCTTCTACTTTAATGACCTTAGGTGAGTCTCTTAATCACTGTCTCCCTCTTTGCCTCATTTGTAAAAAATGAGACTCACATTCCTACCTCCAAAAACGCCTGTGAAAACATTATGTGAGTCAGTGTGGGTAGAAATGCCATTTGGCATAGCATGGCCATGGGTTGACTCTTTTCTCTGTCTCTTTGATTGGCTTTTCTTTTTCAATAAAACAAACTACCTTCAAAGCAATAGCCACAAGAAAATCATTCTTATTGAAAGCCTGATCATTAACAAATATGCTTTTATCTAAAGCTATACATTAAAGGATTACTTTTTTTTTGCAAACCTTAACAGTATAATTAACAATTCCTTCAAAACATGGGGCAGGAGGCCAGCCAGACATTTCCCATTCAATAAACACCACTGTGCTCTAGGGATTAATTATTAGGTTTTATATCTACATTAAAATCAGAAATTGGATGAAAGCCAAGCATCACCCCCCCCCCCAGTTAGGTATCCAGCAGGTAACCCACAATACACTTGGCACCAAGACCACTGTGTGGGCTTGATCCACTCTCTACTACTGAAAGCTGCAAGTTACAGATGGTCCTTTCTTCTAGTCACATACCAGGTGATGCCAGTAGGGCTCTGGTAGCACATCCCTATCCATGGCGCTCTTGTTTACAAATGAAAACATTCTGCTCCGAAGATGAGCCACCTCCCCCTCCCCCTCAGTCCACTGTAAACTATCTTTCGATGCTGAATCCCTCCACAAACGACCCCCATATCCTCTCTGTTAATTCTGGACGGAGCAAGGAGAAGCACAGAATGGGGGCTGTTGTGATTGGCCATCAACGTCCATGTCTCTCCTCTTACCATAAAGTGTTTTTCCAAACTGTCAGTGGCCATCCTCTGGAAGGTCATGAAATACCAAGTCTGAGCCGCTATTTATTAATGGCTCACCAGGTAACGCAGCATAGCATAGCAGGATACGTCACAGTTTTCTGTGAATCTTTTATGTCGTGGGCATGATGGCATGGCCACGTAAAAAAAATGAATTTGAGAGAAGAGCCTGTTTAAAAGTCGGAGGTATAGCCTTCCAGTATGCCTGTCAGTAGCTCTGGCATTGACAAGGAGCGTACTGTATTTCTTGGAATGCTCTACAAGAAGATTCCAGATGACACTTGAGTTTAACCAGTCAGATGCCTAATTGTTAGATCTGGATGTTGGCAGGGGTCAGTACCACAGCTCCTGCTGTTGGACATGTGGTAGGCACATTTGGTTTTCCATGGCATCATTTAGCAGAGAGTATATATAAGGTGTGGCCAATAAATTTGTGGTCCCTGAGAGAAAAGGTATTCAGCATGTACTTCCTGGCTCAGATACCTGTAGATCCAGTATGCGGTATCTGGAATCAGCAACAAGAAAGAAGACTCTGGAAAAGGTAGCTCCAGATCATGTGCCATGTGGTTCTATATCACTGGCTTCCTGTCTATTCCCATCCTTCTCTGTGCACTTGGCAATGTCCATGGTTAGCTCAATCACACTTCTGCCCATCAGTCCTCAGGGGATTCTTGGTCTACACCCTATGACAGAGCTCTTCTTGCTTGTCCTAATGTTAAGTACCACCTGTTGCGTACTGTGAACTGTTACAACCACAGAACATTCAAAATGAAGCTGCTGCGTGGTGGTGGTGCAATGCCTTTAATACCATCACCCAGAAGACAGAGGCAGGAGGATCTCTGTGAGTTTGAAGACAGCCTGATCTACATAGTGAGTTCCAGGACAGCCATGACTACAACAGAGAACCCCTGTCTCAAAAAAATTAAAATTAAAAAAAAAAAACAAGGCTCATCATATATTCAACACTGAGTCTACACTGAGGTCGCCGTGAGGCTATACGCATGCTGCTGAGTGTTCATGGCCAGAGCTGGAAGGGGGAGGGGTCATTGAAGGTACCTAGATGGAAGGCTTGTTCAAGCCCACTTGTCTATTATGAACCACTCCCCAAATGTGAGGACAGAGACTGCACCCTTTAGCAATCTAATGCTATCTTGAGGCACCTGGACCACTCCTTTGGGCTTTATGGAAAAGACCAGAGGGGGGCCACCCTAGGGGATATGATGAATGATGGATGGGGTGGAGAGCCTTCACTGCAAATACATCACCCTCATCTACTCCAACTATAAGAATGGTGAGGGTGACTATGCTAGGCCCTGCCTGGGCATCTGAAATCTTTGAGACCTGCTGTCCCAGAAACAGAGAGGCAAGGCCTTCACTGTGGTTGACCAGATGTCCTTTGCCAATTACAACTTTCTGGACCTGCTGCTGGTCTACTGAATCCTGGCCCCTGGTGTCCTGGACAACATCTCCTGATCTCTACCTACGTGGCATATCCCAGTGCCCGGCCCAAGATCAAGACCTTTCTGTTCTCTCCCAACCATGTGAACCATTCATCAAGAGCAACAGCAAACAGAAAGGAGACAGGAAAACACACACACATACACATACACACACAAACACTAACAAAATAAATGGTTATTTTTTTGGTTCTCGACCTTATACTAAAACTTAGTTAAGAGTCCCCATGGAGATTTGTGGAAGAAGCAAATATAATTTATCGCCAATATTTGTGTTTCACTGATTAGGGGCACTGTCCTGAGTGATGGAGGGACAGTTAGAAGACTCAGAAAACCACTTGACAGATGATACCAAGATGATTTATTGTCTTCAGGCCTAGATTCATAGAGGATGAATCTATCCTGAGTCAGGTTTCCTGAAAAGACTGTTAGGCAGAGGGTTGGTTGGTCAGCTGCAGACAGAAAAACCAAACTTGTGAGAGAGTGGAGAGGCCAGGCTTGCTAGGGTGTGTGATTGCAGCAGAGGTATAGCCATTTGGTGCTGCTTCTGTTGCTGGGATAAAATGTGCTGATAACAAGCAACTGTTGGAAGGAGAAGCCTATTTAGCTTACAATTCTAGTTAAGTCCATTGCTGTAGGGAACTCACAGTGGATGGAGTTTAAAGCAGTTTACACAGTAGCCACAGTTGGGAGCACAGAGAAATGATGCCTGTAGGCTTGCTTGTTTATTTGCTAGCTCCTCTCATATGGTTCAGGACACCCTTCCTAGGGAATGGTGCCACCCACGGTGTGCTGGCTCTTCCCTCATCAGTTAACAAGGCAAACAGTCCTCCACCTGACAATCATCTGATCTAGATGATTCCCCAATTGTGACTGTGTTCAGAGTACTTCTAAGCTGGGTCAGGTTGACAACTACAGCTAACAACCACACAGTCGTCTGGCAAAAGAAAGGTCTAAAGCTGAGAGGACCTTCCAGAGCATCCTACAGTGAGGGACAAAAGCCAACTCTGTGTGTCTCTATATTACCCATTCACCAGATGAGAGCTATCCTTGTAAAGGTTCTGTGAAAGGACAAAACGTATGTCCTTGAAAGGCACTTAGATGTGGGTCTCCAGAAGCCAGCAGCTCCGGCATATCTAGAATTAGAAGTTCAGGGTCAGGGATGTCACTCAGAGGTAGAAACACTTGCCTAGCTCACTGACAATGTGAGGGTTCCTTCTTACCTAAGGAACCCTCACTTTAATGTCTAATTTCATCTTTGTAGGACATTCTCCCTGTGTTTGTGCCCATAACGTTCATTTAGAAAGCCATCTTTTTATTCGTTACATTTATTCTATGTTATTTCTCTCATACATTCTAAATACAGCTTCCCCTCTCCCCACTCTTTTCAGCACCCCGACCCCTTTTGCCCAGATTCACTGCCCTGAAAGCCTGTTTCCTAAACTACAAATAGAGTATGTTCTTTACCCTTCCGCCTTGGAGAAAGTCCCAGGACCCTGGGTAGAGAGAGTGCCTCACGTACACATTCACAGATCTCTCCGTGAGTCACTGTTAGTTCGTCAAGAAGTGTCCCCCTTGGGTGGAACCAAGTGGCAAGGTGATATCCATAAGCTCCCCTGGAAACTGTCTTTATTTTTAATCAGGGATCACACTACTCACATCCTCACGCAATCATCTATCAATACTTTATTTTTAAAGTGGGGTCACATTTACAGACACTTGGGGTTATAACCTTAGCACCTTTTGGCCAAGAAACCTTTCAGACCCAGAAGAAGTAACATCCATTTCACAGATGGAGAGAAGGCACAAAGAGAATGCTTCCCTGACATCATGAGGCTAGTGCAGTCAAGTTTTTTTAAAGGACAGGCAGAGGACAGACTCCTGTAAAACATTCTCATTCAGGAGACAGGCACAATATGCCACCGTTGTGGGCTGGACCAGTGACACGTGTCTTTTCTGAGGGCAGTCCATCTATAGGTTTGTTACCGGTGCATTTGTTCATCAGGGGCACCCTATGTTCAAGAGTAACTGAATACCCAACCATGGTCTCCAGAAGAGACTGAGGGAAGGAGAGCCAAGACCCACCAAATGTGGGAACAGAAACAGCAAGACTCAATACCTAGAATGCACTAGAAAACATGAACAAGGGGACAGGCCATAATAGCAGAAGCCTGAGGTGGCGGGAGAAATAGGAAGATGTGGATAGGTAGTGGGTGAAATAGCAGGACCAGAATTGAGAGATGAACAATCATGACAGGACCAAAGGTCTGACTTAAGACAAAGAGCTGCCCAAGCCCGTCATGAGGTCCTCTAACCCTAAGGCAGTCTATTGGCATCCGGTTTCTACAGCATCTGAATGTTTTCTACAAAGCTCTGACAAGGTCAAGCATCCCACATGTGCTCATATCCCCCACTTCACCTTCTGTGAATCTCTCATCTTAGATCTCTGCAGAGATCAAGGGCTGTGGATTCAGGATGCCACTTCACCGTGATGTCATGGGTACTTTCTCCAGCCTCATTCAGTGGGGCAGCCAAGCCAGCAGGAACACTGGGATTAGTTCAAAGTTGAGGAAAGAAGAGCAAGAAAAGAAGTCGGTGGTCTCAGGAAGACAGTGACTAGAGAAATGAGCTGTAAGGTCTAAGCTGGCTTCAGGAGGAGAGAAGACTGGCAGGGAAGGGGAAATGGAGTGACTGGGAAAATAGGGTATAAAGAACAGTTAATTCCAGAGTATAAGGTGAAGGGCTAGGGTGGAGAGGTGGTACAGATTTTAATATTCCAATCAGTATAGGCTGCATGGATATATACATGCCTATCTATGTATGTATAATATGTATGTACAGCCTTCCACT
Organism: Micromys minutus; assembly: GCF_963924665.1. NCBI lineage: Eukaryota > Metazoa > Chordata > Mammalia > Rodentia > Muridae > Micromys > Micromys minutus. The sequence continues at coordinate 13,599,296 of NC_137965.1, read as the reverse complement.
GGAATATGATCAACCTACCAGGGACCACACTCAAAGAAAACTGACTCTCCTTCTCCCAGCAGTTATCAATAGTCAATAGCTCCTTAGTGAAGGATGAGACATCATTCTCCACTCCCCCTTTACATTCTGGGCTTTGTCTGTCTTGGGCTTGTGCTAGATTTTGTGCATGCATAGATTGAATATGCTTGTCCCAGGGAGTAGCACTATTTGGAAGTGTGGCCTTGTTGGAGTAGGTGTGTCACTGTGGGCGTGGGATTTAAGACCCTCATCATAACTTCCTGGAAGTCAGTCTTCCACTAGCAGCCTTCAGATGAAGATGTAAAACTCTCAGCTCCTCCTGCACCATGCCTGCCTGGATGCTGCCATGTTCCCACCTTGATGATAATGGACTGGACCTCTGAACCTGTAAGCCAGCCCCAATTAAATGTTGTCCTTTAAAAGACTTGCCTTAGTCATGGTGTCTGTTCACAACAGTAAAACCCTAACTTAGACACCATATTCTGTGAATTCATACATGCAACTGACCTGTTATGTTTGGAAAACACTGCTCCCTTACAGTGCCTCTAGCTCTAAGAATCTATCCACACACTCTTCAGTGATCCCTGAGCCTTGGGAGAAGGGGGTGTGATACTGCATATCATGTAGGGCTGAGCTCTCTACAGTACCTCATTCTCTGCATTTGAACCAGTTTGTCATCTCTCTCTCTCTTAATCCCCAACTACTGCAAAGAAGCTTCTATGATAAGGGTTGAGAGATGCAGTAATCTATAATAAGTCACGTTCATTTATCAGGGTAATAGTAGTAGCTTCCCCCCTAGGGCTTAGGCCATAGCTTCTGGTATCAGTGCCACATACAGTTTTGGTCTTGCAGTGTGGTCCTTAAATCCAATCAGAAAGTGTCTGGTTATTCATGACTTTCATGTCACTACTGCACCATGGGTATGCCTTGACTGGCTGGGCATTATTGTGGCTCTCGAGGTTCATAGTTGGATAAGATTATGAATTACGTTTCTCCTCTGGTAGTATGCATAGTATCTTCCAGTATTACAAAAACTAGCCAGTAGAACTACAGCTTCCATGTGAATGCCAGCTTGATTTTTCCGTGTCTTTATATAACTCATTTGTGGTGTCTTCAAGAATTGGATCTTACCATCAAGTTCTGGAGAGTAACCAAGAGCCTTGATGGTAGACTATAATATTGGGGGGGGGGGGGGCTATCAGGCCTCACTGTCCAAGAACTCTAGAAGAGGTAACCAACCATTTCTGGCGCTGGAGTTTTTATTTGTTAGTCTCTGGTAGGGAAATTGTTGCCTACTAACTCCATTTAAACACTACTATAGAAATTGTACTATAACCTGGAATGATACTATAGCATTCCAGATTAAAGGTTAGTCACCATAAAATGTTACCCAATAAAATATAATATTTTCTCTGCATGCTGTTATTCTTGCATCAAGATGGCAGATCTCGACAATTCTTAAGCCCATCACCACCTGATCTAGACCACCGGCCACTCCTCTACAGAAGACCAGAAGCATAAGACTGGAACTTTAGATGGATCAAAGCTTACAGGTTTTTTATGAAATATTTTCTGAAACTATTTAGATGTCTCAGTGACCAGAACAATAACCTCAGTAGCAAATCCCCTTGGGTTTATTTGTTAGATGAGTTAGTATTAAATATTTTAAGACATTATCTGAAAATCACATTCATCTGATGCATTTTATTGGGTCATATAAAATATACATGGATATTATAGAAAAACAAAATGTAGCACAGAAATGTGAAGCTAGCCCTGCCAACTCTGGAATGTGTGAGTAAAGGAATAGCCAGCAACCAACTGGCATTTTGACATGAAAGAAATGGCTTTATGCTAACACATTTTCAGTTTGTCCAAATAACAAACAGTCACTGTGTTCATGAACTATCTGCAGGCACGGAATTTATTTATGCTCATTCCATGTGTCCGTTCATTGAACCTCTCTGGAGTATATATTTAAAATATTAATATGCATATCAAAAAATTGTTACACACTTGAGCCATCGATTTTGATAAACAAAATGAAATTTCACAGGATAAAGCACAGTAGTAACTACTATTGGTTATTTTAAGTCTCTTATATGAACCCTGACTGGTAATTCATGGCCAATCGAGAGGAAAACAACACAACACACATATCCTTTTAGACACATGAGGAGGCAAAAGCTAACCTAATATGGTTATTTGTTTTGTTTAGGGTTGCAGAGAGTTGACTAGTAAGATAATCAGTTGGTTGGTTGGTTGGTTGGTTGGTTGGTTGGTTGGTTGGTTGGTTGGTTGGTTGGATGGATGGTTGGTTCGTTGGTTGGTTGGTTGGTTGGTTGGTTGGTTGGTTGGTTGGTTGGCTGTTAGCATGGTCTTAGAATGAGTCTCACTCTGTAGTCCAGGCTGGCCTGAAACTCACTATGTGGCCCTGAATGGTTACAAACTCAATCTTCTTGGCTCGGAGTCCTGAAGGCTGAGCTTACATGTGTACGCCACCATGCCCGAAGGAAGCAGTGGAATTTTTAAAACATATTTGATGAGCCGCTTACTCAAGTTGTTGCAAGGATATTTTTATGCCTTTTCCCCATCCCAGCCAGGATCTACTATCCTCCCAAGCCTTGCCATCGATTGCTACGTCTCCTTTAATCTCTTGTAGCCTTGAATCAGCTTTGCCGTGTTTGTGACTATGAGACAACAGTTAGCTGTGTCGTTTCTAATTTTCTCTTAATGTTGTAAGGCACTAGGACTGCTTGTGGTTTTGTTTGTTTAATAGGACACATAAGGATCCAAGCTGGGGCTGGAGAGATGACTTGGTGCAAACATGAAGACCTGAATTCAATTCTGTCACTCCTCCTGGAGACACAGAAGGATGGAGGAGCTCAGCGGCTGCCAGCCTATCTCCCGGTTCAGGGATAGACTCTACCCCAAGGAGATAAGGTGGAAAGGAATAGAAGGTGTGCCTGGTGTCCTTTGCTGGCCTTCTCATACACACACAAAGGCATGGGCCCCTGCACATACGAGTGCAAATCTCTCTCTCCAGCTGTAGCTCTCGGTCTCTCACACACACATACACACAAAACTAAGAGACAATTTAAAAGTTAATAGTTCATATTTTTAAAGTAAGATAAGACTGTCCAATCGAAAATGTTCTCAGTAATGCTAAGAATATGGTTTTCTGCAATATATTCTTTTGACGGAAGTTTTGAAAGAAGAGAGAAACATATTTATGATAGAAGCAAGACCGTGAGATGGTTCCTTTGCCGTTACAAGTATTTGCTACCTTGGGGAATAAAACTAAGGAGGATCCATCTATCCTGTCGGACTGGGCTTGTGTGAGAGATTTTGGTTTTAAAGAACTGAGGTCAGCCCTGCTTATACTTTCAAAGCTGCCATTTGGAGCAGTAGTAAAAGCATGCATGTTCCTTACTGTCCCTCAGACCTATGTAGGCAGGCTATTTAGATGAGTCACTTTTTAAACTCTGTCACCTTCAGATGTCGCCTCCTGATCATAGGGTTGCCTCCCTTCCTCTATCCCAGCAATTCCTATCAGCCTCAAGACCAGGTTGACTCTGAAACTGTGGGTTGTAAGTGGCACAGCATCTAGCTTGTACATCCTGGGTCCAACATGAATCATGCACCACACTGGGTTAGTTCCATTGTTTCTGAACCCTGGAAAGCATGTAAATAAATGTTTTAAGACTCAACGTGATGTCATGGCTACACACTGTATTGTGGATTGGAATGCCACTCAGAAATCTATAAACAGACGGTTACTATGTGTCAGACTGTGTGCAGACAGATGAACAGATGATCATTTTTGAGGGGCTGGAGAGATGGTTCACGGCACTTGCTACTCTTTCAGAGGGTCTGAGTTCAGTTCCCAGCACCCACATCAAGTGCTTTACAGCTGCCTGTAATTCTAATACCAAAGGATCTGACGCTCCCAATGGTTTCTACTGATACCTGCACGTACACCTAAACTTCTGCACACAGTTATCTTAAGCAATACTCTGTCCTGGATGCTCTGCTGTTCTGAACTCTGTGCTCATATGTCCCAACATAGACATGAGTCTAAGGATTCCTGTGGGTCTCGATGTACTAATAAAGTAATAGGTGGTTTTAGTGATGAATATTAATCTAGGACTGGTACTTATTTCTTTTACATTCACTTATTCTGTGTGTGTGTGTGTGTGTGTGTGTGTGTGTGTGTGTGTGTGTGTGTGGTGTCTACACTCAAGTGATAAAGCGTATGTAGAGGTCAGAGGACAGCTTGCAGAAGTCAGTTCTTTCTTTCTACCGTGTGCATCCTGAAGACAGAACTCGGGTTGCCAGGTTTGGCAGCAAGTGCCTTTACTTGCTGAGCCATCTCTCTCGCCCTAGGGATGGCACTCTGGGAGACCTTTTTCACCCATGATATATCCTCACTAAGTCATCAGAGAATATATTAGTCACGCACAATGGCTGGATTTCAAAAATATGAGGGATTTGTGAACTGTATAACTGGAGAATCCTAACCCATCCCTTGGTTCCTCCCTTGAGGAGTCAAGCGATCAGTGTGGAAGTTCTGTGTGGCATTGTGAGCAACTACCTTGCTCAGCAGCCATGTCTTTGAGGCAGGCACAGGGAACAAAGTGGTGGTGGTGGTGGTGGGAATGGATCAGTCTTTCCAGACACTTGATGATCTCGCGGTCCGGAAGATCGAGAGAGGTCACGTTCAAGCCCAGCATACTGGAAACCGTCTCCCTGAAGTCCACCAGCTGTGGTAGCAAAGCAGAGACACATTAGCTGGGGAAGGAGAAAAACATACCACCATTTCTCGGTAAATTACAACAGCAATAACAAGGAAGGAAACCCCAGACTTGCATGAGGAAGGCAAATTACCTATTCTAGCCTGAGTCCTCTAAATTATGAACAAGTAGGCTTGCCTGCTAAATGACTTCCAAAATCCCTGCAAGGTCCCCAAGCCTCAGCAGTTTCGTGATCTCTTGCGAGACAATGTGTGCATTTGCTACTGAGACCCTCGGGAGACAATCATTCCTAAGACTCTGATCTCAATGTATCTGTTCAGAAATCGTGAATGAACAAAACTGGGAACATTCTCTGCAGTCTGACAAGGAGCTCTACAAATGTCAGTGTGAACAGAGAAACATTTCTGCATTCAGGACCTTTACAGGGCAATGGGTTTCTGAAACTCTGTAGAAGGAGTAAGACGTTGAAAACAGGAAGGCTTCTCCATCCTTCTTAAACCAAAGACTGCTGCCTCGGCGTGTGGTTCTAGCACTGGGCTGATCTGAGATTACTAGGTGTCCATCAAGGGGGAAATAGAAGCCAGGGGCAATGGTTATAATGAGCCCTGTTGTAGTACTGTAGTAAACATTATTCTGGGGGGGGGGGGTGTTCTATTTCCCATTTGAATACATAGCATCACAAAACCAACCTCTCTTCACACTCTCCCAGGATCATTCCTGTTGCCCTAGGCTACCATAGGCAAAACAAATAGGCAAGCCCTCACTCAATACCTTCCATTTCAGAAAAGATGGCGTGCACATCAGGAGTGCAGCCTGAGGATGGAGCACCATCAGAATACCATCCAAGCCCACCAACCCCATGCCCATTGATCTCCAACTTCCTTCCCACGAGTGGTCCAGTGTGGGAGATGAGAAGGTTTCATTTGCACACCACACCCTCAAAGTGTATATAGAAAATATTGTTCTCGGTGGGATGGTACTGGCTTTGTGAACTAATTGAGCTTGGCTGAGATCCTGATGCCAGCATCATGGCTTCTCTAAGACAGAACTGGTGTCCCCAGAGTGTTTACCATTTAGGGGTTTGGGAAGACATCATATGTAAGCCTGACTCTCAAGCCTATAGACCTAAGGGAAACAACCGCCTGCTCGGCATGAGTGCTCTGATTCCCACACTTGGTTCAAGCACCTAAACAGAATGAGGTACCAGTTGCGTCTCTCACACGCAACCATTTCTGTCAAGAGTTTCCCGCCCTCTTAAATATGGCCAAGACACACAATTCCTGAGATGTTTTCTTCCTGAGAACGCTTGCCCTTAGAGTTTGGCTCTCCCCAGCTCTGCCTGACACATGAGCCAAAGCAGAATGGGAAAAGAAGGAAAAAAAAAAATCCCTAGAACCAGAGTCTAGAGTCTATTCTCTGCCCTTTTCAGCTTCAGAAAGTGACACACCAGTCAAAGGCAGTAGGGGTCAGACTGCCCGGGACAGAGTTCTTTATGTTTGACCTGATGTGTTCAGGAGATAAAATTCTCCTTGTAACCAGCCAGCCAGCGTGTACTTTTTTTTTATGGCTTACATCTGTGCTTGGTCAACCATGAAGTCTGGGTGCCACTGTTGGAGATTGGAGGCTGTTTCCTGCAGCTGATCTCTGTGGGAGATAAAGCTTCTCTGAGCTCCAAGCCCTGCTGAACATTAAATGTGATGAGGCAATCCCTAGAGGCAAGTATCAGACGCAGTTTAAAGCATCCCCATCACCGCCAGATGATGGGCTCACACTGGCTTGCTAATGCTTCGATAAGAGCATTAACTTTTGTTTCTTTCTTATAGTCTGTCATGAAGCATGAACTGCTTGTCTTGGTCAAGAAACTCCTAATAATTACTGCCATGCCAAAAAGATGCTAGGGGGTGGGCACATCTGTTGAGAAGACATAAAATCTCTACGCATTGTGTTCGGAGAAATGTATGAACGCTGCTTCCTTTGGAGGCACATATACAAAACTAGATGGGCACGGGGGAGCTAAGCATGGCCCTGCACACGGGTGGCATAGCAGTTCCCAAAGCAGTTAAGTGTGTGACTATGCATACGGCTTTTAGACCACCCTGCCATGTCCTAAAGAAGATTCCATGAGCAGATTACCAGCTGTTCTCTTCTCTCAGCTTCATCCAGAGAATTCTTCAGGAAGCTCATTTCACTGCTGGCCAACTCTATCATAGCCCTGGCTCTTCCCTGATTCGCTTGAGCCTCCTGCTCTGTGGTTTCCAGCTCTGACATGACCAACATGAGCTTTTTTTCTGCATCCTCCTTCATCTGCTCCAGCTCATCTCGGGATTGATTTAAGTCCTCAATGGCTTTGGTCTGCTCCAAAGTCTTAATCTGAGAAGCCAAGAGAAAGAACAGTCATTTCCCTTGTACTTCCTTGGGAGAACTGGATACAAAGATAAGTGGGAAGTCGGTGGAATTCACTTGACATTTTTTTTTATGAATGAGCAACGAACTTCATCCCAAGCAGCTATGCAGACCTTACAGAATTACATAGGCTGAATCAGCATGACCTCAGTCTTTATAGCTTATAAACAATAGAATACAGTACCCTTATTGGATAAACCAATCCACTAAAATCGCAGACACTGTGGCTCTGGGACGAGATCCCTAAAATACAGCCTGTGAGCAAGTTGGACTTTCTGTGCTAACCAGTGGAACCCTGGGCATGAAGCGAAGCATTGTCACTGAATCCCCAGCTGAAACCTCCCACCTTAAAGCCCTAGCAGAGGCTCCTGGGATGAGATGAGTGTGTCCTTGTGAGTTTGAGATCACACTGCAGCCGCTCACAAAAGAATTCAAGTAAGAAAGTGCTTACCACATCCAGCACAGCTCCAGGGACATACCCAATGCAGGAAGTGAGGAAATGAAGGAAATATGAAAAGACGGACAGACACACATAGAAAATCTGGGATCAGGTGTTTTCTGCTGGAGAAACTGCTTTACTGCAGAAGCTCAGGGTGCTTACTGTAGAGATTAAACAGAGAAGTGGAGCTATTGCATACATCTGTACAAGAAGGTGGGTTATTTGAGATAAACAAGCAAGCAGGGGTTGTGGTATATGGCTGGATGGAGGGGACAGGTTTGGCTAATCTTGGTAGAAACAGTTTCTGTGGGGGAGTCATCTTCAGGCTGCAGAAATCAAAGGGAAGAAAGCTATGGTGGTCATTTTCTGCACACACTTTCAACAGCCACACTTGGACCAGTGGGAGGCTTTATCCTTCCATGTGTCTGAAACTCTACAGTCTGTGGACATGAATCACAACTCGGATGGAGTACAAAAGCATCCCTGGGTGAATTAGGCCAGACACAGTGGAAAATGTGATAAAATTTCACCAATGAGATACAGGGAACAGGCTAACTCATACAAAGGCAACAGAAGTGACCAGGGCTGAGGGAGAGGATAAAATGGAAGTTGTTGCATGACAAACAGATTTTCAGTTTGAGGTAATGACACGTGCTAGAAATGGGTGGTCGTGGTACTCCCTCTGGATGTACTCAGCGCTTCTGAAGCACATACCCAGTAACAGCTAAGGTGCTGGGTTTTCTAACATGCTCTTTCACTGAAACATTAAGACACCTGAAACAGTTTTGTAACAGCAAAGATGTGTAAAGGACTATGAAAACTAAATACAAGCCAGGCATGCTGGCTGTGGTAGCTAATCCTGATCCTTCACTGAGGAATTATCTAGATCCAAATGCCTTGTGAGTTTATCTATTCAGGAATGTCTTGATTGCCTTAACTGGAGTGGGAAGACCCAGCCCAGTCAGGGCAGTGCCATTACTTAGGCAAAGGTGTTTAGGTATAGGAGAGGGGAAGACACCAAGCTGAGTACAAGCAAGCGAGCAAGCGAGCAAGCGAGCAAGCAGCACGCATTTATTTCTCTCTGCTCTTGACTGTGGAGGTGATAGAACTAGATGCTTCAAATACGTGCCATTGTGACATCTTTGCAATGATGGACTATAGGACTAAAATTAACCCTTATCTTCTAAGTTGCTTTTAGTTGAGCTATTTTATCACAACAGACATAACATTAGGACGACAGTGCATGCTTTTAATCCCAACACTTGAGAAGCAGAGGCATTGAGATGTGATGTACAGGGCCAGCCTTGCCCACACAGTGAGTTCAGGTCAGTCTGGGCTAATAAGAGCTTACCTCAAACAAAAATCCAAATAAATAAATACAAATAAGCTAGAAGACAATAGCCACTAAGATGGTTAATTTTTTTAAAAAAGACATTTATGAACATTAGCAGGGAATTAGGGGAGTTAGAACTCTTACATAGTGTTGGATGGAGTATAAGCTAGTGCACTAATATGAAAGGCAGTTTGGAAAATGCTAAATACATGATCCATCAGCCCCCTCACCCCCATAATTGTAAGCCAGAGAGAAGGAAAACTATAGGCCCACACAAAAAGTTGCATAGAAAGTTCGTAGAGGCCTTACTCATAATCACAAGTGGTGACCACCCAAACATGTATCAACTGATGGATAGGGAAAATATAGTTTAGCCAAACTATGGAGTGAGTTAGAGAGCAAACAATGAGCCCTAAAAATGGCATAACAAGAGAATGAAGCCGGTTGCCCAAAACCACATGATTATCTTCTTATGAAAGAGACAGGGGAAAGGTCTGAAGCTAATGGGAAGGAAGAATAGGGGGTTATAATTTATGGGTACCAAGTTTCTTTGGGTATGATAAAAAATATTTTTGAAATTAGATACGTTTGAATAAGTCTATAAATATACTTTTTTAAAAAAACGGAAATGCATATTTTAAAATGGTGGCACTCTTTTGGAAGGTTCCAGAAGTCTTTACATGACATGAGAAATGAAACTTTTCAAAGTTACGCCTCTTCCTCAGGGCCCTGTTCACAGTCTGCTCCATATCCTTCCTCCTCTACAAGCTCCCACGACCAGGGTGTTCTAGAGACATTCACAGAACCAAGCAACCATAAACAAAAACTCTGGAACTGTGAGCCAAATATTTTTCTCCCCTTCGTTAGGTTGCTTGCAACGGGTGTTTGATCACAAGAAAGCTATCAGGAAGGACTAGATGGATCCCCAAATCAAAATGCTGACAGAAAGTGGACAGGCAGATAAGAATACATTTGGACCATAGATGGAAGGTGTAGTGAGGAGCTAGTACATTCACCTGGTGCTGGCCTTATATCTTCACTGTGACTGGTGGCAGATAGGTGGCCCATGGTGCCCTGGTCTAAGGTCCTCAGTATCCAATTAGCAAATAAGATGAAGACTAGAAAACTACTCTAAGGTACGATTTGGGGGAAATGTGACTATCTGAGGTATATATGAGTGTCCAGCAGAACAGTTAGACCTATCCTACTGGTATAAATTAAGGAAGTTTGCATCAGATGCCAGCTGGTAAACTCTTAAACTAAAAGCCAGTGTCACAGCATGAAGCTGAGGAGAAGGAGCTAGTCATATGAAAGACACAGAATAGATTGAATAGGTTAAATATGTCACAAGCTAGATGGGGAATGAGCCAAAGCTTGTGATCTAAGCATTTATTAAGAAAAAAAAAAATTAGTCTCCGAGTTGTCATTACGGGAACAGGGGCTGGGAAGGAAAAACTGATTTATCTTTTAGAGTGGTGTGTCAAAATGTATGCCAAGTACCCTCCCATGGCTCAGCTTCCTGTTGAAGCTGAGAAAGCATGCTGAGATGTCTACCGGAGGTGCCAGGTGCCGGGTCACAGCTCAGAGACTAGATGGTCCTAATGAGAAGAAAGAGGGGCGGGCTCCGAATAGCCAGAGGCTTTATCACAGCCCAGAGGTGTCAGGTCTTTGCATAGTTTAGGTCCCAGAGCCCTGACTTGGAGCAGCCAGAGAAAGAGGAAACGACAGACACATGAGTATGCACCTAGAACTCTCAGGTGGAGAAGCCACAGCACCCAGAAACTCAACATGACATTGAGTCGAACACAGAGGTCGGACCACTACACACAGATAAATAAGGAGGCAGAGTTATTCTATACCAGTGAGTAAGGAGGCAGATGCTCCTAAGCTCAGTAGGAGCAAGCATCGTAGGGGAGCAGTCTTCAGACAGTGAACATCCAGGGGAGAAAAGCCACAGTGAACATTCTCTGTGCTGTCCAGACGGACCACAGAAAGACTGCAATTCTCTGAGCCACTCACCAGGGAAGGCTTTTCCACTGCCATGGGCTGAGGCATTAAGACCTTGAGATGTCTGTGTTCATGTCACATTCACTCAGGATGTCACTGGCCCCCTACCCAGAGGGTGCTTGGTTCCTTGTCAAGGGACAGGGCCAAGGAAGGGAGCGCCAAGTCAAAGCCACCAGGACAGAGCTAGGAGCCAGCAGGAATGACGGAGACTCTAAAGTCAAGCCATCAAGCCACGGCAGATTCCTGAGAGCCGGGTAGGAATAAGTAAGTTTCTTAAACCCCCTGAGGGAACTTCTCAGACCAGCTCAGAGTTCAGCAAGCAAAGCAAATGGACTCTAATTTTCCTCCAGCAGGATGGAACTAGCCATAAACAAGATTGATGTGGCATTGAGAGGCCAGCCAGGACAGGGAAGGTTCCCAGGGTACCATTCATGGTAAACACTGAGCAGTCTGCTTCCCAGGGAACAAGTATGTAATCTGGTGGGCAAGTATGTCTTACACAGAAGTGTCAACAGCCCAGACAGGAAAGGTGATTAAATCTGAATTCTGGAGCATTGGGTGAATGTGGGGTCTAAGTCTCCAGAAGCAGTTGTTAAAGATGGTGCACTAAAAACACCCGATGGATGTCAAGTAGACTGTGTGGGTCTGAGTGAATGAAGTGGGGGCGGCAATGCTCTAAGGTTCTCGACCTTCCTAACACCCTTGTGTCCCACATGTGGGGACTCCCTCCAGCCATAAAGCTACTTTCTTTGCTACTTCGTAACTGTAACTTTGCCACTGATACGGATCATTAACGTAAATAGCGATTCACGCCGGGACAGGGATCGCGACCCACAGGTTGAGAACCGCTGTTCTAAAAATCTTACCGGCCAAAGCAAATGCTGTGTCCACGAAGACACAGCTATGTGGAAGAGATGTCCCACTCTTGAGTCTCTCCGCTGTCCTTATCCCACACAGCACCCATTCTGGGGGCTTAACACAGCTGCCCTCACCCCAAAAAGCAAGCAGTCTGCCATTGCAGGCTCTGCTCACTGTGCAGTGGGAAAAGCAATCCAGGAGGCCTGGGGTGTTTTAGAGCAGAGTTGACTTCAAGGAAGAGAAGTAAAGGGCTACACTGGCTGGATGGGAGCTAGCTCCAGTGGGGAAGAACCTGGGGAGTAGTTCTGTGCAGGGGCTATAGGAGATACGTCAGAAAGAGAGATTTGCCTGTGGTTGGCAGCTGTCCTCTGCTCTGAGGCTTTCTTGAGAGACCACAAAGAAGATACTACTGGCTCTCTGTGGGTTCTGGAACTGATTTAGAGCCACAGTTCCTACCGGGGTTAGGGCACGATGCTAACGGGCTGACAGTGAAAACTCTCCATTAGATAGTTAATCTTCCTTTCTTTCTTTCTCACTGGCCAGAATTAAGACTTATTCCACGGGCTGACCTCATTTAAACAAAGTCGAGAGAACTGAGTCCCCACCAGTCTATCACTCCAGAAAATTATCCTCCTGGCCACTGCCCGGAAGGAAGCTGGAGCCCCAGCAAGTACGTGGGGCTAAGAGATATTTCTGAGGATAAGAATGAGAACATGGGTTAGGACAGTCACGTTGAAACCAAAATAAGCTGGGCTTCTGATGACCACTAAGGGGTCCTTGTAAATGTGGCATGTACAGTTTTTTACTCACACACACACACACACATGCACACATACACCACACACACAACCACACACATAACATACACACACATTACACACACACAAACATATACACATACACACAAACACACACATACACCATATATACTACACGCACACACTCAAAACCACACACATATACACACACCACACACACAGCATACACACACACACACCACACACATACCACACAAACACACACACCATACACACCACACACACACACACACACACACACACACACACCAACAGTGCTGAGGATTTTCCCTGAGGCCCACACATTCAAGACAAGCAAACTGCCATTAAACTACTGCCCCAGTCCTTAATTCTTTTCATTGAAAAATTAATTAACATCCTTCCTGCTTGAGCCTGACATTGTGAGGTGTTTCTAGGTATTCCGGGGGCTGTCAGTTAGACATCTGGTTCTGGAGAGGTTATCCGTCTCTGACACCAACTTCTTCCACATTACCTAGAATGCTGCCACAAGAACTCAGTGCCCACAGTTGTTTGTAAGGTGATGCTTCTGCCGAATCGTAACACTACATTAGTAATCCCAGGTTAAGGAGAAAAGGATAAAGGCGGGGCTAATGCATAAATCATACATTTATATAAACTGAAGGCCAAACTACATCACCATGTGCACAGGGGGTTCACAGAGAGAGAGAGAGAGAGAGAGAGAGAGAGAGAGAGAGAGAGAGAGAGAGAGATGGTAGACCAGACTCCATCACGCAGGACACAGACAGGACACACAGGACACACTGGAAAATGCCACCACCCATTCTTGTTAATGGTGACTTTAGTGACACTGCATCTCCAGGGTTCATATCATTAATTCTTTTTTTTTTTAACTTTGAGTCTTCAACCTTTGATTTCCAAATTGGTTCTCATTTCATAATTTTAAGAAAGTAATGCAGTTAAAAAAGCTACATAGTCATTAGTGTCCTAAGGAGGCAACATCACAAATTATTCTAAATTTAATACACGAAGGGTGATCTGTGCAAAAAAAAATTGCTTTGTCTTTCAAAAAAAGCCTTCATAATATTAAGGTTTGCATTCAAAGATAATCTTCAATAGTTTAAATCGAGAATGTTGAACTATTCAGTATTGAATAGTTCATCTGGAAAGGGCTTTGTTTTTTCTTGGTCTAGAATCCAAGGGAAACCTTAATGCACAGGTCTTACAAGGAGATATTCAGACAACCTGGAGTCAAGGTCTTTAGCCTTAGACTTCAACAGACATGGGAATGCTCAGGAAAGCTGGAACACAAGAGCCCGTAGCAGCTTTATTTGTAACAACCCCAAACTAGAAACAACCCAGACCTCTACTGAATGCCAAATGGACAAACCACAGCTGGTACAACCCAGCGGTAGCTTATTATTAACCCCTCAAAAGGAATTACAGTCCATATGGCAGAACCACAAATGTCCAGAGTTTGGGAAAATGGCATTCTAGATGTTTCCTGGAGGGTGTTTGCAGGTGAGATTAAAAATAGGTGTTTTTCTTGTTTGTTTGGGGTTTTTTGTTTGTTTGTTTGTTTGTTTGTTTTCTGGTTCTCATTCCCATAGCTTTGCCAAGACAGACTCCCTCCCACTCCGTAGCCTAGGATGTCTTCAAATGCAGAATCCTCCTGCCTCTGCCTCTGAGATGTCACAATTATAATTGAGACTCCAAACCTTTTTCAAGGCAGATTTTGCTAACAGTACCTGTCCATGCCCCTGTCTTCGGGCCTTTTCTACCGTATACTTTCGTACTGTATGTCAACTTGACATGAGCTAGAACTACATCCCTCAGAGAGGATGAAGCCCCAATTAAGAAAAAAATCTTTCCTAAGGCCTGCTGTGGACAGTCCTGGGACATTTTCTTAATTGATGGTCGATGGAGAAGGACCCAACTCCCTGTAGATGGGGCCATCCCTGTGCTGGTGGTCCTGGGTGCCATAAAAAAAGACGGTTGAGCAAGCCGTAAGGAGCAAGCCAGTAAGCAGCACTCCCCCATGGCCTCTGCATCAGCTCCTGCCGCCAGGTTGCCTTTACTGCCTTTGACAGTGAACTGAGAAGTGGAATCATGTACCAAATAAATCTTTTCCTCCCCAACTGATTCTTGGTCATTGTGTTTCATTACAGCAATAGTGACCCGAACTAAGACACTACCCTAATTCCCAGTAAACTGAGTGTCTATTACTTTCTCATTTCTTCCTAAATGCATTCTTGTCTGACAAAGACTCCTGTCACTGGCCTGCGGGACAGTCTCTCAATCTGACCATTAGATTGTTGAAACAATGGACCCCACAAGAATGGGGATTTCCCCAGGAATCTCATACAGGGAGAAGGAAAAAGCCCCAGACACCTCTCAGACCACCGAGAGAATGGGACTTTACACGCTGAGCCATCTTGCCAGCTCCACCTTTTTCCCTTTCATTTGAGGCAAGGTCTCATGCAATCCAGGCTGGCCTTGAGCTACCATCTAGCCAAGGGTGACTTTGGACTCCTGACCTACCAGCTTCTACCCCTCAAGGGCCAGTATTACTGCGCGCATGTGCGCGCACACACACACACACACACACACACACACACACACACACACACACACACACGCTGCCATTCCTTTGTGTATACTTGGATGCGCATGCTCGTGGGCAGAGCGTCCCAGAGGAAGGAGCCACCCACTTGCCTTGAGTTCATTGGTGTCAGCCAGTTTGGCTTTGAGCTCAGTGTTGTACTCCTGACACGCGCTCAGCTCCTTCTGCATTCTCTCCACCTTCTTCTCCAGCTTCCTCACAGCAAGATGGGCCTCGTCCCTCTCCACGGCCAAAGCCGAGCGTGCCTCTTTCTCCTGCTGCAGCTGGCCAATTTTCTGCCGAAGGAGGTTCATATGTAATTCTTTGCTCTCCAGTCTTTCTTTCTGAGTCTTAAGCTGGTTTGATACAAATGGATTTTTTTGAAGAAAAAAAAATAATTGAACAGTCAGTAAATATAAATGAGTTACTCAGATAATGTCGATTTTTTTTTTATCTGCACTTCAATGAGACTCATTTGCAAACCACCAAGGAAGGTCACTGGGTTCCTTTCCCTGATTAAAATTTTTTATTCGTATTTTTTTCCAAGAATTAATTCTGTAGCTACAAAGTACAGGACAAAAGAGCCCCCGGAATATATGAAAAAAAAAAGTTAGTTCTCTGCAGCTGCTCCATCCAATATTCTGCGCCTCATAATCAAAATGTAAAATTACTTTTAAGACGAATAAAATAGGCTTATCAAGAGCAGAGTAAGTAGAATATAATAAGACACAGACAAATCCTCTTCAGTGCCCAGTGGCCGCGGGCCCTGCGCCGGTGTTTTATGAAACAAGAGCCGTCCCACATTATGCTGAGAACCTGCCCTAGATAATCTGACCCCCTTAGAACCGGGCTGAGTCGTTCCAAGGATACAGGTCAATATATTCTTACAGAAGGTTGTACCTAGGAGACTTTTAAGGAAGCTTTGTTTACAAACGTTGACTCTCAGAAACAGACTTCATGAAGATTTCGCTTCTTCGAACTCTTTTTGTTACGCGGGGCCCATGAGTTCCTTTAGCCCAGCAGAGGGTAAGGTCCTGAGGTATCGCTTGTGCTGGCAATCGAGTTGATGAAGGGAATTAGAATGGTTTGAAGGAAATGACTCTGAGGGAGAGCGTCTCCTGGGCTCTGCCTGTCACCTTGCTGGGCAGATGTCAAATCCAGGCAGCGATATCTTTGATCACAAACACTGGGAGCAGGGATGGAGGACTGCGGAATGCCTGGGCCACGACAGTGTTACCCTTTGTTGCCCCATAAGTGTTGTGACAATAACTACTTTGCGTCTCTTGCCTATCTGTGACAGCTGTGTCCACACCTGGGTCAGGCCTTAACAAAACTTCCCGATAGTTCCCTTACCACATCCCTTTCAAGGTGTTTGAATAATGGTTTTATTTGCTCTTCGAAACTTTCAAACGTGCATAGGATGAATTTTGATCTTACTGAAACCTTAGTCTACCTACATCACTGGACCTCTCTCCTGCTTCCGCCAGGACTTACCACCCACCTCCTCACCACAGCCCTCTGCAGGGGTTATTTTATAACCATCGTTATTTTTATTACTATTGTTGCATTCCCGCAGAATCCATTAAGTGTTGGCTGTGTTCCCCTGGCTGTGGGACCATTGATTTTTCTAATACATTTTTATTTGTTGTGTGGATTGTAAGGGGCACATGCATACCACAGTTGTGGGTGTGGTATGCAGAGGCTATAGAAAAACTTCTCCTTTTGGGTACCATGGGTCAGGCTCAGCCTGCCTCCAACTCCCTCCCCTTCAGCCACTTCCAACCAAATAGCACTCTGATGCAAATGTTCACTGACAGATTCTAGATACACTAGTCGTTTTGGTGATGATATAATCCTTAAAAAGAAACCGCATTGGGTATTAAGAGAGGAAATCAATTCTCTGAGGAGAAGTGAAGAAAGAATTGTGGCCCAATTCAGTATCTCTCATGGTAACCAGGTTTTCTGTTTTCTCTCAAAGGGGGAGGCGGGGAGAGAAGCTGCAGTAGAGGCCACGTGACAATACAGTTTATTCTATGAGACAGGAGTTCAAATTTTCTGCTTCTTAAATAACTCCTCTGTGGAGTCAATGTCTTTCCTGTCGGGATATGAAGATACAAATGGAAGTATGTGATTGGCCCCAGGTTACACTGTCTGGCAGAGTCCAAGGACCCAGCTGTGACTCACTGTACAGCCCATCCACAGAATGCTTCTCCTAAGAAGCATTGTGAGAATGCATCTGTGTTTCCTTTTTTCTCCCTAGGATGCGGATAATTGTAAGACTAATAATTATGCTTTATCCCTTTTATTTGTTCTTTCATTCATCCGTTTGCTCTGAACCATTTCTAACTCTGCCTTCAAGCGGATGAAAAGAGAACCCTTCTCTGTGCTTTCTGCCTCAATAAAGCCGGGTGCACGCAGAATGGCCTGACGCTCCCAGCTTTCCTTTTCACTCAAAGGAGCAGAAACCATGCGTTTAATGTCTGTGCCTGCAAGTCTCTCATACAACCAGGTTCTGCCCGGAGAACTGTACCCATGCTATAAACATATAAACTTCAGCTAGCATCTTCTAGAATCTTCTTTATAAGACGTCATTTGCATCTTTGGCTTCCTTCTTCCTCTCCTCCAACCTTCTGCAGGAAACACCGACAATTGGTTCTAGTGACTGTTTGGGGCCATGGAGATGAAGACCACAGCAGGGACGGGCTGTCCTCGGCTCTTCAGACCACAGAACTGAGACTCAGCTTCTAAACACATAGCTTTACAACATGCTTTCTAAACACACTACTGACCGTGTTGGGGGAAAATCATTTAAACACTGGGCTCTCCAGATGTTTCTCCTCTTGGCACTACAAAGGGCAGTGTTGCTTACCTTTCTCTGTAAGTTGTGAGCCATGGTCTTGTTTTCAATGACAGCATTGCTCTCAAGATGGATCAACTGCTCTATTCGAGCTAGAACTATGTCCAGACGCATATCAAAGCCAAGGTCAGCAGCTACATGGCCCAACTTCATTTTCTCCGACAGCTGGTCCAGAAACTTCAGATACTAAAACCAGACACAGAAATGAAAGGGACGTGGAAGTTAATGTGTGGTCTCCCTGAATCCTTCTCTTTCTCAAAACCTTACAGGTGGTTCTCTATAAAGCCATAAAGCCATCCCAGGGCTGAGCTTCTGACCTCAAAATTTGGTAGTGAACGTTTGAACAATCTTACCGACCTCTATCATCTTCCTGTCCAAACACTCTGGACTTTCCTGACCCATAACCTAGACATCAGTTTAATATTAAACACATTTCTAAGCTCTTCTATATGATGACTAGGCTAAACCTCCAATTCCACCCCTGGTCTCTCTCTACATGTCTTGGCAAAGAGTCACTGAAGCCTTGCCCCCACTCCAGGCCTTCCCAGCACTTAGCAACCACTTCAAAAGCAAAACCCTTCATATATACACAAAAGCTGAACAAGAGTTTTGGGGTGGCTTTTAGTTGTTGTTGACGTTGGCTTGGTTTGGTTTGGTTTGGTTTGGTTTGGTTTGGTCAAGATGCTTTAATGAAGCTGGAGAGGTGGCTCAGTTGGCAACGTGTTTACAGTAGAAGCAGGAAGACCTGAGTATAAACCCCGAAGCACACATGTTTATTTAAACAGCCAGACACTGAATGTGCCTCTGTAATTCCAGCACAGGGAGGCAGAGACAAGAGTGTGTCTGGCCAGTATAGCCAAACTAGTAAGTTTCAGTGAGAGACCCTATCTCAAGACCAAGAACAACTGAGGAAGACAAGTTTTCAGCACACACACACACACACACACACACACACACACACACACAGAGCTTGGGATCTTTAGGAAATGTTCTTTAAAGTCAACATAGGTGAACTGAATTCTAAAGCAGAACTGTATGAAATTAGTCATGATTTGTATTTTTTTTAAATATTTGACTTATTTTCATGTGTATTTTTGCCCGTGTGTATGTGTGTGTGTGTGTGTGTGTGTGTGTGTGTGTGTGTGTGTGTGTGTGTGTGTGTGTGTGTGTGTGTGTATACACCATATGCATGCAGTGCCAGAGTTGGCCAAAAGATGGCACCAAATCTGCTACAGCTTGAGTTCCAGACATTTAAGAGACACCATGTGGGTGGGTGCTGACAGGACCCACCATAAGAGCAGCACGTGCTTCTAACCCTTGAACCTCTCTGGCCACCGTAGTTCATATTTTAACAGACTAAACTCCCTCAAAGCTTAAACAGCTTCGTCTGGTTGCCGTTGTTGATCTGAGCGCGTTCAGACACAGAAGGCTGTGTGCTGACGGAGTGCATGAATCCATCTTGCTCTGGGATAATTGCAGGATTGGGGATCCGTCTCTGAAATCTCCTTCTCATTGCAGTAACTCTGCAGCACATCTGACTTTCAGGCAACCAGATGTTAAATGAGTATCATTTCCTGCCATTTAAGTGTTTATCAGCTTAAAGCCCGAAACTTGATTTCAGTCATCGGGATGGCATTATCTGTGGGTGTACATTTTCCAATTTTGTTAAGTAGCATACTGATAAATACAACTTAATTGTCTGTATAAGCTACAGTAACCACCCACATAGGGGTATTCACCTGCTCCGGTGCCATGGACATGTCATATATGTGATGCCACACCACCAGTTCCTTCTTGCCCTGGTGGCTCTCCCTTTGGGATTTTATTTCGTCTCTTACCTGTGCTTGGGCATGACCTAGCTTCTATTGATTGTATTTTAAGTGGAGGAGGAAGAAGTATGTCCATAGAACGGTGGGATTAACCTACTAACCTCCCCTTTCCCTCTCCCTCCCCCCATACACACACACAAACCACATACACACAATGTTTTGTTTTCTTTTGAGACAGGGAATCACTATGTGCCCCAGGCTGGCTTTGAACTGACTATGTAGCCCAGGCTATTCTCAATCTCACAGTCCTGTGCCTCAGCTCTATACAGGCATGCCCTACTGGTTTAAAAATCGTTAACCGTATAGAAATAAGGGGGTGCTGTGTATTTTAGTCATTTGGATCACAGGTTAGCAAGAGCAGAGACCATGTGTTCTACTCTGATTTTCACAAGCCTAGATCGTATTTAGCACTTAATCTCTGCACAGCTTTACTTTCAGTTCTACATGAACTTGCCCTTACTACTTGCATCAGACTGTGGACATAATTAGCTTATATAATTTGCCTTCATAACTGAGAACTATCTTGGCATGATTTCAATTAAGACTAGGGATGCATTTCTACAGAGAGAAATCGACTTACACAAAGATGGGTCCTAGGGGCTCACATTCGTAATGTTACCACTTAGGAGGGAGGTAAGAGAATTTCCACACAGACAGGGCCAGCCTGCACTAAAAAGTAAGTGCCAACCTGAGCTACAGTGTGAGGTCCTATCCTTGCCGGAAGGGGAAGAAAAGGAAGAA
Organism: Micromys minutus; assembly: GCF_963924665.1. Taxonomy (NCBI): domain Eukaryota; kingdom Metazoa; phylum Chordata; class Mammalia; order Rodentia; family Muridae; genus Micromys; species Micromys minutus. The sequence goes on along the minus strand of NC_137965.1, from coordinate 13,578,679 downwards.
GAAAAGGAGAAGGATCATGTCCCCAATATATGAAAGAAAGAAACTGTTATTCTTGCCCCCAAATTCCTGCCACATCACACAACATCTCCATCAGAACACAAGGTGTATCAATGACGTCCTAGACTGCCTGCCCCCTGTAGACTAGCATCTCTACATAGCTGACCCCCAATGTTGCCACAGCACTTCCTCCATCTCTTTCTTCCTCCCTTTCTTGCTTGTTTGCTTGTTTCGTTGGTTGGTAAGTTGTTTTTTGTTTTCTGAGATAGGGTTTCTTTGTGTAGCACTGGCTGTCCTGTTACTCATTTTGTAGACCAGGCTGGCCTCAAACTTACAGACCTGCCTACCTCTGTCTCCCAATTGCTAGGATTAAAGGCATTGGCCCCCACATCCTGGCTCCTCAGTCTCTTCTAAGTACAAATGAATGAAAAAAGGTTAGTCTCTTAAGTACAATTTTCTTAACCAAAGAGTATCTGTTCTGACAAATGCTGTCCCCATATTCTTGATCACCTGTGCCTCCTTTTCTATTCCTGCCCTCACTCCCACGGACCTTTGGAAGAAGCTCTGGCCGTTTCACCATTGCCAAGGAAACATTCCTTCAACCCTGCTTTTTGCATTCGTCTTGTGATTCTGCACCCTTCTATTCACACTGAGCACAGAGCAAGTGAACCCACTTACTCACTGTTCTATAAAACTATCTCAAAGCCATATGCCCTTCCCATACTCTGGTCCTTAGGGGGACTATTCTTTCACACTATTCCTGTCTCCTCTAACCTACTGGTACTCTGCCTTCTGGGTAGGAACTGTCCAGTCGTGGCATCTCTTCTCCATCAGGCATGGATTGCTCAACAGTAGGTCTAGGTTTTGAAAACTGCAGGATCAGACAGAGCTGTCACCAGATAAGGATCGTGGACAGTGCCAACATCACTCAATGGGTTTATCCTTTTTAACTTTTGAGAAGCTGAGTATGTGGCCAAGGGCTTTGTGCATGGTAAGCATATGTTCTGCCACTGTGCAGCATGATCATACAAGACCGTAGTCATACATACAAGACTGTGGTCGTATATACAGCCTTCCACTGACAACATCACCAGTCAGCCAATGACTGCATTGTGATGTTCACGGTAATTAACTATACTGTATATGCTATAGGGGAAAAGGGATCTTCAGATCTAAAAAGATCTCCTCATCCCATCCTTCTCTTTGTCGTAGCCCCACTAAGAATGCCACATTCCACCATGTGTGACAACTCACTTTGCATGCTCTGAATATACAATTTATAAGGCTTTGTGCCTTTGTTAGAACTGATTCCCCCATAGCACTTGCCTCTTCCCCTACCATAATCCTATTTATTCTTCACAGATACACTGATCTGTGTAACATGTCCTTATCCAGACATACCTATAATATTTATTAATACTATGGCAGCAATAATATATAGACTAAAACAGCAGGGCTTCTTAATGCCTGTCCTGTCTATTAAACCCTGAGCCTTTAGTAATAGAAACTATGTATCTATTACTTCACGTACCCCAGACCTACCAATATCTTAGTCAATGGACATACAATAAGTATACACCAGGTTATCTGGACTGACAATTAAAAGAACCCTAAACAATAGGAGGAGACTTGTTATTCCTCGGAATTTGCTTGTAACTCAAGACATGATCAGTATAAACACTGCAACGTTCAGAACATTCTCGGGCACAGTTTTAGCGTATGACAGACACTTGCACTGTGGAGATGCCATCCCGTTATTACTTTTTGCTTCTCTAGATTCAAGTTGTCTCTCACGACATCTCCAGAAAGCAGCTCTCCCTCCAGGCGACTCAGCTGACCCTGAAGAGCCTCCAACTTCTTTTCTGCCTCATGAGCCCTCTGGAGGGCTTTCTGGTGAGACTCAGATTCATTTCCCAACTTCCCAGCAAGCTCGGAGATCTGGGCTTCAAGCTGGGAGACCATCTGGAAACAAAGACGGAGAAGAAAACTAAGCCTTGTTTAGACTCAACGAAGTGTCCAGGTCTGTCACTTCACCCAAGAAGCATAACCACTATGACACCCACTTCCAGGTTCCTTATTAAAATTACATTTAAAGTAGGTCTTTTTGTAACTGTGTGTTCCTGAGTGACATGAACCTGCATTTGTTATTGTGGTGGTTTGAATATGCTTGGCCCAGAGAGTGGCGCTATTAGGAGGTGTGGCCTTGCTGAAGAAAAGTGTGTCACTGTGGGGGATGGGGGACAGTGAGACCCTCCTCCGACCACAAGGGAGCCAGTCTTCTCCTGTTTGCCTTCTGAACAAGACAAAAAACTCTCAGCTCCTCCAGGGCCATGTCTGTCTGAACGAACACTGCCATGCTCCCACTTTGATGACTATGGACTGAACCTCTGAACCTGTGAGTCAGCCCCAATGAAATGTTGTCCTTTTAAGAGTTGCTTTGGTCATGGTGTCTATTCACAGCAGTAAAACCCTAGCTAAGACAGTTATCAAACAGTGGTAGATGTTTGTTCATTTTTCCATAATTCCTTCAACAACTTTAGTCAGTAAATATTTACAGATATCATTTACTTACCTCCAAAACTGCTATAAACCTAGAGATTTCAAACTTAAGCTGGAAGTGGAAAAGGTTCAAACAAAAAGTAATTTCAAGGGCCACAAAAATATTATTTCCCCAAGGGAGACTCTTTCACCACAACTAATTGATTAAAGATTATCCTTATTTACCATGAGAAGCAGTCTGGAGGGACTTCTATTTAGCCTTCTAATGAATATTGGTTATTCATGTCATGGTCCTCAGTGGTATAATTAGATACTAATATTGTCATTTTTAGTATCTGACAAATCTGAAAGGTCAAACTCTTTTTAATATGGTGACACCAAATATTCCCCTACTATTGGCATCCTTCCCAGGAATCCCTCTTACATCTTGATGACCCTGTCCCCTGAAACCAAGAGCAAAAGTCCAAAGCCCACTTATAATGCACTCTCAGATCACCCACACTGATTTTTGTGAATTCGGTTTTTAAGAAATGTTGAACACAATACAATTGGGATAAACTACTGGTGAATAAGTGTTTTTCTTCTGTTTTGGGAAGCAAAGGAAAAGAGTAATGGATGTTTACATAGCACTATAATGCTAATCGCCTTGACTGAACCAGTCTAAACTAAGAACAGGGGGCTGAAGAAATGACTCAGCACTGACTGGCCTTCCAGAGGTCCTGAGTTCAATTTCCAGCAACCACATAGTTAGTGGCTCACAACCATCTGAAACGGGCATCCAGTGTCTTATTCTGCTGTGTCTGAAGACAGCCACAGTATACCTACATACATGAAATAAATTTTTAAATTCTTTTTTAAAATTAATTAAGAACAGAAAGCGAGCTCTTCTCTGCACCTCTTCTCATTCGTATAGAGATGCTAATGCAAAACATTGAAGCTGCTATCAAATTTTTTGAAATACTATTATAGGTAAGATTTGATCTGGCTCACCCTCTGATCTGGCTTCACCTTCAGTGAAGGCCCAATAAGCATAAATTAGGAAAAAAAAGTCCACATTTAATTGTTATTCATCCCTATGTAATATAATACAATATAATAAATATGTATTGAAAAATATTCATTAAGAACCAAAAATATAAATTGGCAAAAAAAAAAAAAAAAACCTCCGTGATCCTCCAGAGACCACAATTATTTATTTGTCTAAAATAATGTGTCAGTTTTATGTTGTTAGGATATAGTCAAGATTATGTCATATATACAACTTTCCGTCTTTTTTCTGTTTTTAACCTAGTAGCAGTTTAAAAATTATTTTGTGTCATTCAAAATTATTAGCATTTCAATGGTTGCATTAAGAATCCATCATGAAGGGGCCAGAGGCATGGCACAGTCCTTAAGAGCATTTGTTGCTCTTGTAGAGGACCAGGGTTTACTTCCCAGAACTTACAAGCTAGCTCACTAATTCTGTAACCCCAGTACCTGGACCCAGTGACCTCTCCTGACCTCCAAGGTACATACACATACATACAAGGCAAAATACCCATACGTTAAAATAATAAATACATTTTAAAAGACTTCCAAAAGAATCCATCACAGAGCTGGGCACATAAATCTACTGTACAGCTTGTGCCTTGCCTGTATGAGATTGTCTTCAATCTCTAAAACAATTCATCATTAAAAACAAACAAAAAACTCTCAGCATTAGAAGATGGAAGCAAGACTGTCAGGAGTTCCAGACTAACCTGGTCTACATGAGACTGTATCTCAACATTCCCACTCCAAGCCCAAGATACAGGAAAACAAATGTTTCTTCTGGTGATTAAAACTATCTGAACACCAGGCAGCAAACAGGTAGGGGGTCCAGGTCAATGGAGAAGGCCAGAGGTTTATCGGCTATTTGTCCCAGAGTGGACCCAAGTGACACTTGGAGGAAACTAGACTGAACAAATTAAAATCTTCTTCTGTGCTTTTATGGTTTTCAGAGTCCCAAGCCTGTGATACAATTCCTTCTATATTTCAGTGGGTGTTTTACATCAGTGTCTGGCAGTAAATTACTCAGAGCCATATTTTAAAAACTGTTTTTTCCCCAGGGAAAAATTAATATTATCACAGAGCAGAAGATTCTGAAAGGCCTGAGTTTGCATTGTCAGCTCCTCAAACTACCACCAGTACATGTGCTTGGAGTTCAGTACAGTGTGTCTGTCTCTGCCATCGGTATTTCTGCTCCAAAGTATGGGCTCAACCAATCATATGTTCTTTCCTTAAAGAGCTTTGGGGGTTTTTGTTTGTTTGTTTGTTTGTTTTTTAACATTCAGAAATCTCCCTCTGTTGACCAAATGCAGTGGCCTATGCATACAATACCAGCACTTGGGATATAGAGGCAGAAAAAATTGAAATATAGTTTGTTACAAAACAAGTCCAAGGCTAGCCTGAGCTAAATGAAATCCTATCTCAAAATAATAATAAAAAAAAGAAAATTTCCCATGTTTCCCAAACTTTTTAGCTGCAGCCTTTGGTCAACTAGAAATTTTTCTATAGAAGACATATAAGAGAGAAAAGCATTTGAGTCAAATAAAGCCAAGAGAATCCCACCTACACACCACCTGTGTGGACCCCAGAATGCTCCAAAGAGCTTTGAAAGTTGAACTCAGGCCACTTTGCAGGCTAATAAGCAGGCAGCTGAACTGTTCAGAATATATCAAACTCCCACACCTGTTCAGAATGCATCAAACTGTACACCTGTTCAGAATGTATCAAACTGTACACCTATTCAGAATGTATCAAACTGTACACCTGTTCAGAATGCATCAAACTGTACACCTGTTCAGAATGTATCAAATTGTACACCTGTTCAGAATGTATCAAACTGTACACCTGTTCAGAATGTATCAAAATGCTGTACCAGAGTCCTGGGTTATGAAGTGGAACAAAGAGCTGAGGTCCTTCCCAATCTATCCTATCATAAAGCTGAACTTCTGAAGCCTGGCTAGCTGTCAGGGAATACAACACACTGAGGTTTGGATGGTTTGGGTTTTTTTTTTTTTTTTTTTTTTCTGAACTAAATTTATATAAGTTGATCACAAAAAAAATTAAATGTCATCTGACTCCATTCCTGATACCAGATACCAGTTGCCTACATTCCCATCTAAATTACACACCTATTGTTGTTTACACCAAGAAGTCTAAAGAACCAACAGGCTTCTTCTTCCAGTCTTCCTTGGTGTCATCTAAATGTACATTTAATGTTCTGACAGTTTCTCTACCGAGGATGTAAGTGCTTTGCAATGGATGAGGGCATCACAAAAAAAAAAAAAAAACTACACACTTAAATCTGGTTAATTAAAGAGGCACTTTAGCAAACCATCCTCCCAAGAGTAGCAACAGAGATTTAGGAAGTAAAGGCATAATGGCCTCAAAGGTAACTCACTTCCCAAGGACAAGGATCTGCTGATCTCCCCAGAGAGGCCTTTTGCCCAAACTCTACCAAACAACAACACAAGCACTCTGTGGCCAGAAAAAGTCTCCTGGGTCACGTCAGATCTGGCACCTTTTGGACAGAAACAACTTTTTCTTCTTATTCAAATAATCTTTCATTTTTGGAAGGATATAAAATAAGTAATTGGGTAGCAAGGCACAGCATCAACCAAGTTCCCTTTCCTTCATGACAGTATGTGTGGTCAACAACACTGACCAACTAACTTGGCTCCCTCCCTCTTTGTTCAAGCCAACTTTTGTTATGGGTTAACTTCGTACCAGAAAGGGGGGAAAAATAGGTTGGTTTAATCCAGGACCTCAGAATGAGACTTATTTAGGCAAAAGCTCTTCCCAAAGACAACCAAGTTACAATCAGATTATCTGGGGTGAGATCTGGTTAATTTGTCCACTGTCTTTATAAAAGGAGAAACTTGGCTGCTAAAAGCAGACATACGGAAAAGGAAGATACCGTGGAGAAAACCAGTGCACCAGCCAAGGAGGGCCTGAGGCCATCGGAAGCCAGGTAAGCTTTATGAACTCCCGGAACCAGCTCTAACCGCACCTTGACTGTAGGATTCTACCTCCAGAGCCATAAACTAGAAAGTTCTACTGGCATAACCCAGTGAGCATCATGTGGTTCCTGCAGTCTAGGAATCAAACAGAACTAGGGAAAAGACACTGCACCTCTAGCTGTTCAGACACTGCTGCTCCCCGTGGGTGAACATGCAAAGGAATTTCTACTGTAACTGCATGCCAGTGAAAGTCGGCTTGTGCTTCTCGGGAAATATCTGCTCTAGTAAGTGGCAGGAAAATACTGGTAGGTTGTGAGCTTTGGAGAACTTGGGGTGTAAAACTTCCCGCCAGTCTTTGAAGGAACATGAAGCTGGGTCCACAGCACCTGTAGAGCCTCAAGACTGTGAGACTTTCCAAGGGAGGTTAGTAAGAAAAGCAGAAAGAGTAGACTGTTTACGTCAAGGTGACTGGGCTTGGGAGACTCTATATTTAGTTTAAGAAATGAGGAGAAATGGGTCAGGTCATATCATCTCTACAAAATCAATCCTCATTCATATTGGTAAGTTAGGAGAGACCTCAAACGATGGAAGTTTTTAACCTCAAAATTTTCCTTTGTGCAAACTGGGTCATAGGGCAAAACAGACTTATCCTGAGTGATTTGTATACATTACCGCATCAGCTCATGGGGGAGAAACTGCACTTAGGGTTAAAGAGGCCATGAGAATTGCTTGCAGAGTATAAATAAGTAAAATCTTTTTTTTTTAAATGTTGCATGTTTTGGCTAGCATGCAAGAAGTCCTTGTTCAGGATACATGCTCCGCCATGTTCATAGCAGCCTTATTTATAATAGCCAGAAGCTGGAAAGAACCCAGATGTCCTTCAACAGAGGAATGGATACAGAAAATATGGTACATTTATACAATGGAGTACTACTCAGCTATTAGAAACAATGACTTCATGAAATTTCTAGGCAAATGGACTGAACTAGAAGCTATCATCCTGAGTGAGGTAACACAGTCACAAAAGAGCACTCATAGTGTACTCACTGATATGCAGATACTAGCCCAAAAAGCTGGGAATACCCAAGAAATAATTCACAGAGCATATGAAGCTTAAAGAGAAGGAAGGCCAGAAGGTGGATGCCTCAGTCCTTCTTAGAAGGGAGAACAAAACACTCATGAGGGGGTCACCGAGGAGCCTGAGGAAGAGGGCGGCAGCGTTCGTGGTGACTGAACAGAGCCTGGTGACAGGATGTTGGTGTTGGTATTAGGAGATCTACACATTCCACACCGGTGCAACAGCCTGCCGGCCAAATTTAAAAAACTCCTGGTGCCAGGAAAAATCCAGCACATTCTCTGCACTGGAAACCTTTGCACCAAGGAGAGCTATGACTATCTGAAGACTCTGGCTGGTGATGTCCACATCGTAAGAGGAGACTTTGATGAGAATCTGAATTATCCAGAACAGAAGGTTGTGACTGTGGGGCAGTTCAAGATCGGCCTGATCCATGGCCACCAAGTTATTCCGTGGGGAGACATGGCTAGCTTAGCCCTGCTGCAGAGGCAGTTTGATGTGGACATTCTTATCTCAGGACACACACACAAATTTGAAGCATTTGAGCATGAAAATAAATTCTACATTAACCCAGGTTCTGCCACTGGGGCCTATAATGCCTTGGAAACAAATATTATTCCATCATTTGTGCTGATGAACATCCAGACTTCTACCGTCGTCACTTACGTCTATCAGCTAATTGGAGATGACGTGAAAGTAGAACGAATTGAGTATAAAAAGTCATAAAGCCAGGCCGGTCTCCACCACTTTTTTTTTCTCATTTCCTTGTTCAAATCAAATAATTAAACACTTAAGAGGCACACAGTTGTATCACTTTTATAATATTTTGCACTAAAAAGTCTTCTCTGTTAATACATAGTTGCTCTAAAGCTTCTTGTAAACTATAAGAATATATTTGTTCGCAGTATACGGTTTCTAGAAAAAAAAGCCCACCCCAAAGTGCAGAGCCACGTTAGGAAGTTTATCCTTGTAAATATTTCCCTAGTTGGTATTTGGTCATTAGAAACTAGTGCTTGAAGAGAAAGAATCCAGACTTTGTGTGTATGTTTTTTCTTCTCTGGTAATAAATGTGTACCTTCCATTTAAAAAAAAAAAAAAAAAAAAAAAAAAACACTCATGAGAAGAAATAAAGGGACAAATAGAGGAGCAGGGATTGGAGAAAAGATCATCCAGAGACTGCCTCACCTGGGGATCCACCCCATATGCAGCCACTAAACCCAGTCACTATTGCTGATGCCAAATACTGCTTACTGGCAGGAACCTGATATGGATGCCTCCTCAGAGGCTCTACCAGAGCCACACTGATACAAGAAGAGGATGCTTGCAGCTACCCATCGGACTGAACCCGGGGACCCAATGAAGGAGCTAGAGAAAGGACTGAAGGAGCTGAAAGGGTCTGCAACCCCATGGGAAGACCAAAATGATCAACTAACCAAACCCACCACAGCTCCCAGGGACTAAAACACCAACCAATGAGTTCACATGGAGAGACCCATGGCTCCAGGTGCATATGCAGCAGAGGATGGCATTCCCTGGCATCAATGGGAGGAGAGACCTTTGGTCCAGTGAAGGCGCATCTTCCCAGTGTAGGGGAACACCAAGGCGCTGAGGTGGGAGAGGGTGGTTGGGAGAGGGAGCACCTTTGTGGAGGCAATGGGAGGGGGAGGGGAGATGGGATGGGATGGGGGGAAGGGGATAACATCTGAAATGTAAATACAGAGAATATTCAATAAAAGTTTTTAAAAAATAAGTCCTTGTTTCTAAATATCTGATACATGTCCTGAAGTTCAGGCTAAATAACATCTAAAAAGTTCTTTTTGAATCCAGCAGTAGGACCTTCCTCCGAAGCAGGGGGTTTCAGGATTGACTGTGCTCTCAACAGGGAAGCATTTGGCTAAATCCAGAGGCATAGCAGTTGTTTCAAATTGGGGCTGGAATCTAACAGAAAGAGGTTAGAGATGCTAATACCCAAGAACACGCAGGAAGCTACCACTATCTGCCACACACACAAGCACATACACACATTCATACATACACACATATATATACACACATGCATATATCTCCACATATACACACTATCCCATACAGAGCTGGAACCCAGCAACCAGGAAGCCAAGGCAAGAAGATCATGAGTTCAAGGACAGTCTGGCTACATAGCAAAATTAACTCTTCAAAATAAATAAAAAATTAACAAGACTATGCAGTCTAAATATAGACAGTACCCTAGTTAAGAATCCCTACTCTCAGGGGGAGGGGGAGAGGACAGGATGTTTATGGAGGGGAAACTGGGAAAGGGTGTAACATTTGAAATATAAATAAAATATATCCAATTTTTAAAAAAAGAAAAAAATATCTACCCTTTACCTCTTCCTAACACTATTACAAACTTAAATCTGCAGTAAAGTTAAGGAACACATGGTAAAAAATGAAAATAAAAAGAATCCTTGCTCTAAAATATTCACAGGAAAAAAATACAGAGACAAAATTTGGAACAGAGACCGAAGGAAAGGCCATGTATAGACTGCCCCACCTGGGGATCCAACCCATATACAGACACCAAACCCAGACTTTTTGTGGATGCCAAAAAGCACATGCTGATAAGAGCCTGATACAGCTGTCTACTGAGAGCCTCTGCCAGAGCCTGAAAAATACAGAGACGGATGCTCACAATTAACCAATGAACTGAGAACAGGGTCCCCAAGGGAGGAGTTAGAGAAATGATTAAAGGAGCTGAAGGGTTTGCAACCCCATAAGAACAACAATACCAACCAACCAGAGCTCCCAAGGACTAAACCACTACCCAAGGGTACACACGGACAGACCCAATGGCTCCAGGGGCATATGTAGAGAGGAGGGCCTTGTTGGGCATCAGTGGGAGGAGAGGCCCTTGTTCTGTTGAGGCTCGATGCCCCCCAGTATAGAGGAATGTCAGGGCAGGGAGGCAGGAGAAGTGGGGGGAGCACCCTCATAGAAGCAAGGGGTGGGGGATACCAGGAAAGGGGATAACATTTGAAATTTAAATTTAAAAAAATCCAATAAGAGAAAAAAAATAAAAAAGAATCTCTGCTCTAAGATATGATACTGTTTTTAAGAGAAAATTCAATTTTTCCAGAAACAGAAATTCAAGGAAGCAGAGAGATGATTTAGAAAAGAAGTGAGGGGCGGTGTCCTCGATCTACTAAGATCCGGGAATCTAGAAGAGGGAGGATAGTTAGCCAAGGAAGGAGGGAAGAAGAGAAGCAAAGCTCTGCAGGTAAGAATGCACAGGAGAGGGACTCTGGGCCAGGACAGGCCTGTAGGGCCTCCGCACAGCAGGACAGACAGCTGGCTGCCTGTAGCCATGGCACCTGGCAGGAAGAAGCGGCCTCCTCCACAAGGACTCAGTTTGTAAAGCACCCATCCTTCAAAAGCATTTCTAAGACAATGTGCAAAATCCATTTTCTCCTGATCTTACTTGAAGAGGAATCACACGAGACGCCAGCTATATGCTTGAAAGTTGTTGTTTTTTTTTTTTTTTTAAATGGGAAGTGTGACTACTGAGAAAAATTACAGGGTAGGGGAGCTGGAGAAAGATACTAAAAGGACTGAGTTGTTCTTATTTATATGCGGAGGGAGGCAGGGAGAGAGGGGCTGAGGGAGGGAGAGAGATGGGGGGGAGGCATAAGTAGCCTACCTTATTTCACTACTTTGCTTTAGAAAAATAAACATGCATGATGCTGGCAACTGTATGCCATGTTCCTCATGCTGAAATTAAAAGAGCAAGGGGGCAGCTGAAATATATAGAATGAAAAGCAATAATATGGGGGAGGGGAGACTTTAGCTATTAACGCATGTATCACCATTCAAGACAACCTCCAAAAGTGTAAGTGGTTTCTTGCATCCGTTGAGTTCCTAGGTGTAAATTGAGCCGCAGGAACAAACGGACTTACCCTCATACCTTACAGGCTGCAAGCCCCCCTGGGGGGGGCGAGGAACCACCAGGCATGGGGCTAACAAGGCCATGAGATTTGTGTGCAGAGAGCGCATGCATTTTTTTCTTTATTTACAAATGCATTCCTAGTCTAACTTTTTTAAATCATTGTAGAGCTGGTGAGAGGCTCAGTCAGTCAATCACTTACATCGCAAGGACCAGGATCTAGATTCAAACCAGAACCCACATAATAGAAGCAGGTCGTGGTAAGGTAGAGACAAACAGAACCCTGGGGTTCAGTGACCAGGCAGCCTAGCCTACTAGTGATTTTCAGGGCAGTGAGAGAACTTGTTTCAAAAATAATAATAATAACTGGAGGAACAATGTTGACCCAAAGGGTTATAAACTTATAAACACACACACACACACACACACACACATATGCACACACACATGCTCACACACTTTCCACATTCACTCACTCACAAAGTTTTCTTAATTATTGTATAAATTTAAGGTATATAACAACGTTCTGAGATACATATTTAATAAATATCTTAGAACAGACTAGTGACAATGCCATCTCCCCTATTACTGTTTTTTACTACAATATGGATGAACCTAGGGGACACTGTGTTAAGTGAAAGAAATCAGACACAGAAAGAAAACTATTCCAAGGGGAGAAGAAAGGTCAAGTATAAAGCACTAGACAACAGAACCGATTGTTGCCAGGGAAAGGAGAAGGAGAAGGAGGAGAAGGAGAAGGGGAGGGGGAGGGGAGGGGAGGGGAGGGGAGGGGAGGAGGGGAGGGGAGGGGAGGGGAGGGGAGGGGAGGAGGGGAGGGGAGGGGAGGAGGGGAGGGGAGGGGAGGGGAGGGGAGGGGAGGAGGGGAGGGGAGGGGAGGGGAGGAGGGGAGGGGAGGGGAGGGGAGGGGAGGGGAGGGGAGGGGAGGGGAGGGGAGGGGAGGGGAGTGGAGGGGAGAGGAGGGGAGGGGAGGGGAGTGGAGGGGAGGGGAGGGGAGAGGAGAGGAGAGGAGAGGAGAGTGGAGGAGAGGAGAGGAGAGCACAAAAGACACAGGACTGACCTGTGGGTGAGCCATGTCAAAGACGACTTGTCTCCTTTTGAGTGAGTCTAACATCAGAAGAACTAGCCATAGTGTGATTCTGCAGGCACATATGTCGTAGTTGGGATAGATATGGACTCCATAGATTGATGTGTTTGAATGCTTGGTCCATAGGAAGAGCCCTTGCTGGAGCAGGTATAGGCATGTTAGATAAAGTGTG